>NC_087559.1:10405075-10708106 GCF_036250125.1 Pseudopipra pipra
TCAGCTCAAAGCTGATCAAAGCAAGAATAAGCTGCTGCTGCTCCAAGATCTTGGGAGGATACATCCAAACCCAAGGCATCTATAATAAAAAGGGGTTCTGCTTTTATGTTGCTTCCAACCATGCTGTGACCATCCCCAAGATCCTTTGCCAGTGTGGCTGTGAAGAAATGCAACAGATAAGATTTCATTTGCCCTTTTAAGCGAAAGTTTGAAAGCCCAGGGAGCTCTGCTGGAAGATAATGGGACACAGGCTGTCCATGTTCTCCAAATGATTAAGATTAATGATAGGCAGATGATTAATTCAAACAATGATAAAAAATTCCATTGGATTGTTACAAGATTTTATAAATTGGCTTTTCCACCCTTACAATCTAGAAAATCTGAACAGATCCATTCTCAGAAGCAATTAAGATCACAATCTGGTCCCTATCTTCAGGTTTCATCAGTTTGATTTCCAAATCTATTTGCACACAAATACTAGGAAGCCTGAAAGAGAAGCTGTTATATTGTAAATCAATCAGCTACCCTGTAAGACAGGAACTGAAGCCTCTGCTTTTATTAGTAGAAAGAACTGAGTCATTTGCCATGACTACATGCTTCTGGATATGATTTACTGCTTCTGCAGTTCGTTACAGAAAAAAACCACAAACCAGCGCACAGAGCCTTCCCTCAATTTCACATCAACATATACTGAGAACTAGAAACGGACACAAATTGATTTTTGCGTCCCAACACCCTTCCAAAGTTGGATCTCCCTTGATACTTTGCAACACACATCTTCCTGACCCACAAGAGAAATGTCAGAGACAGGTTGTGACACAAACCTAAAGAAAGGGACAATTTGTCTCGGAGATGTTGGTTTCTTCCTTTCAGACAAATAGCTCTTTCTGGACCCTCTGCACAATGATTCTTGATTTTTGCTGTGAGCACTTAAAAGAGGGACATCACATTTGCCCAGAATATAGCTAATTTTTTTTCAGAAATTCATGACAAATGAGAAGTAGTTTAGCTCTCTCTCTGGAATGACAGGGAAAAGAACCAGTGAACAAATGAATTGCCATGAAGAAGATTGCTTCAGTCAGAGAGACCACGGTTTGGTGAATACTGTGGTACCATGAAGAGCTGTAATTTCAGAAAAGGTTGTACTTTGACTAGTAAGTCAGTAATGTGTAATTATTGTTCTATTAGTAACTATTTTCTTCATATTAATACAACAAGTATGATTACATTTTCCAACAGCTTCTTACAGTCATATCATGGAACTTATTGGTTATAAATTACATAAAATCCGGCTTTAACATCATATTCTCAAAACATGTAACTGAATCAGGCTACTCATTCACACCTCCTGTTCCCACCTGTCTATGGTATTTCTTGGATGCTGATGACCTTGGCAGTTAAAAGCTATTTCTATATACATGACACAGAGGAAACACATAAGAATATTCAAGTTGTCTCATCATAACCTCATCTGCTAAAGATGTTACTTAATGCTATCCTCCAAGAATTTGTGCTTACAGGACTCAAGGTGAATCATTTGCCTGGAAATTGTCCTTCTCTTCTTAAAATGGGAATCTCATTTTAGTGTACTCTTATGTTGAGATAGTTTGTCTGGAAGTGTGAAATTTAGATTTGAATACAAACTTCAACTACATTATAAGTTGTTGAAATCCCAAGGTTAGTAGACAGCCAAGATGACATGAGCTCAAATTTCCCTAAACTGTGATTATATTTGGACACAGGGAAAGTAACAGACTTGTGTAATGCAGTATGAGTTGTTGAAACAAATCTAGATCAAGCATGCCCTACTGGGCCTGCTACAACTGTACCTAGAGGAAGTGAGTAAGAGAAACAATTTCCCTGACATGATGCTTGTTCCCATGCCCCCATTTTGGACTGTTTTGTGCTGAGCTTTGCAGAGCCAAACAGATCAGTAGCTGCCTAGAGCAGAGGTGTGAATTCTCAGAACTGATGCATGCACTCCCCACCACAGAGGCCAGGGAAGGAAAAGGAGAAGGCAATGTCCAGTTCTCTACCTGCTCCTCAGCCATCCCAGAGGCTGGGAGATCACCAAGTCTAAAAATCTGCTCAATTCCTTCGGGAGCTGAAGCTGAGCCTCCATTGCTTAAGGAACAGGAAAGGCTGGGTATCTTTGCTGCCTCAAATGAAAGCTCACTGATGTTGATGATCTGTTCTGTGGCTATTGTGTGAGCCTTCATCAGATAAGTTTCTCATCATAATCTAATAACCTTATTCAACGTAACAGAATGGTATTGAAACTCATTTCCCACAGAATCTCACACCCAAACAGTATTGTTACAGGTCTCTGTGGATTTGCACTGAAATAATTTTTCCGTGTACAGGGACATTGTTGCTTCTCCCTGCAGACTTGCATTGAAACCATTTTCTTGTTATAGCTCACACAGTATAGTGCTGTTGGTCTCCATAGGCCACCTCCCTTCAGAATAGCTTTCCACAGAATTTCACATTTAAAATGCTATAATCAATAACCTTCGTCTAACACGAAGGTTGTTGTTCCCCCCTAAAATTACACATTCAAACAGCATCACCTCAGTTCCCTCCAGACTTGCATTACAATCCATTTCCCACTCTAATGACATTGCAAACGAGACGTTGGAGTTGGTGTTACATTAATGTTGCAGGCAATTTACAGTCCTATGACTAGAAATTGCCATTCAGAACCTTTTATGAGTGCAGTCTAAATGGGCAAAATACTGACCATTACAAAACAACATTCACAATGATAAGGGATGTAGCTTACACAATAGAGCTGCAACAACCTCACTGATAGCATAGTAATGTCAAGTTATCAACTACAAATTATCTCATTTTTTTCATGCTAGAATTTGCCTTCTTTTTTATGTTGTTATTCTTTCAGCTTACTGAAATCCTTTCCCTCACTATGAAGCCTTTGGTTCCTTATTCTTCTCTCTCCTGTGCTGTTTACAGCTTGTACTTTCTCCCACTACAGTTTTCCATTTCTCTACTGGAATGTAATTTTAAAGACACTTGCTGATGGCCTTCTCATTTGCCTCTTTGGCCTCTTGCCTCTCAAAAGGAAGGCTCAAATTAACAGCCTACCCTATAGTACAATAAATTCTCACCTGTCAAAACTAATAGCACGGGTTAAAAATCAGGAAGTCTCAGATTTGCTTGTATGCTTTGTGTTTGTTTCTTCCCCCTCTTCAACCTGCTGTTACCCAAACCATTGTGGAGATTTTAATTCCTAGACTTTTCTCTGCAAACTATGGCCTAGAAACTTTTTTTTCTATGAAAATCAAATGAAATTCAAAAATCACAGGATTTATGGAGCTGCAACTTTAAGGACAACATTAAATATATTGAAAAGTGCAGCCTGAGGATGTCATGAGAAGTGACTGTGCAGAGACCATAACAGGTTAGGAAGTTTTCATCTGTTTCAAACCCAGAGAGCACATCAAGTATTGGTCTGGCTCCAGTATTGCTACCTGTTATCTACAATTCCATGAAACCCCAGACTTAATAACCCTGTCCTAGGAAAAGAGCTTCAGATTCCTGGAGAGCAGGGAGCAGTAAAATGGCTTGTTTAAGGTTTGAACTACAAAATATATGTCAGATGGGTGAAAAGTCTGATAAAACCTGTTCTTCTTCCCTAGAATCACCAGATTTCTCTTGAGGTGAACAAAACACCTGGGCTGCACCATGTGACATGTATCTCAGTATGTTACCATGCCCTTAAATGATAATGCCCTTTAGAGTTCATTTGGACAGAAAAAAGTCCTGTTGACTCAGCTGTACAGCTACTACGATGGGTTGTGCTGTACTGAGCACTGAAACCACAGTTATTTGGCAGAAGGTATCAGTCAGCCTGTCACTGTGTATATTCCTAAGGGTGGTGTTTGGGTCCATACTCAAATCCATCTCCAGATGACATCAAATCCATGGCACTGAAAGCGTAGGTGCAAGTCCCTCACTGATGGCAGGTGTTTGTTTGCTGGCAGTGATTCCAGAGGGCAATGACACACTTTGCCAATGAGCTTCATTTTCAGCCAGAGGTCCTGATCGGGGTCAGGGTCTCACTGTACCTGACACCCTACAAAGGGAGTAAAGAAAGGCCTTGCTTCAAAGAGCCTACTCTTTGTAAGAGTTCAAAAATAAGCTGTAAAAGCCAGGGCTAAGGGCCAAGAGGAGAAGAAAAATACCAATGAGCAGAGAGCTCCACCTGCTCAGTGCTCTGCAGGGCACATGAAGAATGGGGAAAACACAAATTCAAGCCCTTGTTCTGCCTGAGACAGGCCTAGGCCTTGTCCCTGGGTCATTCCAGTTAAATATCCCAGCTGGGTTTTTTTCATCAGTATCTGACCCAGTCTTTCTGTTTGGAAATTTCTATTTTGTATAAATAATTTAACACAAATTCAGCCAAAACTCATGTGTGTACATATGAGACCACTGATTTACAGCCTGAAAGCAAAAAGAATGAAGTCCCTCATGCTGATTGGATTTGAATCCTAGCTCAGTCCTGTTGCAGGTGAGTTCTGTAGCACTTCTACTACCAGCTAAGCAGGGCTAGTGCTGACTTCTACATCTACTCCAGCTGATTCTTGAGAAATCAACATTTTTGGAAGAAAAGAGTCTTGTCAGAAAGCAACTGAGGACTTACTTAATGCTAAGCCTGCAGAGCCAGGCTAGCTACTGTCCACCTTAGTAATGTCATCTTATCTCCAAATGCTGCTCAACTTACTGTCATTAGTTGGTTGATATCTCTCAGGCATAACATCAAGAGCACAGCTTAGACTTGGGTTTTGACAAATCAAGCCAGGTCTTATTTTTAAAAGCACGATAATTAGCATAATACATCTGATGAGAGAAACACTCTTACAGTCATTCAGAGACATGAGTCAAAGTTTTCCAAATCCAATAGATGTGCTTTAGGTAACCTTTTGTTTCATCCTGACCTATGCATCGAATGCATCAGTTGGACCCTTTGATTTGCCCTCTCTTCCTTCAGGCATTCAATTTATCTCTTAGCATAAAGTGCACCTTAGGCAGTTCTTAAATATCACAGCGCCGCAGCGGCAGAGCTCTTCAGGATGTACGTGAATGCCTTGGTCCCCTTCATTAAGGTCACAGTTCAGATAATGACATTCCCAAAAGCTCATGTCGATCACACCCTTCGTAGGGAGAAATTTTAAAGATGATATTATGCAGATGAACATATTAGCTAAAAGTATCTGAAATTATTCTATGAGAAGCCCTAGGGAGTATGAATTAATGGGAGAAACGGAGCATGTGGAAAAAAACCCTCTCAATGTCACTTTGTGCCGAGTATTCAGAAACCACACACAAACTGCATATAAACTTGGTAAGTGCTTCAAGGGGCACAATCACCATAAATCTGGGATAACACTCCAGTCTATTCAAAATGATTTTTTAAAATACTGTTCTGTTGATGATGTCTTTGTTTTATTTCATCCAGCTTAGGCCATTCTAGACTGGCTATGTTTTTCTTTTGTTTACAGAGAGCATCTCAAAGCCATAAGTCTCTGAAAGTCATCAGGATTATTATTTCTTTGGAGACACAGCTCAAATGTGGACAGGTTGAGCATACAAGTGTAAGCTGCAAGTGATGCACATGTACCCCTCAGCAGCTACAGGATTCAGTTCTCACACTTGCATTCCTGGAAAACTCTTCAGTTTTAGATCCTATTCCTCAATTATCAAATGGGTTATAGCTTGGCCATATTTTTATTTTTATTTTATTTTATTTTTATTTTTTATTATTTTTTATATATTTTATATATATTTATTCTTTATTTATTTTACTTTCCCCCTAGAAATATGTGGATGTTATTTGTTCTTGAAATAAGACAAACAAAACCCCAAAGCCATATAAAGCAGATTTAAAACAAAACAGCACAAAACAAACTGGAAGCTGAATGCCACTGCAAACCCTTCCCAGCAGCAGGTTTCCAGATGATGTTACACTGTGGCTACAGTTCAGGATAAAACCAGGCGTGGACAGAACATGACAGTGTCAAGTGTCCAACCCCAAATTCTGCAGTCAATGGCTTGGGGAGGATATTAGAAGGCATAAGAGTGACAAGCAATATGTGGGGAATGAGTCACAATTTCAAGGCTGTTTGTTTTCTTCATGGCCATGAAGAAAACATTAAAAGTGTCACATGGACTGCACTCAAAAATCAGCTTAGAAGAGAAAAATATGGTGTTTCTCTGTTTAAAAATGAAAGTACATATACCTTGGATTGCCTCTAAATGTAACTTAACTGTAGCATCTGTAATATCTACCACTCAAGAGCTGTCTCTCAGCCACAGGGGAAGAACATTAGGTGCCTTCTCTTCTTCATTACAGAGAGTTTATAGACAATTTTGTGGTCATTTTTAACAAGAATATTACCTTTTGTAAAACATGGGAATGAATGAACAACAAGATATATTAATTGCACAAGTCCTTCCCCTGCTAGTGGATGAAAATGGTTTGGTTTAAATACTAGCAATATTTTTTCTGATATCAAATGCATATAAAAATGGGATTGTAAATGGGTTCCTACCCACCAGCAGCTCACTGAGAGCTGCAACGCTGTGTCTTATGCCAATCAAATAGAGCAATGTAGATGTAATATTTATTTAAGAACACTTGGATGCTTCAGAACACAATCAAGTGAAGAAGGTAAAATAAGAGGGCAGAGGTATTTTACAAATAGATGAATATGGCTGCAGAATACATCCAGTAAAAGCATGTGCTGTCTCCCCTACCCAAAGAGAACCAACAATTACACAGTGCTGCAATAGGGAGCTGGTACTGTCCCTGCAGCACCCTGTGTACTGTGGCAACAGAAGAAACAGTGTGATGAAAATGAGGGATATATTTGGAGACATCAGAGAGCAATTTGAACAGATACTTGGTGAAGCAAATGATTCCCAGGACTGATTGCCCCTCATTGGGAGTGCTCCCATTGTACTCTGGGAGAATAGAATTGGCCCTGAATGCTTTGCACCACTGAAAAGGAGATGTAATCTCCTCTAGCACAAAATGTAGCCTTCGGACTTTTTATTGACCAACTGTCAGCCAGCACAGTCAAATGGAAAAGGCATTAAATGAAGGGTCAGGAATCCCTCCATCTTAACCACCTGTAAGCAGTGGCTGAGGATCAGTGAGTGAAAAGTGGTCATTGCAGGTACAATCTGTGTGGGATAAGAGAAATGGTCTTTTGAACAGGAACACAACGACATGTCTGAAGTAGAATGTTTTAAACACTTCTGTAGAGGGACATTCTTGACTCCTATGTAACCTGTGAAGTACTGAAAATTACACTGATTTTGTTTTTAACCAGTATTTCCCTACATTTAAATAATTATCATGGTTATGTGATGAAAAGAAGCTGAGTCCAATGCTTTGAGACAGTATACTTAAGATGCAGGAGTCATGAATAAAATGTCAGAGGACTACAACTCAGGGACAAAGATTGTGTTTGAAGTCAATATTTTGTTAAGATCACATGAAATTGGTATGTAGAGACAACAAAGCCACCATTCCTAGAGTTTAAATTAGTTTAAAACAATATTTACATAAAATATTTCTGCCAGCTGCTGGCAAACAGTGTTGAAAACAGACAGCAATTTAGGAGAATACTCCTCTTGGTGTCTGAAATCATTCTCCAGCCCAAAGCCTCTGTTGGCCACTGCTACTATCTAAAAAGAAATAAGAAAAAGAAAAAAGAAAAAAATGGCAAAAAAGCACAGCTGTTCACAGGGAAAACCAGAAGGTATTATATTCTTTGGTTATTCATTATTGTTGAAATCTTAAATCAATAATAAATTGAATTTTAATGAAGGATTTTATCTCCTCTAAAGATTGATCTGAGTAATGAAATTAATTCCTATATTCATTTCCTTGCCTACAATTTCCATAAATTTTAAGCTGGTCAGATAAAAGTTTGTTTGATTCCAAATATGTACTGGAATAGTCCTAAATTTTCAGATCTGAATTCAAGAAGAAGTGTGAATTTTCCTTGAATCTGAAGAATCTGCATTTATGACTACTTTGAAGTAAAAATTGACAGTATCTGTTTTCAGAAAAAGAACTGTCCTGCTACCTCAAATAAATAAATTTAAAAAAATTGACATTTGTTCAGGCCGTAAATTGTCAGTTCTGTGGAGAGGAGAGAATCTTCAAGGAAAATGCAGCCATCCCTTCATCAGAACACTAAGTCATTTTCCTATGCAAATCCAGATCAAAGAGAGAAGGTGTTCAACACTTGAGTTCCTGGGCACCAACAGAGCTGTTAATGCTGCAAACCTCATGTGGCCTATGGGACTGACAGCTGGCCAAATCAGACTGACTGAAGGGTCCATCAAAATAATAAACTGTGTAGAAAAAAAATGGTAAATTTCTAGGTCTTAGACCATTACCATCTTTTTTCCCTAATTTACCACTTTATTCTACTGTACCGTGTCTGTGTTTTATCCTTCTTTGGTCTCATCAACTGACTTTTCCTACATACTTGTTATATTCACTGCTGGAAGCTGATGGGATATAAGCACTTTATCATGTTGCCACAAGATGGAGAAACAAAATAAGTTAAAGATCTGATGAAGTGTGAAGATACGTGGTCTGCATCACACCTATGAATGAAGAACTGCAGACAGAGTTTCTCGTGTACGTTGTTCCTTACCAGTTTTCATTTCTTCTTTTTTTCCTAAAACCAAGATTAAAAATCAAATGCTGGACAATCAGCTTTTTAATTCACTCTGCAAATTGTGCAGTTTTTGTGCTGTGACTAGATCCTTTTGTTCTTCACATCTGGAAAGATTCTGGAGGCCAAAGTTTTCAAAGACAGCAGTCCAATTTCAATGCCTTGAAAATAAACCCCATTGATACCTCAGTGACCAATCACAACTTAATAAAGAGCATTCTAAAAGAGAAATTCTGTCCAACTGCCCCTACACTGCTTTGGCTTTTAAATAAAGAAAAAGGCAAAAGGCAGAAAAATATGTTTGCTTTTACTGAGCCTGCAACTCTGACTATGCCCAGAAATGAGGGGGAAGATCCCAATCTGACATACTCCTTTACAAAACATAGCTGCATTTTAACCCAATACAGCTCCTGACTGTAATTTGTGTTTCCCTGCAGTTGGTCTCTGAATTATACCTGAAAAACAAATCTCAAACTCATCATCACCTACACATATACAAACACACCTTCAGCTTTCAATAACCTTTACTCACAGATACACTGTGTTCATTTTCACTGCTAATATTCTCACCACCAGATGAGTGTTATTTAAGACTGGAGAGTGATATTTTCTGTTTCTCTAGAAAACAGTGCAGAGGTAAGAGCAGTGCCAGTTACCTCACCTTCCTACCATCTTGACTGATTTTGATCTCGATTGGATTGCTCTAATTGACTAATATATTCCTATTATCTTAGGAAAATGCTTTAACTGTGCCATCTATTCGATGTGTTTTACTACCGTCACTGTTGCCAACAATACAATACACACAAACAGTGCCTTTACAGGTGCACTCAAAGTTCAGACTAGTCATGAATTACACCTATGAATGGGAAATAAGTAGAACATTCCTTTCTAAGTACTTAGAGTTTGGCAATCATTGTAGTAACGAAGATATTAAGCCTGAAGGATTTGGCGCTAAAATGGAACTTCTTTCTGGGGCAGAGATGATTTTACTGAAACATTTGATAATTGTACTTATTATAAGCAAGGGTTGGTAGAATCAATTATTACAAAGGTTGCTTGACACTTCCCATTCATTATAAAATCCTCTTTTCAATTGCTGCAAACTTGCCAACCTTTAGCTAGGCACTCTGAAATTTTCCATGCTGAGTGTCTCTTAGGCTGATTTGTTTATTTAAAGAAAAAATTTAGCCACAACAATCTGCCTTTACCAAGAACAAAACTGTATAAAAACACATAATTTTGGCCATATTTAAAGAAAAAAAATCAAACTGGAAATCCACATACTTCAGAAAAGATCCTGAAGGAGGAGAGAGTTTTTATCATTCAAGTTGTCTTGTGCTATTCCTGTGAAAGTCAGAAATTGTGTTTCACAGACTTTAATCAATATTTCTTGAAGGGGAAAATATGTGCAATAGTAGGTAAAGGTTTTTGAAAGACCCAACATCTGTTTTCACTGCAGATCTCTGTTCCCCCACAGCATCTACATGGGAAAGGTGTGTGTGTGTCTGCCAGCCCACTTACTCCTCTAAACTGAGCTTGCAGTACTCATGACAATGTTGTTGGAGCTGATTTTCTTTTCCCTGCATACTCTCATTCCTACCCCATCCTGACATTAAAAGGCAGGGGAAGGTCCACGACTTTCCTGTGCTTTTAATGGCCACCTCACTGCCAAGCCAATAGTGATGGTGAAACTGTCCTGACACAGAAGGTAAAAAGTACAAGACAAGTAGGAAGGGAAAAAAACTAATTGAAACTCTTTGGTGAGTCAAGGACTGGAAGATGGTCAAACACTGAGTGCAGGGCTCTTGAGGATGACTGTTGACGAAGGGAGGGGGAAGAAGACAAAATAGCCATTGGGACCAGGAGCCTGGAAATGCACTGAGTGGGGTTTAAGGGCAGCTAGCAGAGGTGGAAATGTAGGTCATTTACACTGAGTAGGTTCAGCCTAGCAAGGGTGGTGTCCTTCAGGTCCCTTTAAGGTCAATGGAGAAAGCACTTGTCCCACTAGATTGCTGGTAACGGGGACTAAACTAAACTCCTAATTTGAATTGCCTTCTGGAAAAACCTTTCTCACCAGGGAAATGAGCCTCCAGAGAGTGAAGTTCAATTGTAAATGAGAAGCTGTGACAAAGGCAAAGGCATGAGAAGATTAATTGCCAGGTTTCAGCTGAAGAAAGGGGTTTGGGAATTCATCTGGAAGTAGAGGAACTTAGTTTCTTCTCCTGCTTATCAGCCCAGGTCTCTCCTATAGATGTATGAATGCAGCTCCTGCAGAACTATACTCCACCTTGCCCTTCACCATTGTTTGTATGTATTGCTAAGCAAATCAATTAATCCAATCTTCCCAGCTTGTCAGTCATCCTCTTAGGGATCCAACAGGAGACCCTAGAGCCTGATCTACAAAATTGTTGAGTATTCACAGCTAGAACTGAAATGGGTAGGAACCATGCTTTGCATATGTAAAATATTTTGCAGTGCCATGAAGACAGAGGAAAAAAAAAGTAAAGTCCCAGACAATCAAAAACCTTTGGCAATGTTTTCTCTTCATCTTCATATCTCTATTTTCCATCTGTCCAAATAGGGGTGCCGTATCCCCTCATTTCACTGAGACATTGTGAAAATAGATTATTTCATGTCTGTGAAGCACCCAGATACAATAACAATGACTGCTGAAGGAAAGCTCCCAAGGAAATGAAGAATTCTGTATTCAGAACAGGCTTTGAATAGTGTGCAGTAAATAAGCCATGGGGTACACACTGAACAATGAAGATAAAAGAAAATATTAACTAGCTGCTCATTAAGTGAGCAATATCCATCCTGCACTTTAAACAGAGCAGAGATTTAATAGTATGTGAGCCTGTGATTAAAGACAATGCCCTAATGCATACAGCACAAAGGCTCTAGTGAATTTGTAGCAACAACTTCAATTCTTGCATTCCCCAAGTTTTGAACGTTTGGCTTTGCCACTTTTTGAGAATGCCAAATACTCTTTATTTAGCTTCACACAAAAAGGGACATAGATCAATAAAGATTAGAGAGGGGAGTGGGTTCCAGAACTGGCTCAACACAAAGTCCAAGGGTGTCTGGATTCAGTTCATATTAGAGAAGAAAGCTGACCACAGCTTTTTTATCTGGATCCAAATGTCTTCAAATTTCACGACTAATCAAGTCTCGATTCTGCTTTGGCACCCTCTCTAAGATGGGAGAGTGTTTCTATGGACGTCTTCATTATCTTGACCTTCAGAAATGTTGCAATATAATCCTAACACTAAATTCTACTTATTCTTGGTAAGTACAGAGGGTCTTAGTTAGCAACACCATTAAAAAAGCATGAGGTAGGTGTAGATCTTCTTAAGCATCTTGGTAATACAGGACAAAACACGTATTTTTCACAGTGAGACTACAGTCAAAGGATCGGACAGAGGAGAGACCACATTACGAGCACAGGGTCAGGATGGAGCAGGAATGAATGCAGCCCTGTTGGAACTGGAAACCTCTAAAGTCTTGCAAGTATTCTCCTGTCACACCTCCTAGAGCTCTCCAGCCACATGGAAACAGTGGACAAGAGGAAACCCAGCAAAAAGCAATGGGAGTGACTGTGCCACAGGGAAAAGTGGAGGAGTATCATAGATGTGTATTCTGAGCTTTATCTTGACTAACACATCAAGAAGCTAGGTGCCATAAACTGCCATCCAACTGCTCACAGGGAATACTGGAAAAGCAGAGAGTCAAAGAAGTAAAAAATCAGAGGGTGCAGGTAGAAGGTCTCCTTTCCACAGCAGACAAATCATACAGCTGCACCTGCTACTGCAGCCTGCAGCATTGCCTTGAAATTTGCTTCAGCTGTAGCACGTGAAGCCACAGACAATCAAGAGACCACGTGCCATTTCACATAACAAAGTGTTTATATTTGTGTTGTCCTCCAGGCTTTTGGCTTTTAAACTTCCAGGTACACAAACAAAAGAACCTGCTCGAAGGTTGTTGTGCACTGGGAGTTACAGTGAGGTATGAAAGTGCTCTTTTCAGACACGGAATCACATCATTCCACACACGCCTGCTCCTGAAGGACTGCTTTTACAAAGTCTTTGCTCTCAAAAACTTAAACAAAATGTAAAGCAGCTGTAAAATTTTCTTTTATACAATAATTTATCTCAAACATCTTGAAAAGAATCTGTCAACAAGAAAGATCAACTGCAACATTGTATTATAAAGAACTTTGTTTTATGATGGCTGAAAGCATTTGCTTTTATCCAGTATGAACTTGTCAGCAGTCAGGAAATTATATGGATGTTTGCTCTTAAGCCCCGAGATAGAGGTTAGAAGCTCCTGATCCACTTGTCTTGTTTTATTCACTATTACATAAAAAACTTCTCTATATGTCCAGAAACGATATAAACAGCACAACAGAGGAAAAAAGTATTGACATAACTGGGGGGAAAAAAAAGGCAAAATCAATTCTAATCTATTCAACTCCCCACTGGATTGGCAGCCAGAAGGTTCAATATTCTAATCCTGGCCACTCAATCCCATTTCCCAGAAGAGAACATGGGCAATACTGCTTTCTAATACCTGAGAGCCACATCTGCTTAAGACCTAATTCCTGCTCTGAGGAGGAAAATTTCTGTGTTTTCAAAACTACAGACAACTCATGCTAGCCTCTGGAGCACGAGTAAGCAATAATCGCATTATATATGTGCACAGGGATGTGAAGAGCTCAGCTGTTACACAGCCATGGACCCTGACCTGATACTACAGGTATCCATCCTCTTCATAGAGACATTTCAATTGGCTTGTGGGATCCTGAATCCTCTCTGTAAACCCACAACAACCAGCCGACACATTTGCAGCACTTCTCAGAGTGTCTTTTCATTCTCAGCATCTCCTTATACAGTTATACAGCAAATCTACGAGCCAAAACACTAATTCAATGCCTAAGTCCTGCTTTTGCTCCGAGTGTCCCGAGCGAAGCTCCCAGGGCTGCAGAAGGTCGGCATGGACCTTCCCCAGCTAACTCGGTACAACACCGTCATCTAGTGGAGGCCATCCCGGAGGGAACCAGCGCTCAGCGCCAAGCCGGGAGGGAGGTGTGGGAAGAAGTCACCCATCGCTAACTGAATAACACAGAATCACAGAATATTCTGAGTTAGAAGGGACCCACAGGGATCATCGAGTCCAGCTGCAGTGAATGGCCCATACAGGGATCAAACCCACGACCTCAGTGTTATTTGCACCCTGCTTTATTGACTTGCTTTTTCTCACTTCTAAACTGCTGCGACTATCAAGCAGGAATCCTATGCTGTTCTTTCCTTCTTATTCTCATCCTCCCCATAAACCCATTTTGAAAAGGGTACTAGAAAGAAACATGTTTACTGCTGCCTTAACTGGCAGGTTCTTCAGAGCAACTGCTGGAGGTCTGTGATTAAACATGTTCAAGCACAAAGAGTTTCCAGTGCTGGGATTCGATACATTATGAATAGGCAGTTACCAGGCTTTGCTGGGCAGAACAGTCCTGTTCAGACAAAACTCTGCAGAAATAAAACCTGATTTTGTATAGAGTTCATAGAATAATTTGAGTTGGAAGAGTCCTTAAAGATCATCCAGTTCCAAAGCCGCTGCCGTGGGCTGGGACACCTTCCACTAGACCAGGTCGCTCCAAGCCCCATTCAACCTGGCCTTGAACACTTCCAGGGATGGAGCATCCACAGCTTCCCTGGGCAACCTGTGCCAGTGAAGAATTTCTTCCTAATATCTAATGTAAACCTACTCTCTGTCAGTTTGGAGCCATTCCCCCTTGCCCTGTCACTACGTGCTCTTATAGTCTCCATCTTCCCTGTACTGGAGGGCCGCAGTTAGGTCACCCTGAAGTCTTCTCTTTTCCAGACTGAACAATCCCAATTTTCTTAGATTTTCCTTATAGAAGAGGTGCTCCATCCTCCTAATCAATGTGGTGGCCTCTTCTGGACTCGCTCCAAGAGGTCCATGTCTTGCCTGTGCTGGGCACACCAGAGCTGGATGCAGCACTGAAGGTGGGGTCTCACCAGAGCAGAGGGGCAGAATCACCTCCCTCCACAAATGCAAGATGTGTAGAACATTTTGGAAGTCTTAAGCAGGTCTGTTTTCTCCCCAGATGGCAAAAAGGAGTATTAGCACCCACTTAGATGTGGTGAAATCCTGTTGCTAGGATCCCACTCCAGGGTTCTTCAGAAGATTTGTTGTTTAACAACACATTCAAGTTTGCCTCTTCAGCTTTCCAATTTGAGTAGCCCACTTGAACAATTTTGTAACACACCTTCAGATTGCTCATTTCCCCCAACCCAGCCAACATAAAGAAGTTGGTTCTTGCTAAGTTTGAAAGATTTGTGTGCAGATGTTTCATGGGGACAAACTGAAATACAGAAGCAATGCCCATCAGAGCCCAGCAGTGGCTAATCAATTTGCTAGAAAAGTGGTACTATTAGCAGAGTGGGTCCAACTCCTTCTGTGTAGCTATAGTGAACAGAGCCATATCTAGGTTTGTGCTAACCTACAAATCTCATTATATAAACATTGTGATTCCTGGTAAAATTAACTGTCCAGGATTGTCTCAAGTGAAGAGAAAACTTCATTTTCATAGCCTTTGTTTGAGTTACAAAGTTCCTTTAACTCTAAATGCATCACCAAGTTTTCAAATGCCAGTTTTATCACACTGATTCCTCAAGTGAGTTTAAAGCAGAGAATATTTCAGAAGGAACATCACAAAAATACAGCTTGCTCTCAGAACTTGGGTTCCTCCTGTAGGCTTCACATAGCTTGTTTTAACAATGGAAGCTCAAGAGGATTTTGTGTTCTCTCCTCTCCTGCTTTTACCCCAGGGAAGGCAGCATTGCTAATAAAACCTACAAAGATCAACCCTAAAAATAAATATCTGCTGTTGGTCTAGACAGCTCTGGCTCTTGAAAGAATTTGATCTGGGTGGTAATTACACTTCACTTTCAATCCATATATGAATTCAGTACTGGAAAGATGTGTCAGACCTTTATCTTTCTATCCTCTCCTGATCCATCCATCAGCATTTACAAAGCATTCATCATAGCAAAAACAGCACTGGAGATTGAAGTCCTTTGTTCATTCACACAGCAAACAGCACAGACAACAATAGTGGAAGCTTCTTCTTTACATTACCCTGCCATCATTCTTGCACCAGGATCAGAGAGAACAAGTATAAGGGTAAGAAAGCATCCCTTTTATTCATCAACTTATGTTTTAAATTTGCCTGCTTTCAAGGTCTCTGCCAGGGAAGGCAGACTGTACATACAAATATCTAATAAAAGATCTCATCTCTCTCTGAATGCTGAGCTTCCATTCTATCCTTAGACCACCATGACTTCAACATGGCTATTACATTACTAATAACTAGTAGACTGGGAGGTATCAATTTTACAAGAGAATGCTTGTCTGATGATAACACCACCAAAATCTGGTGAGCACTCTGTTTAAACACAAGGAAGAGAAAGGATTCATCTCCGCTGGTACTCTAGAGACTGTTTCTGTGCTTAACTTATGGCCTCAAAGAATCAGCTCAGCAGCTTATTTGGTGGTGATCAGATTTTCGTTCTTTCAACTGATGCCTTTGCAAAGTCCTGTCCTGAAGCCCCCAGATCTTGGTGCAAAAACAGGTGAACAATGACTATTCCAGCATCAGAGACTGGAAAGATATTCTTATGATGACCAGATTTCCCATTTTGATCACAATGCTCTCCTGTCTAAGTTCACTTTACTAGATTCTAATTCACCAGTTGCCAGATGATCAGGATTTTTTTGATACTTAAATAATTCTTTTCCTTTTCTTGTTGTTTCTCTAGCTTTCCACCACCACTATTGTAAAAACAATTGAAAATGGGGAAAACCAATCTAAGTCTAAATCCTGCCTTTGCCTCTCCACAAAACTGGATTCTTCTCTTTCATGGTAAAGATCTTCATTAATTTTACTTCAAGGATAGAATTTCAAGGGAGGAATAGTATTACTCACGTGCCTGCTGTTTTTGGCAGGCAGTGACATGTACGGAGCAAAGCCACAGGTCCTGTTATTGCCTTCAAGTTAGAGAAAAAAGAAAGAGAGAGAGAAACAAAGGCATTGCTGTTTCAGAGAAAGAGAAATGAGTAATGGGTATTTTGTGGGTCACACTAACCTGTATGGACACTTCTGAGTAATTCTTCGAAACCTGAGGTCTTCAAGAGGTCACTTGTTTCTTAAACATCCATTTACGGTAAATTTAGAAAACATATAGCTCTGGGTAAAGTGAATCTCAATTCCCCTACTTGAAGATTGGTTGCAATCATGTCAGGATCACTCATCTAGTTTCAGGCTCAGTTGTGGGGCTTTATACCAATATCAGGCATCACACATAAAAAAAACCCAAACATGTCTAAAGTTGTTTCATAAAGTGAAAAGAATGTTTCCAATCTCCAGGAAAACATATCATTGGGAAAAAGCTGAACTGGAGAATGCTGTTTTCAGTGGAGCTAAGACAATTCCTGTCAGTAATCCCTTACCTTTAATTTCCAATTTCCTTTTGATGCTCCTTGCTGAACTCAAGACAGACTGAGGACAGAAACGCACTGTGTGTGTTTGTGCAGCACCTAAAACAATGGAATCCCAATCTCAATTTGGGTTTTCAAGCATTATCAAAATATGAAAAGGAATAATTAACAAAAATTAGCATGTTTAGAGGCCCTCTGACTAGACCTGAATACGACAACTCTCTAGATCAGAGAATGACAGCCTACAGACCATATCTGACCTATGGGATGAGTCTGGTGATTTTGTACCATAAGATCTCTGGCTTATGATCAGAGGTGGATGTAGCCATGTGAGCTGAGGCACTTATCGTTCCCATCTGTTTACACCATTTTTATGCCAGAGTTCACTGGTCTCACCACGAAGAGGATTTAATGGTATATGTAGCCCTGTTCAGTTACCGTGCAATATAGCTCGTTTTATTCACACAATGCGTTTCCAGTGGAGTGCAAAGTGTCACAGGACGAAACAAAGAAAAGCAGAACCTTCTGCAAACAAAACAAAAGTTAGCTGCAGCATTTGCTAACATGTTAGACTGGGAACCGTGATAGTGCAAGAAAAGAAAAGGCCAAAGTCAGTGGGGAAGGCAATGACATGACAGCCAAACCTGCCTGTGACTAAAGCTGATCCTTAATATAATATTACAACATTTAGAAATCTCTCCAAAAGCGCTATTATATTATTTGGCCAGAACCTCAACATTCTGTATCCAGATAACCATAATTCTGGTTTACAATTCTTTCACTTGCACCTTAAGTAAATCACTTAATAGCCAGACTTCAACTTTGTATGTCAAAATTGCTTATTGCCAAAGCATTTCAGAGTGAGCTGGAAGGGAGATGTGAAGGTTGGTTAGTCAGTGTTTTTTTGCTGCTGGAGCTGAGCAATCTCCAAGGGATCCATGACTACAGTGAACCCCCTCTGAAGTTTTGTGATTGATTCAAGGGAGTCAGAATTTTATGTGTAGAATTGATAGCAACTACAGACCAGCCTTGCTTGAGAATTCAGCCCTAGACATGCTGAGACAAGAGTTAGGGAGTTTAGGAAGGGTTGTGTGGCTATGAATACAACACAAGAATTCATAATTCTACAAGCCACACCATTAGACTCGGATCAGAGGTTTCCAAGAACCTGGAACACGTGAGAGTGTAAGAACAATCACGCTGAGCCAGCTGACAGCTCCCTTTAGCCCAGTGCATTGTTTTCAACAGTAAGGTAAAGAATATAAGAAACAGGGTGTGTATATAGAGCAATTCTTCCCCAGGGACATCCTCCTACTCTCCAGCAATCAACAGATTATCACTGAGAGATCACACAGAACTATTCTGTTTAACAGTCACAAATGGACATACCTTCCATAAATTTTCCTAATCCCATTTTTAACCTACATCGACTTCTGATCTTCACACCATTTCATGGCAATAAGTTTCTAAATGTAATTAGGAATTGCACAAAAAAGTGCTTCCCTGTTACCAGCTATAGACACAAAATTAGTCAGTGCCATCTAGCTAGTGGCCAGAGCAATGCTTGTTCCTGCATGAAGTACCAGACTTCGTTTACATCCTGGGTAAGTATATGACACCTTAGAGTGTTTAAATCATAATGATTTAACACTACCTTGAAAGGAAAAAAAAGATGTTTTTAAAAGCAAGAGATGTTGGGTATCATCCAAAGTGCCTCCTCTAGCAATACTCTCTACCCACTGTCTAGACCAACAATATTCAGATAAGAATCTGAATCCTGATCCCTACACTGGAATCTTAGGCATGTAGATCATCACATATCCCTAATCAGAATACCTCTCTCTGTGCTACATGCCACTGCTTTGAGAGCAATGGGACAGCCCGCTGCAAAAAGTTATAATAAAATCCTGTAACAGATGGAGGGCAAAAAGCCTCCTTTGCGTTCTGCACGCAATTGCCTCAATCTCTCCCCACCAGAACTGTTATGTCTCAAAGACAGAAGCCAAAAGATGGCTGCACAAGCTGTGTTCACTTCTGTGGCTGCCTGCAGCAACCCAATGGATAAACAACAGCCATTTCAGCTGAAGAATTAGAAAAACCATCTAAATGCATTGCTCATTGGAGGCATTTCCAGTGGAGTGCAAAGTGTCAGAGGACGAAACAAAGAAAAGCAGAACCTTCTGCAAGTAGAGATTTCAGCATCTGCATAGCTTGCAGGAGTACTTCACATTCAGCATCTGTCTTTGAAGGTGAAGCTTTCTGTACTGGTCACTGAGGGAACAATTACATGCAAATAAATTGGCGCCATTAACTCAACAGGGTCTGAAACATATGGGGACAAGCCAGTCGACATTTTTCTTCCAGAAATAAGCTGCTTCTATCATGGAAATAATCTTAATGTTTGCTGACACTATAATTAAGAATTAAAGCTGCAGAAAAATGTGAGGTTTGCTAAAACTCAATAGATATCTTTTATCCATACAATATATGGCACCAAAATATTCAGCGTTCCGGGGATGATAATTAATCAGTGTTCTCTTGCTGAAGTTCTTTTAATTGTCTATGATGGGCTGTGTTGGGGGGGGCTATTGAGTTTTAACAGGGAACAAGATCAGGCACCATGGGGAATACTTACATGAATAAAGATTGCATGATCAAGATCTTTGATCTGGGAATTGCTATTCTGTAATCATCTGTAAAGCACCAGGAGTGCCTCTGGCACTGTATATAAAATAATAAACGATTAACAATAAATCATGTAATTAAATCTTCGAACATTCTTTTCATAATTCTTGCCTCAGATTTAAGTTCCCACATCAGACATGTTAGGTCCTCATAATATTATTAAAGTTCCTACACTTCAGCTTTTAAAATTCCCCTAGGGATCTATTGTTTCTTTGTTTAATGTGTTTATGAGCCAAAGGCTCCATTAAATACAATGGGGAAACTCACAGACCTTTAAAAACTTTGCCACCAGAGACATTTCTTAGGAAACAGGACCATTTTTGTCATTCCATCGTGTAACTATTGGAAAGTCTATTGATCAGAGAAGTTCTAGGAGAAAAACAGAAAAAAATATTCCACCTCCATGGATCATCAAGTCAATAAGGCCGCAAGGCTAGAAAAGGCAGAACTGCTGCACACAGACAGCTTTCCTTCCTCCATTGCATCTCGTCATTCACATAATCCCATATTAAGAATGTTTTCTATTATGATCACTTTTGATGCCTCATCACCTTTGTAGATCCTGTCTGTAAGGACAAGAAAAAGAAAAGACCAAACCTCCTTGTATTTCCTTGGTTTGGAAGATAAGGAGATGGGCTGATACTTATGTTCCTCTAAACCCACACTGTACATTGTCCCCTACAGACTTGAATGGAACATTTGGTCTGAGATATGCAGCCAAACCAGTAGAAATTTTGACTATTAAACACTGATGTTTAAAAGTGAATTTACATCTACCTTCAAAGGGACTTAAATATGGTAAGAGAGCAGGAGAGAAGGATGAAGCCACTGTCAGTGTGCTGAAGAAGCTGGAGTTGCCAGACACCCTTCATGGTCTGAACCCTTGTTGAAAATTATTTGACATTGTGATCCATTGTGGTATATTTTAGAGAGGTTATATTATCCACCTGCCAGGTTCTTCTCAATTGCTTGCCTCACTTCTCCAAAAGGTAAAACTCCATCAGAATTAAAGTCTGCTTGGTGAAGCCACAAAGGATAAACTGGGGTGCTGTGATTTATCAATGCAGCCTCACAATTCAAAGAAGACACAGAGCTAAGTGGGGAGTCCACACTTGTGTAAAAGTGCATCCAAGGGATATGCAGGGTTACTGTGTAAAAGCCTAAGTCTAAAACAAAAAATGCCTGGTATCAATCTGAGTGACACCACAGCAATGAAGTTGGTTCATCTGCAGTTGAGTTGACAGTTTCTCAACATAAAAAAAGCTTAGAATGAGGTTAGTGTGAGCCACGGGTGAAATGGAAATTCCTTTGGCCTTGACTAATGCATTTTAAGTGACTCCCACTTAGGGTCAGAAAATTACAAGTTCTATTTTGTTAAACAGTTAAAAAAACAAACACATTCTGTATCGGGCTGTAAAGTTCTACATTCCAGTGAACACGAGGGATGGTGAACATAGCCTGTGGGCCAAACACAGCCCACGCAGAGCTTCACACTGTTGAAGCTTTCATCTTCAGCACCCTGAGGTACAGCCCACAGAGACAACAGGATCTCGACGTGCAGTGCTCCATCTTGCTCCAGCCTAATGCATATCACATGTCAGGACCTGCACCTTCCGTGAGCCGCACTGTCACACCACAACTGCAGAGACTCACGGCTCGCTGGGTAAGTATTCAGGAGGTGGGGGGGCTTCATTTGGATTTCAAGAGGATGAGACTCCAGTGCAACTTGTGTAACCAGCGTGGTTACCACAGGGCTGCTTCTTGTTCAGGAGTTAGTAATGGACAGTGGACATATTCACTCACCAGTTTGCTGATTCCTGATGAACTGCATTCACATGTAACATATGTCCCATGCTAACATTTACAAGTCAATAAAAAATACAAACCAAGTGTGTTTCCCTCCCACCTCACCAAATTCATAGAGAAATCAAGTGTATGCTTGGTTGTAAAGATATCTGAAAGACAGCAAGGAATAAGGTCATGCAAAATTCCACACAAACAAGGGAATTTTCATGGTAGATAATTTATATCTCATGACCTAGTGTTATGTAAGGAGTGTTAGAAAAATGAAGCGTGGATAAATGAAGTTACAGCTGTATTTCTGTAAGACCTTTACAAGACTTCATGGTATAACCTTAATGAAGGAATCTGGTAGCATGATCTACCTTCCCAAATTGCCAGCGAAAATTTATTATTATAATTAATACAGATATGGTATCTTACTATTAAAAAAATGTTGCAGACAAGTTCTCAATACCCCTATAAAATAGCTGAGAACAGAGCTGGCATGCCAAGCATTTCAATCAAGTCAGTTTACTGCCCAGTGTAAATCCAGAGCTACCAGTACAAAAATCCTCATACAAAAAGCAGTTCTGCTAATGACAGTCAAGTTATTTAGCTGTGGTAACAGAATAAGAAAGGACTAGAATAGATTTATAATTTCTCATTCCCAAATCTTAGACCAAATCTGAGGATCACATCTCATTTCTTAGCTTAGTATTCTGTTCTGTCTTTTGAGTTACCTTTAGTTGACTTGAACTTTACAGCAGTCTGATCAACCACTATCAGCTCTCTGTAGAGAAAGAGATTGAGTTATTCAGGATAGATCCTTTTTTTTTTTAAGACTCACACTCAAAAATATATTTTCATCTTTTTAATATTATACCCACATGAAAACTGAAAGTTTTTTTCTACTAACATTAATCACTTCCATTTGCATTATGTATTGAAGGGAACTAAATTTTATCTTGTAGGTTCAGTTTAATTCCTCCTCCAATACCTTCAGTATTGGAGATACCAGCTTCCTCTATGCCAGCAGTATAACAGTGGAAACAACGTTCCTTGTGATCATGGTCCAGGCTGCATTACTGGCCTCTAGGGTTGAAGAGACCCTTTACAGAGGACAGCAGTACCCTGTTTGCAGTTCTGCCATGGTCTCAGCATGCAATCTTGAACAAAATGTTTAATTGTAAAATCCTGTTTTCTTTTCTTCAGATGAAAGAAATTAGACAATAATTTATAGCCTCCTTTTTAAATGCTCTCAGATTTATGAATGAAGCAACCCTCCTTCCCCTGCTATTGCATTCCTGCAATGGCTTTAGGTCGGAAACAAAGGATGTTGGGTTAGAAGAGTGACTAATAAGCAACCTAAAAACAAAAGGAACCTAGTACAAGGACAGCATGACCTCCAGTCATTACTTCTGCTGCTCTCAGACACACACGATTAGTAGTCGCCCTACACAACTCCCTTGAACAGCAGAACAGTGAAAAAAATGAAAAAAAAAAAAAAATAAAAAAAAATTTTAAAAAGACAAAGCCTCTTGTCCCAAGCTTACTGCTCAAAGGACACAAAATACTAAGTTCATTCCTAACTTACAAAGAGTATTTATTTGGAGAAAACTCTGGGAGGGAATCCTATGGAAATTAACCCTTGCTTCTCTGGATGCAATTACTACATGCAGAACTTCCAGAGTTCTCCAAAAATTCCTAGTCCTTAGAAGCAGCAAATGTTCTGATCTGTTTCTCATGTAACCATCCAGCCCATAACCACCAGAGCCAGGCTGAAGGGAACAGTTATGCAACAGAGCCTGTGAAAGACAAAAAACTGCTCCAGGCCAATTGGCTGCTTACATCATATATTTTCATGCTCTGTTTACAGACTCTGTATAGGCACCTCACAATTCTGCTGTATAAGAGGTGGTGAGTATCTTCTGATGAAGTAAGGAAAAAACCAATCAACTTACTGAATGTTCATCTCAAATTTCAACTGAACAGTCTTTTAAGTGTCACATGTTTAACTGAGGGGGGGTTGTTTCTTTTTTAAAATGTCTAAACCTTGAATAGGCTAAGTATGATGAGTGAGTGGACCTTCCATATAACCCTTGGGAATTATTCTTTGAGACCACAAATTCCAACACATTCAGTTCTGAACTCTCTTGTTCCTGCTTCCTATCAGCACTAACAAGCTAAAGAGGGGACTCTGAAACCTCCACTAAGAAGATGCTGATACTACTTTAGCAGTATTTTAATGAATATTTTCCCCCAATTGCAGTGCTGGCTAAAGCAGCTCCTCTTTCAGAACTGGTTCAGGTAAAAGCTACATATTGTCTTCTACCTGTGTCAGTTCCTCAAGCTGCTCACACTGCAAACAATCCCTGCTTGGGCCCTGCAAGCACTTTCATCAGCATGCACTGAACAACTTAAAAATTCCTGGAAACTCTCCATCCATCACCCAGAATTGCACCTATCAATTAGGCATGCAGGAGAAAAGAAATCCAGCAGTTCTGTGACAGTAGGTTTCAAGAACGGAAACACAACATCCAAGTTCCTCCAAGACTTGACTATCTCTGAGCAGAGCAATGCATAAGAAGGGAGTTCATCCCCAGCTAGAAGAAAATATTACAAAGACTAAACATTTTTTACATCTCTGGACATTAAAATTTCAGAGCCAGAGTCAAAGTTTTCAAACACATTATGTACTTTTGCACACAGAACTCCATGGCTTTAGATATTCAGCCATCTTTTGACTCTCATCAGGATTAAAAATCCTGGGGATTAATGACTAATGTTAGCACAACGCAACACAAAAAAACAAGTGGGTGGACAAATTGAAAGGATGCTCTGCAACTCACAGTCTAAAACCTTTTCCCTTCAGCACAAGGAAAGGACTTCCTAGGGTAGAAACACCTTGAACAGAAAACAAATTTTCAGTGATGTACCTGCATGTTTTGAACAGGCCAAAACTCAAATCCTTCCTTATGTGGCTTATGAGAATAGGTGTTTTTGAAAAGAAAGTCATGTACCTGACATTTTTCCTAGTAGTATGTTGAAATGATCAGCAGCTCAAAACTGCAACTGCAGTTTGTAACTACAGCTTAGAAAGAGTTTCAGAGATCTGCAGATGGTAGCAAAAAGCATCCACTAACACCAACTTTAACGACATGTCTTCTATGAGATCAAAACAGCGCATACAGAAGCTTCATCAACATGTAGATGTTTTAAGTGTTCACTAATGTTTAAGATTGTTCCTTTTCTGTTTTTAAAAAAACCTAAATACTAGTTAGAGGAAAACAGAAGAGAAATTAAAAAACTATCAGTCACAATAAAGAACATACTAGAATAAATTATTTCAACTGAGAACTTCACTAACTATAGGCTACAAAAGAAGGAAAATGCAAAGGAGGTTTGGTCAGTGATTTCATTGACGCTGTTAAAATTTACTTTTTGTGAACCAATGAGTCACTTGCATTGAATCAGATGTACAGCTTGCACCCTTTTCAAAAAAGGAATGAAGAGACAGAACAATACTGAAAGAATCCAGACAGTAGAAGAGACACTCTATCAAGAGCCAGCAGATCTCTGTTGCAAGTGTGATGATACTATTCCTCTGTGTGACTCTCCTCTCTGTGCAGCTGAGCCAGTCGAAGAGCAGTGCTCACCCTCTTTTCAGAGCTGTGTATCAAGGCTGGTACCAGAGTGAGATGGAGAAATGCCTGTCCAGAAAGCTTCACCCAGCTATGTCAGAGCCCTTCACAAGAATGAAAGCTTGTACCCTGTTTATGAGACAACAGTATTAAAAGACAATCCAGAGGAAAACAAAAGTAATGGAAATTTAAAGTAAACTTCATATTCAAAACCTGAAACACCATATGTAAAATGTTTCACCTTAAGTCATGAGACTGCACATAAGACAGGGAAAAAAAATCATTGTATGGGCATCAGAGTGCCTCAAGAAAGGAATAACAGCAATGACAGCTGGCATTAGGGTTGAGTACAGTGGACAGAGATCTTGGGATACCCACAGGACGTTGTGAATCTGGAAGCTGCAAGAATACGGCACTGCTGGGCTTAGGTTGGTTTTCAGGGAATGAGTGCAGGACAAAGAACTTCTAAAGGCTTAACACTTAAACACAAGGAAAATCTCCATTAGCTGGTACTGAGATTAGAACCTGTGCTTTATGGATAGGACCGCATTAATTCAGAAACAACTCCAAATATTTGAATTACACCCACAGGCAGCAATAACCATCAAAAGGTTTGGTATAAGAAACTTTTTAAGAGCTGTGTTCAATTTAACTACAGTGCATCCTCCTGGGTTGTAGTGGAGCTTTGGATCTCTCCCCTCTTATAAGCAGCACGTCAGTCAACAAGAATTTAGGTTGGAGGAATGCATTACAAATATAGAACAAATCAAATTAGCTCTCAGATGTTATCTGTTGATATCTCATTTCTTCCTCAGCTTTCTTCTAACCACTGGAACACAACATCTGGGCATTTGGGGGAGGCAACTGTTTTACTAAAAAGTACTAAATATAGGTGCTACAGAACAAATTACAACACGCTGCATTACCACACCACCTACAGCACAGGATGAGCCAGTAACAAGTTAGCTGCTGTAAAAAAGGTAATTTAGTCTAACAAGTGTCACCTTTACATCATAAAAAGCCAACTTAATCAGAGCAATTATGTGTTAAGGATGAGTGACAAAGTTAGTCATGTGTTGCAGAAGTTATTTAAAGAAATCAAGATCTGAAGCACCATTTACTTGTTTCAAATTTTCCCTGCCTCTGAAATTTGAAGGGCTCCTGAAGAATTCAATAATGCATTCAATTATGACAACCACAGGCTTTATACTTAATATTCTACATATTTTAACTTAAATTTAGAGTAGCATTCTTTCTTCTTTTTAAATGGAAATAGTTTGCTTTCATGACAGTCCTCTGTGATATCCATAGAACAGACTGGGGAAGGAATTATGTGACTTGCTGGGTCAAAATTTTACAGAGCATTTCACCCTGATCAGTGTTGAATGACAAGCTCCAGTGACAGGCACATTTGATGCTGTGATGTCCACAGAACTGGAGGCTTTACTGCTCAACAGTTTAGCGGATTCAAGAAGAGCAAATGAAAGTTTACTGTAGTAGAAGTGCCACAATAGTGAGTTCTATTAGACAGCAGTTAGACTATGAATCATATAATAAACTGTCCTTTCCTAGCAAAGGCTTTTGCAGCCTTCCTTACCCACAAAGTGATAACCTTCCTGTGACACAGCTGAGTGCAGCGAGACAGGAACAGGACTAAGTCACCTGCAGCACTATGGTCTCCTTTAGAGGCTAAAATTGACCCACTACTGCAACAGAGTTCATAAAATTCAGGCTTCCCCTGGTCAAACAGTATAAAGACTCTGGTGACCAAAGTTCCTTGCTCAAATCATCCAGAAATGGGCTGGAGCACTAGATCATCTATTGCAGAGAGCAACTGCATACAGAGATGGGCTTTGGGTAACGTGAACTACCAGACTGTGACCCAAAAGCACAGGTGCTTAAAACATAAATCTTTATCGGAAAGTCGATTAAACAACTGGTTCTAAAAACCTAGAGCAATTTTCATTGTTAAATTCAAAGAGAAACTCATAAAATGTGCCTACATTGGAATATTCTGATCTCTTCTGAAGATTTCTATGTGCACCTTGAGGAAGTAAGTGCCCATGTTTACCATGTTCCACACAGAGCAAAACATTGCTAAACCCCCCCTTCGTGATCAGTCATTACCCAACCCTCCCAAAGGTTTATGCAGTGCTTTCTGCAATAGCCTGTCCACCCACACAGACAGTCAGCACGCCCAGTCCCCTGCTGTTGCAGGCAGTCACATCATAAACCAATCAAATGCCATTGTAAAATTAAATAGGCTGTTTGGACTAAGTTTCCAAAATTTGGGAGTAGGCCTTTCTTCCATTCAAACTAATTTGGGTAACAATGAAAAAATTCACTCATGAACAGGGTTTCTGACTACATCTTTTTCCGTCAGTGGTTCTGGTTTTCCGCTCCAACCCACATCATCTATTCTCTTCCTTCCACCCATTCTTCCCCCCAAAAAAGGCTGGCTTGGACACTGTGCTTCAGTTTTCTGTAGAACTTTCTATTTTTCTTTCCCATTCTTTTTGTTTAGTATATAAAAGGAGCTTCCTGTTTAGAAGCATGGGAGTCCTACACCCTCAGTAATGATGTATTCAGCCCATCAATGATCTTGGCATGAATGCCTTGAACCTTAATAAACCTGATGGGATTTTCTGTACATGTCATCATCAGTCTGAAAAACAATGCACAGCATTTGTCCACTTGCACTGAAGCAGCTCCATTCCCAGTCCTACAGTTCTAGTAAGAATTCCAAGGGCTTATAAGCTTCCTTCTCTTAAATATTTCATAGATTTCCAATGTCTGCAGACCAAAAACAGAAGCACCAAGAAAAGACAATATTGTTGCAGAACTCTCACATGATCAATACTGTTCTGCTTTCCAGCCCCAAGTCCCTGCAGCAGCCTGCCATTGCTCACACTGCTAAAGTCTTCCTATGACCTATTGTCCAAATCCTTGGCTTGTCCTGTGCTGGGTAATAGGAATCAAACACATAATGCAATCTCCTTTCAGCTTCAAAAAAACCCATTCCCCCCAACCCTATACAACTTAGAACAAAACTCTATCTTGTTCAAATATGTAGAATGGATCAAAATCTATTTATATGGGTCCAAAAAGGGGAGTAGCATTGTTGACTTGAAATTAACTGACATATTTGTCTCTTCAGGAGTTTAATGTACATAAATACCTAAGTGCAGGCTGTTCTCCCTGCTGAATTTTAACTGCAGTGAAGTCCTCCAGTGAAGGTATTGGACAGGCATACAAGCACCTGAATCAGTGGATGCAGCAGCAGCCCTGAGTACCACACACAAGTGCTGTTTTTCTCCAAGCAATGCTTAGCAGCAGAGTGGCCGACCAGACTTTATTCTATACAATGTAATTCTTCAGCTAATACTCCTGGAAAAGATGCCAGGCTGGAGCTTGTGCATCTTAAAATCTGGCAATGCAAGGCACATATACTGCTTTACTTTAACTCCTGGGGGGGGGCTCAGTCTGTGCCTACATAAACATCAAATCATATTTTGATTTTTACTTATGGGTGAGCAGCAGAGTTAATTTAAAACTGTCAGCAAGTGCCATCCTAATTAAAAACAAATGACTAATTGTACAACCAAAGGGCCTGTTGACATGGGCTACATATATCAGTCAAAGCCAACCAAGCTTGAATTTGAGGAAAAGCAGCACCATCTAGTGTCCTACAAGAGTCAGATTCAAAAATGAAATCCACAAGTCCACACAGAATTTGCAAGGTAGCAAACACTCATAAAGCAGTAAGACACCAGTCTAACTATTGCAGCACTTCTGATACAGGGAACTACATAACAAAAATCTTGTTAAAAAAGAGCTGCTGAGAATGAGCTGTTTTCAGGCAGAACAAAAATTCCTTAAAGACAATAAATTGAGAAATTATTCTGCTGTCTGTAAAAAAGATGCAGTCCAAAGGCCAAAATGTACCAGAAGGCTACTTTTGTTTATAAAAAGCAAGTTTCAAGAAGTCGAGTAATATTAAAAAATCTAGCAGACTAAAACCATAAAACAACATGAAAAGGTATTTGAGAAATCTTATGGAAATATATGAGGGAAATTACCAATAAATTTTTTTTCAAACTCATCAGGAGCAGAAATCTTGGCAAAGGGTTAGTACAGCCAACAGATGATCAAACAATAGAAAGAACAGTAAGAA
Source organism: Pseudopipra pipra (assembly GCF_036250125.1). Lineage (NCBI taxonomy): Eukaryota > Metazoa > Chordata > Aves > Passeriformes > Pipridae > Pseudopipra > Pseudopipra pipra. The sequence goes on from NC_087559.1 coordinate 10,434,595, forward strand.
ACAGACTATAATTGCTACTAACACATTAATACTTAGCTACACTCTGTCAGCTTCAGCTGGTACTCCTACTGTCCTCATACTAGAGCACATTGTGTGAGAACAGAGTACAGATGTCACCTAGAAGCCAGAGCAGATTTTGTATCAGTTCCTGCTTTCCTTGTTTCAAAGAGCATGAAGTATACATTCATCTTCTGAGTGTATACATTTTACTACCAAAAAACTTTAAGAAGAATCTGGCTTGGAGGTCACCAATGTAGACTTGGCATTCCTTACCACTGTCACAAGCTATGGACTATAATGAAGATTTTTAACTGTAAGAGAAAGTACCAGAGCAAGCTGCTTTTGTTAAGCCTACAGAGCACCTTGATAAATTAAGTTTAAGGCACAAGTCAAGCTTTGTAAGAAATATTCCAGTGCAGACCTACATCTCTCATGTGCCTCTACAACATTATAGAGTGCCTTTTTTCACACAGGAAGGAGAATAAATTACAAACAGAGTGGGCCTGAAAAAATAGGTATTAAAAAAGCTTTGCTCAGGGTTCTAGTGTATCTCCACTGAAGACAACTAACGAGCACCTTAGGCATCCAGCAGAATTTAATGTACTCAAGAACTGAAACAGGCTACAGACAGTGGGAAATGAATGCATGCAGCAGGCAGCTCAACAGCCTGGGAGCAACAAGCTCAGCCTCTATTTATGGTCTTGCAAATCATAGCTCTGTTAACAAAGCCTCAATAAAAACATCTCAAAAGATTGCAAAGAAGCCCATGTTTTTTACATATCTTAAGTGGAAGATTTATATAAATCCCATTTCCCTGCTACAAGGATACGCATCAAGAATTTAAATGCAGAAAAGCCATAAATTACTGCACCACTGATTTATGCAGTGTTATCCCCCAAAACAATCTGCAAGACTCGTGTATTAGTAAGGACAGAAGTTAAAACAACACACTAAAGTTACTACTTTCTCAGAAAGTGAGGCTGCATACTGTAACTTTAATAAAGAACTAGCTCTATAGAAGAATATATGTCCTCAACACAAAAACATGACAAGTCAAATCTGAAAGATAACCCAAAATTTATTTAAAACAAACAAACATAAAAGACAGCGCTATTACCAAGATTGAAAAAAATGAAGGATTCTTTTACTGATGTGACAAGACAGCCAATTTACAGCAGTTACATTAATTCTGAGAAAATCAGGTTGGGTTTACACTGCTTCAACTGACTACATGTACTTTCTGCCAGACAAACTGGTTCCCTTTCCCTCCCTTCCCAAAAGAACAGCCAAACATATTTTATAAAAAACATACAGAATTTTGAGACACATGATTGAAACACAAACCACTGTCCAAAGTCTGGAACTTTCCAAGAAGGTTAAATCCTTTGTTGCTTCAACCAACCCTCAGCGGGGGAGCTACAAGCACAACGCCGTCCCCTCTGACGAAGAGCATCGGAATATTCCTTTTGGTAGACTGGGAAAAAGGAAAGAAGAAAAGTTTACATTTACAAAAGCATAGATCACAAAACATCTCTGCTAAGCATATGACCAAATTCAATCATAAAAAACACACCTGAAACAACTCCAACAAACACACAATGTTCTGACACGCTGAAGGGATCAATACAAGTAACACCAAGTTTTTGGATGTCCCGAGTACTTTCATTACAATTTGTCCTGAACTTCTGTTAGAGCTTGATTCAAAAAACAGTCAGCAATAAACTACTTTAGCAATATAACAGTGTAACTTCAAATGAAAGAATCTATGGGGATAAATACACTACGTCCTTACTTTATAAATCTCTTCATAGGTTTCCTCATCAATCTCTATTGTAGTCACAGTTTCTTCCACATCACCCAAAATCATATTTAAGTGCTGATCATATGCCTGTAGGAATGAAGTTATTTTATTATTTCTTCCAAAATTAAAAAATGAGCTTACTAAAATGAGAATTTTAGCAAGTCTTTCAGACAAAATTAGTTTAGTCTGATTTTGACCAAAATACGTCACTATGTCAAAACAAAGTAGTATCAGTTGTAGTTATAATTCCAAACAAATATAAACAAATGGGTACTTTGCAGCAGAAAAAAAAGGAAAACATTTACAGGAAATAGCTCTAAAGCATTGTATGAGAACACATGCAAGAACTCAGAGACAGACACACTTCATTAACATTAAACCAGCTACACATTCTCTGCTGCCAGTCCAGCCTCCTGGAATTGATTGCCTGGGGACAACTTAAAGGTTATGAAAGCTGTTTCACACACGGTACTACAAAACCTTAAAATAAACATATGTTCCAGAAACCTTACAAAAGCATGTTGGAAACGACACATGTGCCTCATGGATCTCTCATCATCTCTGTGTTTCCAAAAGAGTTGAGGCCCAGTTAACACATGGGCAACTGGTTCTCTTCCCCAGCAAAGCACAACGCTCAGGAAGGATGACTGACTTAAAAGAAAGCAAAAACCCTTTTTGTCAAGAGTCATATCTCAGAAGAAAGCACTTACACAAATGAGATTTACTGAGAACCCAGCTGAGTATATATCCCATCATACTCTCAACAGGTGTGCCTCAAGAGATACTCATGTGATAGTGATAACCTCATTAGTTCTGTCTTGAAGAGACCTCAGGGTACATCACAAGAAGACGCTTGCAGCATTATTGCTCATTTCACAGACACAGAAACGTAAGCCAAGAGCAGTGAAATTAATTGCTTAGTAACATTCAGGAGACAAGAAAATCAAAATACATCTCCTAACTTTCAAGGGAAGCAGTTAACAGCAGACAAAGTACTGAACATATTAGATTTTTTCACTGATCGCATTACACTTCTGTAAGAGAAAGTGTTCAGACCTTGTTACTAAGATGATTTTTCCATCTACCTTCTCTAACCCTTTCCACACTTTCAACCGTGAGATACAAATACCTGTGGTTCCAAACTAGTTTTTTGAACAATTAATGGAATATTACAGGTAAACTTGCATAACAGCCTGTTGTACATAAAAAACAGTTGCCCAGCCCTTAGCTGAATGAGTATGACAGTGTTCCGAACGTTTTACTTACATGCAGCCTGCCTCTAAGCTCTCTGTCATTCCGCATTTTGACATAAATTCGCTCATCTAGACTGAGTCTGATGAGATCAAGTGGCTCCTCTACAGTATTTGTTGTTTGTTGCTAAAAAACAAAACATAAGAGTTACGTGTACAGAAGAAGCCTGTGAATTTCTCCGTTCCTTAGCGTTTGTGAGACACAGAAAACAGAGAAGTAAGAACATAGATGCAAGTATTTCAAATCATCTCTTCACATCCTGATGAACCTGAGTGCAGCTATTTACCACTCTATGGATATTCACCAGCCTAAGCAACAGCAGTTAAAAGGCTTGTTTATTCTGCAGCAAATCACACATCACACACAGAGGGATTGGACCTAGATGATCTTTAGGCCCCTTCTAACCCAAACCATTCTGTGATTCTATGGAACAGTTTTTCTTACCAGCAACCATCATCCCCACTGCAGCAGAGAGCCTGCACCAGATGAACCAGCACCACGGCTGTGCCATGGCACAGTGCAGGCCGGGAGAGCCAAACCCACGCTGACACCTCTGCCAGCACACAGACCTGGTCACACGCTCAGGTGACCTCAGTTACCCGGTCATACACTGCCCCACACTCCCCCCTCCTCTCCCGAGGCCCTGCTCGGCCGCAGGGCAGCCAGGCCAGGCTCCGAGGCTGCTCTGAAACCTGAACACAGCGGGCTGAGGCCCCTTTTTGTGATAACGGCGCGCTTTGGGGATCACAAGCAAAAAACCGTGAACCCCTCCGTGCGCATCCCGCAGCTTGCTCCCTCCTTCCTTCCTCCTCAGGGAGGAGGCACTGCCCTCGGCAGCTTTCCTGCATTTTCCTGCCCAGGAAAACGGGCCTGAAGGGAGCCTTGGCCGCGCCTCGGCGGCGGCACAAGCTCCGAGCCCGAGCAGGAATTTCATTCCACACGGAAAACGCTCCCCGAGGGGCTGCGCCTCACGGAGGGTGCCCGGGCTCGGGCGCGCCCAGCCCTGCCGGGCAGCCGAGAGCTGCCGCTGCCTCTCCCTCCCGCCCCGGGCCCGCGGAGAGAGGCGGGAGGCACCGGGAGCTCCTTCCCTGCGCGCCGCTGGAGCCGCTCACCTGATCCACCTCATCCGCCATCTTTCAAACCGCCTCCCGCGCCCGCCCGCGAGACTTTATGGCCCGGCCCCTTCCCCTTCCCTTTGCCCTTCCCCTGCGCGGGGCCGGGCCGGGGCCGCCGCGGGACCTGCGGGGAGCGCCATGGGCAGGAAGCGCAAAGCATCGCCCCGGCCCGCGGCTGGCAGAAAGAGACGCTCCGGGGGGCTGCGGGAGGAGGAAGAGGAGGAGGGTGAGTGCGGCACGGAGGCCGTGTCGGGCCGGGCCGGGCGCTGCGCCATCGCCGCGGGTTGGGGCCGCTCCAGGCCGGGGTGGGCAGCGGGGGCAGCTCCGTGAGGGGAAGGGCAGTCACCGCAGGCTGGAGCCGTGGGTGGCGATCGGCGGTGGGATCGGCGGTGTTACCAGTGCCAGGGGCGCACAGAAATCGGGGTTTAACCCCCGTGTGCCGCGGGCCCCGCACGCTGCCCCAGGAGCGCTCACAAAGGCTGAGCGAGCCGGGGGTTTGTCTCACCTCGCAGCTTCACAAAGTAATAAGTTCTTGTGAGTGGCGAGCACGATGCTTGGTTTTCAGCCGACCCCATCGGTAAGACTAAGAATCTTTAAGTGCCTCTTGTGCATTGCGTTATTATAAATATTTTCCTTAAGTCTCATTGTTCGGATCTTACCTATTTGTTCACAAACTCAGCATTGTGAGTGCTCAGTTCTGTAGCTGCCTCTAATGAGGTCCACGGAGATATTGTTTCTGATTGCCATGGAGATGAAACTTCATCCTTTAACGTATTTTCCCTTCTTCTCTCCTGTGCAGATGATTTTGAAGAGGAAAAGCCCAGTACAAAAAAGAACTCAAAAGCTCCAGCTAGGAAAAAGGAAGAAGGTTGTGATAATGGAGTTTCCAACTCAGCAAAAACTTCAAAACAAACAGGGGCAAAATCACAAACAAAAGAAAATAAAAGGAACGGTAGAAATAAAGAGAATTGTAACAAAGAGGAAATGTGCAGGTAAGTTTACTTATCATTCTAGTCTGTGGGAGCTTTCTCTTCATCTGATTTCTTTAGGGCCTAGTTCTGTGTATGTGCATGTGAGCAGTGTAGAGTCAGTCCTGAGGAAGACGGGCTGCATGGGAAGGAAATTTGTGAGCCTTTCCGAATTCGGTCATTTAAATATAAAATTTTATTTCATTTGGTTTAGTTTTCACATGGGACCAGGGATGTTTTATGGAATCCAGCATGAATAAATGTTGTCCTGAGATTTGGATGATAGGCAGAAATCTTTAAACATATAATTCTCTGGTGGTTTTTTTTAAAATACAATTATAATATCAGCACAGTCTGCATGTGTAGATTGCTATAGCAAATATATTAATAAAAAGAAATTAAACTGATTGGTCTCGTTTCAGTGGACACCCAGAGCCTTGGGCGTTATTGTAGGGAAACAGAAACAGCTCCAATTTCAGTACACAGTAAGAATAAATGATTCAGTGAACCATTTCTCCAAGGACTGGTTTGTACAAGCTGTTCTAAAGGATGGAACCTTCTGTAGGTTCAGGCGTGGCTCAGGTTTAGGTTTTTTCCATCCTAAATATCCATGCAGAATCAGAACCTAAGTTTGCACTGGAAACATGTTATTCCATTGAGCCTGTGGTTATTTATGGCAGAGATAGTTTGCTCTACAGAGAAGATTTCTGTGATTTAATTGTCAGATACTCAATCTGTTGTTGTTGATGCAGAGGTCACGCTCCATTTATTTCCCTATTTTTAGTGTCTTCTGTCTCTGTTCTTCTTAAATAAACAAGCACCTACATTTCATGGTGCTAAAGCTGTTTTGATAATTTTAACAGTGACTCACCAAAGCCCCCTCAGAAGGAGATGAAGTTGAAGAAAGAATCACCTGTTAAAAAAGAGATGAGTGAAGACAATACTGACAATGATGATGATGATGAAAGTGAAGATGAATGGGAGGATGTGGAAGGTAGCAATTGCATGTTTATTAATTAATTTAAAAAAATTTATTTTTTAATAATTTAATTTTTGAACCATTTCTCATTTGGATTCAGATAAATGCTTATACTCTGTATACTTAAAGTGTGTTCCATCTGTATATCTGTATCTAAAAGCTCATATCTCACAATGCTTTTAGAAAGGTTCCAAAGAAGAAAAAGAGCCACACAGTTGCTGACCTTTTGGCTTACATTAAAATCATGCTGCCATGCACAAAGCGCTTTCTCAGCTGCTTGTGTTGGCTGATGCTGAGCAGCTAAGGATGAGTCAGTTTGAAGATTCAAAACTGTGAATTCCCAGTAAAGAAGAGTGAAGATGAAACCAACTTAGCTGTTTGATTACATGGCCATCAACAAACTATGTTAAGAATCATGATGATCATAATCTTCTTATTTTGCTGCTACACATTTATGCCTTCTAAAGTGAAGAGCTGTCAGGTTTTTTCTTTGTTATTTTACAAGTACCCTTGAAGTCACATCTGCTTCATTCACCTTTCTCCTGACTGAGTTTGCCTGTGACAGTCACTAGGCATTAAACTGTTCTGAGCTGATTCTTCTACAGCAGGTGACTGGCATCCAACAGTTATTTGAAATAACTGAGCACACACTGTTACGGAAGGTCTGGGAGCTGGTAATTACTAGGGATGTTCAGTTTATAGACTGAGTACTTGAGAAGGAAAATGTAGGTTCTTATCCCATTATCAGTCCTCTCTGGGGGTCTGTTCCATGCTTACTTATAATTTATTAATATTTTATTTTTTCAGAGCTCCAGGAACCTGCCACAGATAAGTTTGAAGAAGCTGCTGTTCTTCCAGCAGTGGGGCTGCCAAGCAAACCTGTGGAGATAGAGATTGAAACCCCAGAGCAGATGAAGAAAAGAGAGAGGAGGTAAGAACAAGGAGGCAGTGGAGGGCTGGTAAAGGATGAAGTTAAAAGTATGCTAAGTCTTAGCTGTCACTGACTTGCCGTGTTCTGGGTGAAAGTCCCCACTTTGTGCAGACGGTTCAGTTGGAATGATGCAGGGTCAAGGGACAGAGAACAGTCTACACTTTGACAATTTTACCAAAAATCTCAATAGAAGTTGGCAGGAATAGAAACTTCTCAGCTTCCTTGAAAATCAAGCATGTAACTTCACTGTGCTTTATTGTAAATCAAGGGACAGCAGTAGATCTGCAAGGAGAGCTGTGAGTGACTGGCATTTTGTTTCTGCAAATGTCTTAACAGCTCAGATGGAAGCTTCTGTGTGCCAATACCTGAGGTGTGAATAGGTGGGTCAAATGAATGCCCTTGGCATCTGGGAGCATTAACCCAAGGAAGGCTGACTTTGGGTGGTGGCTGGAGGCCTGATGATGAGAAAACCATTTTTCCTGGAATCTGAATGGAATGCCAGCAGTAGTCTAAAAGTCAGACAATTCAGTTAAATTTAGTATGGAGCTGTCCAAAACCATTGATAAGAAACTGAAGGCACATGAAGTTAGGTAGAATTTAGACCATCTGAATATACCAAGCTCTCAGTAGTCAGGTGCATGGAGTTCACAGTCATATGCATCCTTCTTGCCTATTCACATAGCCAGTAACTAAACTTTTCTGTAAGTGTGCCCAGAAGATTCTCTGGGATGGATTCTCTTTGTGAACTGAGCCAGTTCAGGTGTCTGGAAAGGCAGGTCCACAGAAATCCCACAGCATCCATCTCTTTTGTAATCTTCTGCAGAGAAAAAAGGAAAGCCGAGTTTGAAGCGTATCTTCGGAGGATGATGAAACGTTTCAGCAAGGAGGTTCGTGAGGACACACATAAGGTATTTGTCACAGAGAACCCTGGCAGGGAAAAAGTTGAGCATAAAGATTTCTGAAGTGATTTGTAATAAAGAAGATACTTAGTTTTGACCAAATAATGTGGGGCCGTGGCTAGAAATGAAAAAATAAAAAGGCTGTAGTCCCGACAAATGATTGTTAGACTCCTCCTAAATTGTGAGCTGGAAACATCAGTGTCTGCATTAGTAAAATTCTAGCTTAAACCATATGCAAGTAGGATGTATATCTCTCCATTGAGGGAGATCTTTTCATTCTATGAGGGTTAAACTGCCAGTCATGTAGAGCAGGAGATACTGACAGGGACTTTAAGGCTTTCCTGTCTTCTGAAGACAGCGCTGTTTCCACCCTGTGAATGCTTGAGAGGTTTCATTTTTGCCTGTCTCTGTTAGAAGAAGCAGTGAAGTGTTCCTTATCTTTACCATGGACAAAAGTTCCACTAAAGAAGATCTTTTGAGAACTCACTGTAAAAACTTTTCTCTCTCAGGTTCACCTCCTGTGTTTGTTAGCGAATGGTTTCTATCGGAACAGGATCTGCAGTCAGCCCGATCTCCTCGCCATCGGTCTGTCCATCATCCCCACCCGCTTCACCACAGTGCCCGCAGGCAAAGTGGACCTTATCTACCTTTCCAACTTGGTGAAATGGTAAAACTTTTCTAGAAATCATGCTGTCATAGAACGTAGAGCAAGAGTTCAGGGAGAGGGGTAACTAGTTACCAGTTTTCAGTGATTTTTTTTTTTTATTTTAAATACACGGGAGAGAGTCTGTCCTTTTTACAGAAAAGGGTCAACTCTGAAGTTTAGGAATATAGTCACAAACACTAGACAATAAGTAGGTGTCTCATGTTTCAGGTTTATTGGAACCTTCACTGTTAATGATGAGCTTTCCACTGAAAAAGGAGAGCCCCTTCAGTCGACCTTGGAGAGGCGCTTTGCCATCTATGCTGCACAGGATGATGAGGAGTTGGTTCATGTAAGAGACTGGGAAGTGCAGGGTTGGTTGCTGAGTTTGGATGCTGGATCAGTACTGTATGTCAGGTCATACACAAAGTGGTTGTGAGGGTTGGGTTTGGAGAAAATAGATTGGTCACATAGGTGATTCTGTGGCTTTTTATTTTGTTGTATTTTTATCTGGAGTGCTGTGATTAAATTAAATTTAAATTGCTTTGCAGATATTTTTAATTATTCTGCGAGCATTACAGCTGCTGTGTCGCCTCGTGCTGTCTTTTCAGCCTATTCCTCTCAAGGATACAAGACCAAAGGTAGTTTCTGCTGTTTGTGTGGAATAAAGAATAGATCACTGATTTAGTAGGATTAAAAATACTTTCTGGCTGTTGCAACTTGAAATGCATCACTTACTGCATGAACCAGTGTTCTAGCTATAGTGCAAAAAAATGCAAACCCTGAATTTTTAGTTTTCTCCTTTAAAGAAGCCACACATTTTTGTGTTTCAGCAAAGACATGCTTCAGTGCTTTTAAATTTCTTTAAAACTTAGCAAACACTTGCTGCATGATTACACCTCTCTTCAGCCATTTGCCTGAAGTTTTCAAGCCCCTAAGACATGCCATTTGACCGTGCCTGCCAGCCTTTGGTCTGCATGAACCTTGGGCTGATTTCAGTCTTTTTTTTAACATTCTTAGCCATGGTGATAAAAGTGACCTAGCCTGTTTCTTTGCAGGGAAGGAGCTCATCCAAGAGGCAGTCTCTCAGCAACACCTCTGAGGGACAGGAGAGTTCTGCCACAACACCCAAAGCTGGGGCAAAAAAATGCCCCTGCAAGAAAGCCAAGCAGGATGAGAAATCCTCAGAGAGTGAAGAAGACATCAAGGAACCAAAGAAAGCCAAAACTGCTCAGACCAAAGGCACTCACAAGTCAAAGCTGGCTAAAGGCAGCCAGGAACAGAAGGAATCAAGTAATGAGAGCAGTTTAGCAGAAAAAGATGTGCCAGTCAGGCCCAAGAATGATCGGCGGAGACGAGTGGCCTCCAAAGTGTGTTACAAGGAAGAGAGTGAAAGTGATGAGGGCAGTGTTTCGGACTTTGAGGTTTCAGAGGAGGAGAGTGATCTCTCTGATGAGGATTTTGAAACTGTCTCTAAAAGGCGGAGGAGCTCACTGGCCTCCCAGAAGGCAAAGATGACAACTCTAAAAAGCCCTAAAACTGAGACTTCAGAATCAAGGCTGTCAAAAAATTTGTGTGGATCTGAGCCTAAGCCAGCAAAAAGTACAGCTCCAGCCTTGCCTGCAGGACAGAAAAAGAGAAACAAAATCATTTCTAGTGATGAGGATGATGGACAACAGGAGGTGAGGAAAGCGACGGGCACAGACCAGTGGCTGGAGGTTTTCCTTGACCGTGAGGACAAATGGGTTTGTGTAGACTGTGTTCATGGCAACGTTGGCCAGCCCCAGCTGTGCTTCACACATGCCACAAAGCCCCTTTTCTACGTTGTGGGGTTTGACAATGATGGGAGCGTCAGGGATGTGACACAGAGGTATGATCCGGTGTGGATGACTGCAACAAGGAAGATCCGTGTGGACCCTGAGTGGTGGGAAGAGACACTGCAGCCCTATGAAAGTCCCAATGTGGAAAGAGACAGAAAGGAAGAAACTGAGGTAAATGGCAACAGGTTGTTCAGAACATTTAGTGCCAGGAGTTCAGTCCTTGGATTCTCATGCAGGGAAAAATCATCAGGAATCTTTCCCTGAGGAAGGAGGTTTGTATTTGAGCTTGAAATGTTGAGATGGAGCATGTTTTAAAGGGGATATACAATGGTAGATTAAAATAATATTGATTAGACTCTGTTCAGAGAAATTTGCTTAGCAAAAGTACTGCACAGCTGATGCTAGAAACATAACAATGTGGTTTCTGTACAGTTTAGCATTACCCTGCTCAGAGTCTTTGAAATACAAAGATCTGAGTACACATATCTTCGTACCTATTGGCAACAAGAATGCTTTGGTTTGTTGGCTCATCTGAATAAGTTTCTGGTGGTTTTTTTTTTCTTTGGTCCATACTATAGTCATAGTAGTGCAATAGAGTTGGGAAATCACTCTCCTTTGTATAATTCCTAGTTTCAAGTTAAGCTTCAAGATCAGCCTCTACCAACAGCAATTGGAGAGTACAAAAACCACCCTCTCTATGCACTGAAGAGGCACCTCTTGAAATACCAGGCGATCTATCCTGAGTCAGCTGCTATCCTGGGGTACTGCAGGGGAGAGGCTGTCTACTCCAGGTGAGTTGTGCATGTGTTGTCACCTGTGTCTGTGACATTTGTGATAAATTGAAGAGCTAATTTGCATGATGGTATCAGCAGTAGTCTTGGTCCACATGCATAGACAGGTGAGGCATTTCGCTGCTCAGACAGCATTTGCCTATCACTTAGATACAGCTTTTCTACTACTCCTGAGATTTTGGAAGATCTCTTATAGATCACTTCACTATTCTTATGTTTGCTTCTTTCTGGCCTTCCTAGAGACTGTGTACACACTCTGCACTCCAGGGACACTTGGCTGAAGAAAGCTCGGGTGGTGAGGATTGGAGAAGTGCCTTACAAGGTAAGAGGGTTTGACTTCCTCCTGTGCAGTACACCTGCCCCCTAAAGCTCAAGCTCAGTTCTCTTTTGGTTTTTGTTTTCTCTTTGTCAGCAGATGCAGATTTCTCACTTGCTTGCATGGCTTTTGGTAGCTGCACTGTGAATCTGTCCATCTCCTGTGCCTGTAGTTCCTACCTACTACCCAAAGCCTAGCTTTCTCTTCTTCCCACCCTGAGGGTATCTGGCAGAACTGCTCCCTTTTCATCTTCAAAGACATCCTAGTGTTTTATGTGCACTGCTGATGTGCACATACAAGGTGCCGTGGGCTATCATTTATAGGCAGTGGATACTGAATCTAGGAAATAGCATTTCTGCTCTTTCAGAACCTCCTCCTTTGATGTCCTAGGAAAATCTGAAGTCACTGTCAGCTTGTTGTTAGGTGGTGTTACAGGCTTGGTCGTTGTATTTGCAGATGGTGAAGGGATTTTCCAACCAGGCGAGGAAGGCGCGCCTTGTGGAGCCGGCAAACCGGGACCGAGAGGACCTGGCGCTGTTCGGCCACTGGCAGACAGAGGAGTATCAGCCTCCTATAGCAGTGGATGGGAAGGTAGCTGGGAATGCAGAGGGCTGGTGTTAAAAGAAGTGTTTTGTATGGAACTCTGGACTTTATTTTTCCAGAAGTTGCATATTTCAGATGTGAGATCAGTCAGTAACATCTGGATTCAGGATTAAGAGTTCTCAGATAACTGCACTCAGGAGAAAATGGGCAAAACTTTAGAGACCTTTCTCTCCTGAGTACAGGTAGTGAGTGCTGGCAGTGCAGACTGCTGGAGTTGTAATTTTGTTGATTTGATTTTCTTAGACCATATTTGCTTTGCTAATTCTGTGCATTACAGCCTGAGTAACAAGACCTGGGCAGAGGACATAGCTAGGAGATAACCACGCAGCTAAAATCTAGGCTTATGCTTTATCATGTGCATATTAATTGAATACTAGAGTGGAATGCAGGAGATCAGAAGGAAGGGAGGGCCCCTGAGTTGCACCAGGGATTTTCACCTCCCTTCAAAAAGCAGGAATATCACCATCTGTCTTTAATTTTGCAATAACAGGTTCCTCGAAATGAGTACGGAAATGTCTATCTCTTCCTGCCGTCCATGTTACCTGTTGGCTGTGTGCAGCTGAAACTTCCAAACCTGAACAGAGTGGCACGAAAGCTGAACATTGACTGTGTTCAAGCCATCACTGGATTTGATTTTCATGGCGGCTACTCACACCCAGTGTACGTGAAGCTGCTTTGTTGCAGCTGCCAGATGTTGATGTCCTGCAGAAGCTGTATACCCCGTGTTAAAGAGTGCATGTGATCAGTTACACACTTAGATCTTTTGAGACAGGCAGTTCTGTCAGTGTTCAGTAGCTTTGGGTTGGCTGGGTCAGCAGGTATTTGTCCCGTTTCTTTCTTCTCGTAGCTGACAGAGGATTGTGTTCTCCTTCCTAGTACCGATGGCTACGTGGTGTGTGAGGAGTACAAAGAGGTTCTCATTGCTGCCTGGGAGAATGAACAAGCAGAAATAGAAAAGAAGGAGAAGGAGGTGAGAGTTATTTTTGCGGCTTCCTTATTGTTACTTTTATTAAGTGAATTTCATTGAAACTGTGGACAATCAAACAGGGTGGGCTGTGTAAGCGACAAACACAGAGCGTAGTGACTGTGAGGGGCTTGGTGCATCCCCCGAGAGCCCCAGTTTGGACTTGCTGTCCACACTGCAGTGGGATGCAGTACAAGTGTGTAGCAATATCTGCATACTCTGGAATAGTTTTCCATGTCTGCTGGGAAACACAGGTAAGAATAAAGTTTTGGAGGTAGTTCTGGTGTAATTTGCACAATCAGTGTGTACATTAGAAAGTGACTGTAATTTGTGTATTTAGCAGGTAATTGGACACAAATACATTTTACATTTAAGAATCTATTTGCCTGTAATCTTTTTCTGTGACACATTTAAGTTGGTGTTGGTTTTTTTTGTTGGCAGTTTAAAAAAAATCTTCAAACTTTGGTCTTCTGTGGGCACAAATACATCGAAACTCATAATAGTAAATTTTTTTCTTTTCAATAACAATCCCCCACAGAAGCGTGAGAAGAGAGCTCTGGGAAACTGGAAGCTGCTGACAAAAGGACTTCTCATCAGAGAGAAACTGAAGAAACGCTACTCCATCAAGGTATTCTGCATTTCTGTTAGTGATTTCTTTTTCAGGATGTTATCTTTCTACCAATAGATGTTTTTCCAGTCTTTCCAATATGTTATGTTTCCAACTGTAGACTAGAATTTCCAGAGTATAGTTGCTCAAAAATCTTCTTCTTTCCCACTGGTAGCATGTGACTAGCACCTAGTCAAAAAAACTACACCAGAAATTCGATGTGGTCATGTCCATCAAAGATTCATTATTGTTTAACAAGAGATTATTGCTTCCCAAAGCATCATTTTTTGGTATTGTATTTTGACATACCCCCTTCCTAGATTTATTCCTCCAAGCCAAGCATGTAGCTAATGGGATGAGATTGGGATACTTTTTTGTTATGAAGTCAGGTATTTTAGTTCTTAATCTTCTCCCCAGTGAGAAAAGTGAAAAGCCTGATCTTTTTCTAGCAGGTTTGGTTTTATTTATCCATCATTAAAAACATTTTGGTTGTGTTGAAGGAATGTTTGATGTCCAGAAATAGCCCCAAACTGGAACAACCAACTTCTGTAAGGTCACTCAGTGTCACTGTGACAGATGACAAGCCCTTTTAGAAGGGGGAGGTTATGAGTGTTTCCTAGAACAACTTAACGTTTTCATGCCTGTTTTTTCTAGACTGAGCCATCAGCACCTGAGACAGAGAAAGGGGCGGGATTCTCTTCTGATGAAGAAGGAGCTCCGAGCTCTGAGAGCGCAGTGGGGAATGTGGCTATTTCTTGGCCCCAAAATCGCCAGTTAGAGAAAAAAGAAGAAGAGAAAAAAACCAGAAAGAGCAAGCGAGAAAGGAAAGGTGAAGAAGCACAGTTGTTCCCTTTTGAGAAATTGTGATTAGAACAAGCTTTTTCCTTGCTATTTCCAGATGCAAGAACATTAGTCACAGTAAAAGTATCCTTTGCCAGTTAGGGACTTAAGTCTTCCTGGGCACTTGTGTTTCTGAGCTGTCAGGGACCACCCTCACTCACTATCCAGTTTCCTTTGATACAGGTAATTAGATTCTTCCTTTTATCCTTAGGCTTAGGAGCAGCAGACATGCAGTTAAACCTTCTGAGAAGATCACTTTGTGGCTTGAAGGGTTTTCTTCTCTTTTGTATCGCTCAGCTCCTGTTATCCAGTTTCCAGAAGTACTTCTTTCATTAGTACCCTCTTTTCCCATTTTTACTCCTTTTCATTTTTCCCTGCTTGCTCAGAATTAAAGCATCCAGCTGCTCTTTAACTGTCTGTGGAGAGCTGTCCAAAGGACTGCTGATACCTGCTTTGATCCATAGCTTATCCAAATCCATGGTGAGAGTTCTTGCCTTTCTGTCTCATGATCACAGAAGGGGATATACTTCCTCTAAGGTCGAAAGAAATAGCCAATCAGGAATTGGAGGAATCAAAATTTACTTTGTAAAGAATACTTGCATTTTGGGAACTTGGATTTGGCTTTTCAGTCTACTGTCTTCCTTTATGTTCAGAAATCTTGTGCTTTGGAAGGTAGAAGCCCTGTCCTCATTTCAAACTTAAGATTCAGTATGCCTTCTTAAGTAATTTGAATATATACATATTTGCTTCTGTTTCTTACCAAGATCCTGTTCTGAAGCAAAACATGTAAAACTGGCTGAATGTCACTGTCAGAAACAAAATTCACTGAAACCATAGAGTTCTTGTTATTCAGTACCATAGCATTAAAAAACTGTTGAGAGAGGAATGTAAAATCTACACAAGCTTTTCCTGCACTTTGTAGTAGAAATACTGATCTGTCTTTTGCAGTATTATATATCTAAATTCCACTGATACTGTCTCTGCAAAAGTAGAGAGGAAAACAGTTTAGTCATTGCTGGACATTGTCACATAGGAAAGATTGAAATGCAAGAAAATGGCTTACATGTAATTATGTTCAGAAAAAAATTTATTTTTGTACTGTATTTGTAGATCAAATTAAAGTTTGAAAAAAAGAATCTGTTGTCTGTTACACCTCCCCTCTGGCCAGCTTGCTGTTCTGTAAGCAGCTGTTTCCCTGGAAGGACTATGGATAAGAACTGTAATATCCTGGGTCCCAGGATAGCCCAGAGCCAGCTGCTTGTGAATTGTTCTCATGTTAAGGGTCTTCATTCTCAGTGTTCAGTTTTTGCCACCAAATTCCAAATAAATAAAGACCATCCTAAGCTGGAGGCTTGGGGAGTAGATCTGACGTGTACATAAAGCTTCAAGAAGTCTGTGTCTTGCAGGAATGGGTAATACTGCAGTGGGCCCAGAGGGTGTATTTATTTCTGAGTTAGTGTGGACACAGGATACACCCTGAGATGAGTGTGCTCAGTGTGGGGCCCATGTCCAGCTTCTGCTGGTATTGGTAGCTGTTCATCAGCTTAAATCAGGAGCTGCTATCAGCTGTACCAAAGCAACTCTGTGCTGCCTCACTTGGGACACAGCAGGGATACACAAAGCTGTGAGTCCAGGAATTACTTATAATCAGCTGGAAAATAGACAAGAACATTTTCAGATGGCAGGATCCTGCTTAGCAGCCATGTGGACAGCTGGTGCTCCCAGCCCAAGCATGGGAAAGATGAAAGAGTAAATGTGCTTCAGCCTGTTCCTATACAAACACTGTTTATGTACGTGCAGTGAAAGTGAGTCTTGGCTTCACCAGAGCACCTGTCCTGTGGAATGTGAAGTTCTTGTCTGTGAAAGGAATCTTAATTTATTGTGTATTATTCTGGTGCACATGCTGGGATGCAAGACAAAAGTACTTTACACTGCTGAAGGGACAGGTAACCCCTCAGTCTCTTTAGAAATACAATAGGCTGTTGCAGTCAGGTTGAACCATCATATTTTTCAAATAATCTTGCAGAGGCAAGGAAGTGACTGATTTCAGTAGTCAGTAATGGTGAGTAAAACCATGGCAGACTGGCACCAGCAGTACACAAACCAGAGAGCAGCTGTGCTGTCATTAGCAACTTGCTTCCCAAAATGGGGAAGTATTTGCAGGACAAACAAAACACACCTGTGCATTTATCTCAACCAACAACAGAAAACTAGTTCACGTGGAAGCTACAAACTAATCCGCACGTACCTGGACACTGTTCTTGGACATAAAATGTACAATACTTACATTTAATAAAAAAGAATCCTACAGACCAACCTTTTGAAAACCGTATTTTATTAAATATACAAAAGCTCAGCACTTCTGTAGAAAATTGTATCTTCATCTCTAATTTGGTAATGCTGGCTAGCGTCCTGCACCATGGGCAAAACAGCAGCATTCCAACCCATTTCTCTCCCCAGTGGAGCGCAATTCCTAACTGGTGGAGCACAAGTTGGTGTTGGTGAGCAGCAGGAAGACACTGCAGTACCGCTAACACGGGCCAGCTGCATGCATGAGGCCACATCCCCTTCCTGTCCTTTCACACGCTGCTCCTGCTTTTACCGGCAGAACTGAGACATGAGACTGAACCAACAACATTCAAATACCAAAAGAATTAAAGTAATTAAGACTAATAAAGTAATTACGACTTCTCAAAACATTTATGATTTGTAACTCATTTCTCTGTCAGTACCATTTCTAGGAAACATTTGCTTTTATGTATGTTCAAGTCAAGTTCTTTTGGTACAGAGAACACTCTTCTGATGGTCATAAATAGATTTCATAAATGAAGACATTATTTTTGTACAGAATTGTATATACTTAGAGAAACCCCTGAAACACTGTAGTGCAGGAGGGCCCATCTGGAAGCCAGACTCCATCCTGGTGGAGAGACTTTAAACAGTACAAGAGTGTCTCCAGTCTTGAGTACTGGTTACAACAGAAATATGTAAACATGAGCCATCACAACACTACAAGAAGGCATTCCTCTAACATGATACAAAGCTCTTAATTTAGGCTACTAAAATCTAGGAAAACTAGTCAGGCAAAAACGTTTCCATTATTTAATTTCATGGAGTATGTTCGTTGTCCTTACTAAGTGAAATTCAAAAGAAACAGTATACACAGCAAAAATAGCCCAAATATTTTAAAGACTATATATTCAATTTTAAAAGCTAATGTTGTTTCAAGGCAGCAGGTTGTATATTTACAGGTTAGTGACCTCAGAGCATCCCTTTAAGTGCGATTTGAAGTTAAATTTTTGAAATACTTATGCAATGGTATAGTCTGGGCTATCATTTTGGATGCTTAATCAAGAACAACTTCAGAGACTTTTAAAAGGTTGGGGGAAATCAATGCCTCCTAATAAATTCGTCCGACTTCAGAGCACTGCTAACCTGGCCACTCATTACACTGAGTTACTTTGAAAATCCTCAGTCCAGAAGCACATGGTTTACATGAGTATTGTGTGGAATTTGCCTAAGCAATTTTCCCTTTAAACACACACACTGCCAAATGCATCAGCCAAAGGAGTGTACCTGACTGTGCTACTAGAAAAGGCAGCAGAGGGAGGGTTTCCAGGGACAGGTACACACACGTATTTCCTAAGGATACCTAACCATGGTCCATAGGATCCAGCTGGCACCTTCTCCAAAACACACCCACACCTGTCAGTGAGGACTTGCCAGTTCTCAAATCAGGGGAATTACTAAGCAGTAAGAGGCACAAAGCTGCTTGTTCACTAACTTATCATCAACACAGACACTCCAAACTGCTTTTTTCCCCCAAGTTGATGTCACTGACTTCCTACAAACACCATCCTATAGTCCCATGGATAACGTGTATCAACAGTCCCATTCAAGCCCCCTCCCCAGCTCTTGGTGCTCGCTGCTGAGCTGTGATTTGCTGGAAGCACAGTGCAAGAGTCAGGACAGAAATGCACTTGAGAAGTTTCTAATCAGGATTCAGCTCAAGACCCGACCACCTCCTTCTCACTGCTGCTTCTTGGGTGGAACACGAGATCTTGCCACCAGGACGGGCACCACGGCGAGCAGCGCAATGAGCAGAGCCCAGAGGGGGCGGTAGAAGAGCCACCCCACGGAGATGGTCAGGAGTGACAGCGAAGTGGCCACGCAGAAGGCAAACGCTTTTAATCCAATGTTAACCAGATCCCTCACAACAGGAAACCAGTCCACTGCAGAGAGAATTAAACATGGGATAAAGCAGTTGACAGGATGACAGTTTAAAAGAAAGTCTCGTTTGTGCCTAGGAACTGCACACTAACTAATGCAATCAAAGACAGACTCAAGCTATTTATCATGAGCACTGGATAAGGCATTCCAGGCATCCTCAAGGCACTTGATAATTAAGCAGCAGCTAAATATATAAGGCAAGGCTATCGTGATCTCTTCAGACAGGAGATAATCCAAAATGAAGTCTGAAGACTTGTCCAAGGCTTGAGAGGCAGAGGAGATGAATAGCCTTTTAGCTATGGAACAAGTCTAGGGCAACTGATACAAGATGCTAGCACGAAAATTAATTTCAGGTAACAATAGATCTTGCAGCAGCATGTATATGGATAAACAGATCAGAAAAAAAAGTTCCCAGCTACAAAGCAAACGATATCTTTGATGTCTGAAGTTTATACAAGTTTGAGGCATCATCCTGCTTTTCTGTTTTTATTCCAGCATTTTTATAGGTTAAAAAGATAAACAAAAACTTTCTTTGCTGTTGTTTACAATGGTGTAGAATAACCAGACACAAAGACATATTTCCATACAACTACTGACTAGGACCTGTTGGGGGGGACCAGTTGTATGTGAGTGCAGAAAGTCATTGTCTTGCAGCACCTTTTGAAAAAACCAGCCCAACATGTGCTTTGGCTTCTGATTTTGGCAAGCACTGGGCTTGGATCTTCTGAAACTGGCAACAGATATTTGCATGGGATATTTTTAGTGTTCACAAAGCAACCAGATGGTTTTGGGATCCTGTTTACCTGCAGTTGCCTACAGTGACTTTCAGATCAAATCAAATCTGAGTTCAAACCAGATTCCTCCTGGTCTCCAAACTAATTAACTGCATATGGGAGCAAAAGAAGACTCTCTAGAGGTTACAATCCTATTTGTAGATCATTTTACCTTTCTGTAAAAAATCTTACCTAATGTGTAAAAGATTCGAGTCATTAGGCTGATGCCTACAAACATTGAGAGCCAGCCTGCTGCACGGAGGGCCCAGGTCTTCATGGTGTTACTCTGATGCTCCTTCTGAAACACCTCCTGAAAGCAAACATCATGACATGAAGCCTGTTCCTCAATTTCTTTCCAGATCCTCTTAATTCCAGTATATTATGAGCAAATCAGAGCCAACAGCATTTTAGGAGTACAATTTCTCTTGTGGAAAGTACATTGCAGCTCATTCCACAGGGTTTTGTTTGTGCAGTGTGGCAGTGCACTGCAATAGATTGCACAGTGCAGCATGAGGGAAACTGAATTTTTTCCTGAATTAAGAGCCTAACAAGCACCATTTGACACTAACCACAGGCAGAGAGCACACAGGTTTTGCTGCAGGTGGATACATTCAACATTATGGTGGAAAACAAGATACTAATAAGTGACTGTACTGAAGACAGAAGGATCTGACTTCACTGTGCTCAG
Source organism: Pseudopipra pipra (assembly GCF_036250125.1). Classification (NCBI taxonomy): domain Eukaryota; kingdom Metazoa; phylum Chordata; class Aves; order Passeriformes; family Pipridae; genus Pseudopipra; species Pseudopipra pipra. Next base: position 10,454,814 of record NC_087559.1, read on the forward strand.
AGGAAGAGAGAAAAGGCAATACTATCCACTGATGGCTGGAGGAAAGGTGTGTGAAAGAGAGCAAGCAGGAGGAAGGGAAGAAAAGATAAAAGGTATTTCTGCATTTCGTCAGGCAAAGCAAAGCAAAGCAAAGCATCTATCTGCAAGACTTCTAAGATTTTTTTCAAAATGGGCTGTGTGAACCTCTGGCTCTAGAAAATGTTCACATGAAGACAGCTAGGACATAATAAAGCACTAAATCAGTGTATGACTGATTGATTACTTGTACATACAACTACTCTACAAATTATTCATTTGTAGTGAGTTAATTTTCAACAAACTAGAATTCATTCTAATGAAGATTCAAAGCTCACAGCAGAGAGGGGATTCTAGTGCTACTTTCAAGTCAAAACAAAAGCCCTTTTAACTGTTTTTGGGAGCTCCTGTAAACTCTTGACATCTGGGGTTTTTTTTGCAGCAAGGCATGATACAATCATTAATGGAAACAAACCTACTAAAAGGAGTAAATGAACCACCAAATTGCTGGAGCATGCAGGATTTACTGGAGCATAATGCTCTGCCTGAAGGTTCTTTCTCAGCCACAATTGCAATAAACACTTCAAACAAGCCTGAAGTCCTGTTATTAGGAGCTGAAAAGAGAATACCTCCTATGGTTTATTTAATTAAAGCCTGATTTTTACTACTGTTATACGACACCTTTTCAAAAGCACGTGCATGAATGTATAAGCAGGAAACTATGAAGGAGCAAATAAAAGCAAAATGAGAAGGTGCAGAAACAGTCTTTAAAGCAAAGGATGTTCAAAAGCATCACAAGAGGATTAAAAAAAAAACCACAGGAATTATTATAGCCAAATAATGGACTGTTACTGGCCAAAGCTTGGCATTTTCTGCAACACACAGAATGTGCAGGAACCTGGAAGGCAAAGACAGGCTACAGCATGTTGTTCTAGAAAAAGGAGGGAGAAAAGCCAATGTTTACATTGAGTATCTGCTCCATTAAAGCAGGCCTGAAGAAGAATGAGAGCTTGCTCCTCTGCTGCTTCTGCACTACCATCTCCAGTTTTAACCCTTCACTAGTTCAGTGTAGTATCTCACCTCCACAGAGAGATCCCCAGGGTACAGGATCTCCAGGACATCTCCAGACTTGGTGTGATATGGAACCAGCTGATCACCTCGCTGGCGAGCAATCACAGTCACCTTGGAACAAAGGGAAAAGTATTTACTGGTTACTGAGTTGGGAACAGAGTTTACAAAACACAAAAACAGCTGAAGATTCACCTTATCAGCAGAGCCCAAATGGGGATCATCTTCACATAGACCTGCATAGAAGAACGAGACACGAAGGTCTCCCACCTACAAACAAGAAAAGAATGGAAGTCAAGAAAGATTGTTTCACAAAGGAGAATCACAGGAAAGACAACTCAGCATGGGAACACCCTTTATGTACTAACACTTCTTCTGAATGTTTATGTCAAGCCAGAGGATATCCAGAATGATTTCCAAGCTGTACTTTTTCAGGGCTAGTTGACAGCCGAAACAGGAGAGCTCAAAAGCTGTGTTGCAATGCCCCCTCTGATTTAGCTGCAGGAGCACATTAACACCAATTATATGCTTTGTTCATCGCTACTCATTTCATCTTTTGGCAGAGCAGATCAGGCAGCACAAGCTGACAACAAGCCATTTCATTGTACTGCTTTCAGCAAGGCAGAGGTAGAACCCACCTCCCAGCACCATTCCATGTCTTTCCATTTAAAAGCATGGCAGACTCAAGAAAACAGAAGACAAAGAAGCGGGATCAGAAGCTTCCTGCAAGAGAAGAACTCATGCTGAAGGACTGCACTAAGGGAGTCATCCTGTGTGAGGGTCTGCACTCCATTTTCTATATCTTTATATAGAAATGGGACATGCCTCACTTTCTTTTTCACCTAAGAGTAATCACTGCTTTGGTTTATCTTTCTTGTCTTACTTCTGGACGCCTGGGGTTCTCACTGTGATAAAAGTAATCTCCTCCTCGGGTAACATCAGCATGTGGATCCTCAAGGTTTGCCAAGCTCAACCGCTTGAAGCTGTCAATTTTATCCACGAGACCTAAGGAGAATAAAGCATCACGCTGAGGCCCAGTGTCTAACCTGGAACAGCCAATTTGCTGGCTGGCTTCCCGATTATCACTGGACATGACGGCTGTGGCGAAAAGAACCAAAGTCCACTGCTGATGCAACAGCAGACACAAAGCCAGGACAGAGCAATCCTTACCCTTAGAAAGGACAAAGCTGCCGACCTGGACATTAGGAGAAACAGCAGTGAAAGACTCCACAGCCATGGCACTGAGGAACAGAGAGAGTCCCTGATCAGTCCCAGAATCAAACTCTTATTTTGCAGTATGTAACATACAGCACAGAAAAGGTATTATGGCAAACTTCAGGTCAGCAAGCTAAAACTCAGCAATAAAAATGGCACATTATAATGTAACTAAAATGCTGCAGATGAGAGATATAAGAAACAAATTCTATATGGCAATTGCCATAAACAAGCCTGTGAGCTTATGCACACTGATTTAGAAAAGGCAGCATGCAAGTGGCATGACAAGCTCAGTGGACATCTGCTATTCTAACCCTCTACTTGTAATAAAAGAAAGAATTACTAATAGACTGCACTAAAGGACAGTAAAAGCCAGAAAGGAACCCATTCAAGTTCTGCTCCACAGAGACCCCAAGGTCCATGGGTAATTTAACAATAGCTTCATGCCCAGCCATTACCAATGGACAGCTTAATTCTGGTCCCACCAGGCAGCTCTCAACTGCTCTCTAATTTCTTTATGCCTTCATTCTCCCAACTACCAAAAGAACAGCAGTTTCCATCTACTTCACTGTGTTATGAAATTAGTCATTTAGCTTTCATCTGTGATCAGACCCAGTGACAGACTCCAGAGGGACTGTGCCAGGTGGAACATTACCTTGGGTTTTTGTGTCCAATTTCTTTATCAAAGTTTCTGCTGTTCACAACTTCCGATTTCCACTCTGTATCTAAACAGAATGATATGAAGGTTGAGGAAAAGACACTTGGATCTAAGTTACTGAAGACACCTCTTAATCAATTAATCAGCTCTAAGTCACACTTCCAGTAATACTGTTTACATCAAGGTATGTATGTGATAGTCTGTACTGATACTTAGATCCATCCTCCTAGATCCCTATTAGGGAATGGTGGGATTTAGGGAAAAAAAAAATGTTAGGGACAAAATTGTAACTCAACTTTGCTCAGCTTTGCTGCTGGTATCTTCCATGATCAGGCTTTGATTCCTGGCTCCACGCTTTGGGAATAACCTGGTTTTGTGAGGAAGGGCTGTGAGCTCTGCTGAAACCAGCTGGAAAGAGTGGCAGAGAGAAACCACCACATACTGACTGTAAGGCCAACCCCAGCCCTCACTAAAGGGAGTGAGGGTAACCTGTGGTGATAACAAGGGGCAGAGGGCAAAGGGACAGGAGTCTGGAGTGAACTTGATCCTGGAAAAGGGCGAGAGCAAATGTGTTTTGCCAACACCGATTCAGTAATTAATTTATTATCAATTAAAAAAAATATTTAAGTTAATTTTCCCCAGTCAAGTCTGTTTTGCCCACAATGGCAACTGGAAAGCCATCTCCCTATCTTTATTTCAACCTACAAGCTCTCTAATTCCTGTTCTTCCCAGTCTCTTCTCCAGTACCCCTGAGGAAGAAAGCAGGCAAGCAGCTGTGTGGGTCCTTGGCTGCCAGCCAAGCCTAACCCACCACAGCTAATAATACACAGACATTCACTGGACAGAATCCATCAGTCTTGAGAGGGCAGCTGGTTTTTTAAATGGCATTTCTTTTTGTTCCCTGTCAGCCTATAAGGCTGTTTTTCACAGCTCACAACCACTAGCTTTGCTCCTTATGTACCTCCGTGCAGCAGAGTCCAAGGTTTCACTGAGCTGGGTAGTTTTACATGATCACACCCAGAAACTGCTGCACGCCCACGTTACACATCCATGAGCTTTAATCAGAGATAAATGAAGCACAGAGACCAATCTCCAGCAATATGATGACTCAGAGTATTTTCCTGGCCCTGGGCAGATCAGAATACCATGCTCAGTTCTGCTCCTGCCAAAAAAGCCTTTGACAAAAGCCACAGTGCACATCAGAAGGTGCTGGTGGTTTTCATTACCTGGTATCAACACATAAACAAGTTTTCAAAAGGCTCCCTTACAGGAGGCAGCAGCTACACTGCTCTTTCCTGTCTATTCTCTGCTGCTCACAGCTGATAAATGCCCAGTTACTCCATGTCTGAAGTGTAATCTCAGCTGTAGCTTCGAACAAACTTCCATCTCTGCCCATTTCCTGTCACTGGGGGCCTTGTGAGTCCTGTCTCTGGAGCCTTCTATCCCTGGATGCTGCTCTGAACCTTTAGCAGTTCCAGGACAAGACTCAGGTTTTCTGTAGTACTTTCGGCTAACAGCACATCTCCTTTCACCTCAGTTAGCTCAAGAAAGGAGGTTCTGCCGCTTGTTTAGGTATCAGAACTTTTGTTTATTTCTTCACATTCCTTTCCTTGCTTTCCCAAGAAGAAAATTCAGGTTTTACCAAAAATAAATAAAATACACACACACAAAAGCCCAAAGTTACATGCATTAAAAAGGTACTTTCCGTTGATCAACTTACTGTATGAATACTTTGTCTCTTTCTTAATCTCACCATTCTCTTCATATTCCCTGCAGAGAAAAGGGGTTGGGATGAGAACCAAAACAGTGCACACACACCCCTGCTCAGGGCAGAATACACTTTACAAATGAAATGAACAGACAGATCACTGACAACACAAACTTATCTTCACACGTAACTTAACTCTTCTCTGAACTACAGGCTCTGAAGACAGAGATTCTCTGTACAAGGAGAAAACTACACCCAAATGCTGAACAGTCACAACCTGTTTATTCCCATGTTTCCAACAAGGAGGTGTTGACTAGATCAATGAGGAACAACTAGTATTAAAGACAGTGAGCTGACCTAAATCAAATGTTTTACAGATGTTGCACCATAAGCAAGCTAAAACTGAGAAATTGTTTTTCAAACCTTCACAACCTCTGACTTTTTTTGTGACATGAAAGACATTTGGAACATGAATTCTGTGCAGTCAGACCTACCGAAAAGCTAATAACTTTCCTACTACTGTCAGTGGAATTATTACTAATAGCAGAAACATTTTCCCTATTTGGTTTGCAACTACGAGCAGAGTAAACATCTCATTAGTTTTGTTAATTGCCTTGAAAAGGTACAAAGATTGCAATATTGCCTATGATGAGCTAACCCAAGTGTTTCTCAAACAACTAAAATTTCCAGTTTACTTTCAAATCTAGAAATTAATGTTGGTTTTTTATTATTAAGGTATCAGAGTCTTATAAAAATCAAGAAATCGTGTCTCGGTTTAGTTAAGTACTTCAATTTGCACACACTTAAAGTACTAAAGAAATTAAGAGATGGAATGAAGTTACAAAAAAATTGTGAGGGGATCCTGTTAATACAACAGTTTTATAAAGAACTTCTAAAGATTACTTTCACTTACTTGGAATCTTCATATTCTACCCACTGGTACATTTCCACGTTACGCTTAAGTTTGACAGCCTGGATGGAAAGCCCGTAGCTGGGGTCAAACAAGGGCTGTGGAAAAGTTAAAGAAAACACAAGTCAGTAGAAATGCTGTACCTCACAAATTCAAATACTGTACTTTTACTATCAAACCCATTTACATAGCTCCCTGGACACAGTTAGCTCTATGTTACACACATTTGAATACAGGATAAAGTTTGGGTGGTAGCTGGCAATGCTTACAGAGGAGGAGAAAAGCTACACATCTCTTCTGGATATCAAACATAACTTTAATTAGCAAAGACTTTTCCTTCCCTCCAAAGTTGAAATACTCATATCTTCAAGGTACTATTTCATTTACCTTAGATGTACTCAGAGCACCAGACAAGTGCACCAGTCTCCCTTCATTCTGCTGTGAGATACTGTGGATGGTATCAAGAGGGACCACAAGAGAAAGTCCCTCATCAAGAGATTTGGCTGTCCTTAACGCTCGTCCCTGCAATCAAGAAAACCAAAATCAACTTGTGGAGAATCAACGGCACAGCAGTGTTTTGTGAAAAAGGTTAGAAGACAACTAAACTGAGGACCACAAGGAATGCTTGTGTATTCAGCCTCAAGGCATATTTTCAAAACACACTTGTACTTCTCCACTCTCTCTGTGTCTGACATAGTTTGGGGCAGTATTCCTTCCCCACACAGCGGGACCATTACCATTGACTAAGCTTCTCAGACATAAATTATTCCTACAATGGTCCAAAGCTCTTCACCTCTTTTGTTCATCGTTCATGAATAACTGCAAAAATGATGCAAATTATGGTCCCTTTTCCACAGACCCAGGAGACATCCTGGCAGCAGTTTCCCCTGCTGTCATGGTGTCATGGTGTGCTTTTTTCTGCAAAGTCATCAAAATTGGGAGTAGTTCTTTTTCCTCGTATAGAGGTACAAAAGGAAGTCTCAGGTGAAAATTCACAAAATTATGCTCCCCCACTCCAAAACTGCCAAAGCCTGTATGTTTGCAATGGTAAGGTGCTAGGATTCCCTGCTTATTCTTTTTTTTTAACCTAAAACCAAGATATAAAATAACACTGAGAATAAATTAGTAAATAACACTCCTGGTTTTGCAACATGGGGTATGAATTCCTTTAGCACAATTGTAACAACACTAGAAATTAGGGCCTTTTGTTATCCCAAGAAAAGAGAGAAGGCTGGAACGTGGCTGGCTCATGCAACTCCCTTACAATAATACCACAGACTGTTTCTGCATCAGTCTCTCATCCTCTGTCTCACCACACACGGCCACTGTCTCTACTACACTCAGTTCTACAGAAATACTATCTGTGGCCCTGTGATTTCACTCTTCTCTTATATCCCAAGCATAAGCACCAGGTTGTCCAAACATAAATTCTTCTTCTCATGATTGAAGTAACAAAGCTGTGTACAAACACTGGCAATATTTCACTTACTTCATTGGTAAAAAGAAGGTAGAAAGCCAAAAGAAATGTCACAAGTCCCATCAACATGCCACCAGAAGTCTCACTGAGCCTCTCCAGGAACCCCGGTTTGGACTCACTTGTGATTTTAACATGCTCTTTTCTGCTGCCAGTGTCAGAGAACTGTTGGAGATAAACCAAAAATGCAATATTGGTGTGAAAGGGGAAAGCATTCCGTTTCAAAACAAGTCTGTTTGCTTTGTTAATACAACTGCTCTAGAGAGTAGCACCTCTTGCCTTGGACCAAAATTTTCCCACACTTATTAAATGACTCATCACACTTTTGAAATCAGAAATACAATCAATAAATAAAACTCCAGCCTGATGGAAAAAACCGATTTCTTTCACAGTGGTTCAAGCTTTCTCCAGTTTGTCTCTAGGTTCTGTATTTGGTGTCCACGCCCTGCATTCAGGCCGTGACAAACTGAGTAACAGTTATGAATTCCAGACCAGCTAAAACATCGCTATAAATAACAAGTTACACTTCACCTCACCAGCGACAGAGCGCCCGCATACTTCAAAATAATTACATCCAGGGCAACAAAAACCGATAGCTTAAAACAAAACCGCTGCTGCTGTCCTGTGAGAGCCCAGGGGTTTATCTGTGTGTAGGCGGGCTGTGGGGGATTGCCAAGATGCAGCTTTAGATCAGAACACGCAAGCAGCCAAAGCAGGGGATGGGGCTTCTCTTCGTCTCTGGAGATGCCCGGGGGCTGTGACCTGTCCAGGCCTCTGACCCCAGCCAGGGCACCTCGTGGGGGGAACGGGCCGGCCCGGGCGGCCGGTGCGAGCAGCACTTACGTTCCTCGACATCTTGAGCCCGTTGATCCCCCCGGGTACCACCACACAGAGACCACAACAGCCGCGCACCGACAGCCGCGCCCTCCTCCGCCGCAGGGCTCTCCCGCCCCCGAGCCGCTCCCCGCCCGCAGCGGCGCACGCCGGGACGCGTAGTTCCCGCCGCGGCCGGGAAGCCCTTCCTCTCTCCCTGCCTCTCTCCCTGCCTTCCTCCCTCCTCCCGCGGGGCGGGCGGGAGCTGTAGTGCGGCGGGGCCGGGCCTGGCGGAGCCGCAGCTCCCTCCTCAGGAGGTGCGTCAGCGGCCGCCGGCGGGCAGCGGAGGCGCTTCCGGAGGCGGGAGGTCGCGGCGTGGAGCGGCGCTGCCCGGAGCGGTGCGGGCCGTGCGGGAGCGGCGGAGCGGCGGGGCCAGTGCGCGGCGCGCTGCGGGGGGAGGCACCGGCCGGCTCCGCCATGTCCTACTGCAGGCAGGAAGGTGCGCCCGCGTGTCCTCCTCAATGTCACCCCGCCGGGACGGGCTCGCCCTGAGGCGGCCGGGGCGGGGTGGGGGCGCCGAGGGGTGACCGCCCGTTCGTGAGGGGAAGGCGCAGGCGGAGGAGGGAAGAGGCGCGCGAGCCGCCCGCGGGGGCAGCGCTGCCGCTCCGACCCTGCCCCGGGCGGAGGGCGGGAAGCGCGGCGGGGCCATGAGGCGGGGAGGGCGCCGGGCCCCGGGCGCGGGCTGGGAAGGGCCGGAGCGCGGCGGGAGAGCCCCGCAGGGACCGGATTTTGCTGCGGAGCGCGGGCGGCTCCTTCAATGGCACCCGCCCGCAGGGGTTAAAGTTACCTCTTTTGGCTTAGCTTAATGGCCAGAGGTGTCGCGTTTTGCCTTCTTAAGGAAAACGCGGTAGATGGACGGGGGCGCAGAGCGCGAGCTTTATGTGTCTGTATCGTGTTGTACGGGTTGTGGTATTTATAAGGCTGGACCATTTCTTACAATGGGAGATATATATCTATATTTTTCTGTATATATAGGTATATATGTATACATCCATATATATATATATATATGGATGTATGTGAGTATATATCCCCGACCTCTTAAGTAATGCAAAGTGGATAAATGTAAACTTTCAAACTGGAAAAAAACAAAAAAACCAAAAAACCCCCAAAGCTGTTCTGTAGTTCTAAATGCCATTTTTAAGTTACAAACTTTGGCACAATGAATGCTGGTTATAAACCGCGGTGAGGCAGTCATAACCTCTGGACCTCTTTTATGCTTTATGCTGTCCTTTATTTAGTTTTTTGAGATCTGTAAGCTGCCTTATGCTACCCTGCAAAATTGCAGCGACATGGGTTAGAGTTCACTTGTTTCTAATTCCATTTATATAAGTTAACATTCCATATTTTAAAGTTTACTGGAGTACAATGCAGAGTTGCCAGAATAGTTTTCCTTTTAAAAGGTTTTCGATGTATTTGTTTCTCAGACATGTTCAAATGCATGTTAGTTACTGAGCAAAGTAAAGGAAGTTAGTGAACATCTTCTGGCTGAAGTCACATGGAGGGGCCAGAAGATCCTAATTTCTAATACGCCGAGTCACTGTAGTGACTTTATGAATTGGGAGAATTCTCGGGGACTTTACCATTTTTTTCTGCTCAATGAACACTCAGTTGGGCATTGAGAAGGGTTTCAGGTAGCTGTTCTTTTCTGCTTGTGCCTGCCTTGGAGTGTCTGTTACAGTTTTACAGAGTTGTTAGAAAACCACTCAGGTTTCCAGCCAAGACTCCCCACCCCGCAATGGAACTTTTTGGTTAAATCAAGAGTGGCCCAAGAGCAGGAAGTATTCTCTTTTGGGTTTCTGTCCTTGGGAATGTTCACAGCACCTGTCGGTATAGTTAGTAATACACCATGATGGTTCTCTTCAATATTTAATTCAGATGATTACTGTAAAATATTACACTAGTCTTTAATGAAGAGCACTGTTATTAATAAGCATCCTATTGAACAGTTATTTAGTGTGGTTTTTTCTTTCGCTCTTCTTTTTTTTTTAGTCTAACTCCTTTGTCTGCGTTAGTCCTGGTAACAGGGTAGTTTGAGCTTCTTTTGAAACAGCTTTTTAATTTCAAAGTTCAGTGAACTGTACTGTGATCTGCAGCCATTACAGGACATTGCTGTGAAAATTGGAACTTTAGAAGAATAGAATTTCAGTGTGTATGAGTTCCACTGAGCCAATAGTTGAAGATGATGGTTAAGTACAACTGAATTCAGTCACCATTAACATCAGTGCATCACAATGAATATCTCATTACCTTGTGGCCATTTTGTAAATGACTCTCGTTCTGTCTCAGATTTATCTGAACTTCTTTTTTCCTGTGTGGTAGGAAAAGACAGAATTATATTTGCGACCAAGGAGGACCATGAGACACCGAGCAGTGCTGAGCTGGTTGCAGATGACCCAGATGACCCTTACGAAGAACAAGGTCAGTAGTGAGGAGAAGGGAAGTAAAGAGTGGTACATCACATGTAAAACCAATAAAAGAAAACAAATTAGGTAAAAATTATTAATTTTTAAACACTGAGGGCAGCTGGTTGTGCAGCACATAAACACCCAAACTTTTGGTAATTTTAACTGCTGAGTTAGGGCGTCACAAATGACATGCTTTCCTTACAGTGTTTTTTTTCCTACACTTGTAATGATTTTTTTGCAGTGGCCTGTTCAAATAATCACTTGATGGCTTTTAGTCTTGTTTATTAGCCGGGGATATCCAGAAAAACCTTTTCCTTTTATTCTTTTATTAACAAAGTTAGAGCTGAATCAGTGAAAGTGATGGTAATTTTTTCACTGTTTTCAGTGACACCACACAATTTTTAGAGAAACTGGCATGAGTTACGTACCACTGTCATTGATGTGAGTTGCTCACCTGCCTGTTTACCCCTGAAACTGTGTAATTTGGTGATCTCTGGATATCTGATTTTAGGCCAGTTATGTCTGGCTAGTGCTGTACTATACTCATAGCAATATAATCAATAATTTGTAGTAATGTCTTTCAATGGTACATAACAGGTAAGTTCAAATTACTGAGTTTTCAACTGTAATAATCTTGCCTTGAAAAGATGGAAGTTTTCAGTGAAGATTGCAGGTCTTACATGAAGTAGATCTAACCTGCAAATAAAGATTTAAGAGAGCAAAATACTTCTGAGACCAAGACTCATAATAGTCTGGTTGCACAGAGTTTATTTTAGATTGTTTCTAATGGGTAAATGATATAATCTTCCTATCATGATGATTATATAATCTTGCCCTAGGTTAATAATTATCATGAACATCTGCAAGTTTAGATTATTTTTTTTCTAATTGTCTCTGTTTGCAGGTCTTTTAGCCTCTTCACTTTGTGTGAGGTTATTTCATTGGTTTCAGCTTCACTGAGATTGAAGTAAATCCTTCACTCTTCTTGAAATTTTGTTAGAAACTGAAAGTTATACCAGTGGCTCTGAGACCTTTAGAGGGCAGCATTTAAGCACAGTTTAGCAGCTGGAGCACACAGGGTTTCTGTTAGCTGATACAGTATGTAGTGTAATTTCAATCATGTCTTCCTGAGTCATTAAAATACCTTTTTTTCTACATAGATTTGTGGTGATGTGATTTTGCATTTATCTGCCTATTTTGGCCTCATTACAACTGAATGTAGTCAACTATATAACTAAAAGTTTTGCTTATCAGCAGTGATGAGTCTGTTCAATGTTATAATGACCCAAATGAGAACAATGAGAGAAATTCAGTTGCAGAAGGCTATTTAAAAAGTGCATTTTAGTATCTGTAAGGAATCCTACCTGGTGTTTTCAGGTAGGTTGCTTTGCTGGCTAAGACCTAATACCCAAACTGCCTATTTGGTGGAAACAGTCTATGCTTTGGTGTTTGTCATCACCTTCACCATGGGAATGGTGCTTCAGCCCCCAAAGATTTTGGCTAAAGACCCCTGCAGACAATAAAATCATTGTGACACTTGTATCTGTTACTGCCTTGACTAAAATGGAAGATGGAACCTAAAAATGATACACCTAAAGCAGTTCATCCTTAGCTGGCAAACAGTGTCTGAGGAGAGCTCATTTTGAGGAGTTCCTGTCAGTATTACATGTGGAAATGAAACAAAATCTGAGTTTTTAATTCCTGTCTCAGGCAAATTTGAAATCCAATATTGGTCTGTTAAGTGAAGAGTTTACAGCCTCTAATGATCAGATGGTAGAATTAAGTTCCCCATTCCTTTTCTGTGGCTTTCTGTTTCCTCTGAGAAACTGGAGACTGCTTGAAAAATAAAGCAAAGCTACTTTTTCTAGATACCACATCTGGAGAACATACAAACCCTTGGAGATTTTACTGTTACTGTTCAGTCACTTTATGTGGTGTACAGCTAAACAAAGTGGCCTGCTCTTTAGCTAAGTACATTCATGCTGCAGCACATGGATTCATATTGGCCTTATAACTAAACGTCTGGTTTTGACACTGTCTTTTAAGAGGAAAGGGAAGGGTGTTTATCTCCAGTGGACATCACAGACACAGCATAACGGCAGACATACTACCAAAATTTGGAATGTGAACATAGCAAACAATTCTCTTTGTACATCTGAAGAGGGTTTTTTTTTTTTTGTTCTATCTCCTGTCTGCCCTAAATGACTCTTTTCCTAGTTGTGCATATACCCCAAGTATATAGTCTTGTGCCATATATTTGGGTAATAAACTAGTCAAAATTAAAACAGCCACTTCCTTTTTGTTTGAATGCCACACTCATCGATTCCTTTTATGTGTATTTTGCTGGATATGGAAAGGCTGTGGTGAGGAGGAGAGGGTTTTTTTCCTAGCAATCCTGCATTTATAGCATGTTAGGTCACTTGCTTCCTCAGCAGCACAGCAGAGAAGAAAAGGCAGAAAACCAGAAGGTTGTTACGTCAGGGACACCTTACAGTGACAATGTATGTCTGTGGGATTCACAATAACAAACCAAACTATATTTAAATTCTGTTAATAAGTTTGGGGAGGGCATGCTGTTGTTGGGTTTTGTTTGTTAGTTTCTTGAGGGTTTTTTAGCATGTGGTGAGTTACTGCCATGTTTTATAGGTTCTTTGAAAACTCACTTGAGCGACCGAGGGCTACAGTGCATTAGATCAGAACAGAGAAACAACTGACATATCACAGAATGTAGCTGCATCTGATGGGAGTGAAACTTGGGGGCGAAATGGTTTGGAATATGTTGAAGTGCAGCAGCTGTGGCTTGCGTGGCTTTTATTTAAGTGAAAATTGGAAAGAGGTTTGCTGTACATAACGTAGTGTGCAGGCTTTTCTGATTTAGCTTCTGCTTTGAATAGAAGACTTGGTTTCCAGTGTTCAAATTCTGTTGTATAATTAACTGGAATGACTCTTCTCATCTTTTCTGCTGTGCTATACAGACCAGTCATACCTAGGAAAGAATAGATACATTATACAGATCCACCATAATCTGCATTGTTTTCTAATACATCTGAAACTTTTGTTTAAAATTTTGGGTTTTTGTAGTGGCCTTTTTCATATTTAAGATAAACATGTAGTTTGGTATTTTTTTTAAGTTCTCATTATGCCCCAGATATTAACATACATTAGTCTTTCAGCAGTGTGCTTGAGTCAGTAGATCATTCAGGAAAACATGAGTTGTGTTTCCCTTGGGAGAAAATAAATTTGTGTAGTATTCTTATTTCTAAGCAAAATGTTAATGACTTGCTTTAAATCAAAAACATTGAAATTAAAGAAGCCATGTGAAATGGAAAGGCAGGCAAACCAGACAAAAGTTTAAGTTAGCATGTCATATTGCAGTGTAGCTCACGGTTCACTGTATGTGCCTCTTGACAGCTGTGGCTGATGAAAACAAATTAAGAATTCACTGCAGCAGTTTTGAAATAGCATTCTTACTGTAAAGCTCGTTTCTAGTCCTGTGTGTTGCAGATGGCGGAATTTAAACATGAAAGATCCCTGTTTTTCCTGAGATCTTTGCTGCCATAAGTTAGAATAATTTCTTATTAAGCTTATATGAAGAAGGCACTGATGAGTTTTATGCATGCTAAGTAATTTTTATTAGCATTACAGCTATGATGGGAAAGTTGGCTAAAAGCACTTGTGGAATTGGACCTCAGACACAGATTGTTGCTGGTCTTTCCCTTCTGTTTTTCCAGGCTTGTTCCTGTCATCTTATTTTAGAGGCAGTTTTAATGTGGTTTCTACAGAGGAGTGATGAAGTTATTTCTTTTAAGAAATAACTTGATGAGTGATCAGATGTACCGGACTGTTTTTGTGACTGGTGGTGTCCCTTTCATTCCTGCTTCCCATGTGTCTGTCATCTTATACTGTGAATCACTGGCAGATAAACTTGTTACTGAAATGTTTGTCATATAACAGGAAAGAAACTTTTCTCAGAACAACAGTGGGACTTCATGACAGCAAGTCCAAAGACAAGTGTTGACAAAGATGCAGATGGACCTGCCTCCATCCCTGATATTAACAGATTCGGTGAGCCATGAGGGATTAGATTATGTGATGTCAGCAATCGATTGTTGACACAAACCTGCATCTGCTGTGATGTAAACAGCCTTGTATTTTCTTCCCCAAGTGCAGGCTCAAGTAGATTACAACCCACTGAATCAGTGAGGTTCAGGTTGCATTTGAAACAAATTTTAATTCGGTTTTACTTTAAAATAATAATCCTGTCTATTGGAGGCTTGTGATTCAGGGAGAGCGGCGGCTGAAATCTGTTTCCGATTTAATTGTGCTCTAAGCTGGCTGATACACTTACTCATTGACGTGTGAACTCTGCTGTGATTGTCAATGAGGAAATGCTGGCCTTATTCATCTGTATTTTTGCTTGGGTTTTTTTAAAGCATGATTTCTGTGCATATAACATCTGAAACTGATGCTATTTCAGTGATCAAATAGGTGCAAGTCAATGCTCTTGTGATATCATAGGATGTATTGTTTTATGGGATAACTCTTATATTGTTAAAATTTGCATGCTTACGAGGCAGTTCTGGTTCTAAAAGGAGAAATCTATTTTAATTTTATTGCTGTAGTGTCTTCAGGAACATTTCAAAACTTCATGTATTTTTTTCTTTTCAAAGTATTATAAAAATGACTTTAAAATGACTGGTTGATGTTAGCAGGGAGGCATATAGGACTTCAAAATCTAGTTAACAAAGCAAGTTGTACTGTATGATTAACTTCTTTCTGCTTTATGTAGCCTTTGGCAATGAGGAATCTGGCACCAGCCACCCATTTTCTTGCCTCAGAAGTGCTGCTTTTCATCCAGGCAGCTAGAGATGCCCTGATGCACTGGACTAGGTTTTATCTTCTCAGTAAAATGATTATTAGAGATACTTTACAAAACTCTCTTGCCAAATAAAGCATGATCTCTGAAAAAAATGTGAATGTTACTGTAGTTGACTAAATCACGCTAAGGAGGTTTTTACTTTCTGTAATGAAAAACAAGTCTGAGCAACACCGAGATTTGACTGACTCAGTGTAATTTTCTGCTGAACTGCATTGGCTGAGTTAAAGCACATCATTGATCCATTGCAAATTAGAGTAAAATATTCCTTCTAATGTAGCAATAAATGATTGAGCTGCTTTTGCTGTACCAGTCTAAGATTCATGATATTGCAGCCTGGTGTCCAAGGAGTTGCACATGAGAGAAAAACTGGAACTTCATGATCCCACAGGACAAAGACAATAAATTGGTTTCTTGCATTCCATGGCAGTATTTTAGGTAACATTAAGTTTTATCAGGCCCTAAATATAATTTCATGTTTGAATCAGAATTAATGCTCTGCCAGTGGTATTTTAATACCCCCTTCTGTAGGGAAAGTGCTTAAACTTCAGGTTTATGCACATGCTGTCTGCTTCTGCAGAAACTCAACCTGGAGATGAAGTTAGGAAAGTCTGCTAAAGAGGAGGAGAGCAAACTGTTCAAATGGAGAAGAAACCAGCTTGGATGATAGCACAGTATTGCTCTTGTTCTTCGTAGATGAACATACCTGCATGTGTGTTCATACAAGATAGAGAAAGAAAATGGAGATGTATTGCCTTAAAGAAATTTTTTAAAGACTCTAGAAGCCCCCATGAACAACTCTGTTATATTGAATTTCTAAAACTTAGAGAAAAGAAGTTCTCTGGCTTGCTCTTGACCTTCGTTGTGCAAATCAGTTGATATCTCAAAGAACCTAAACCCTTAAATCTTCACCTTGGCATTCCATCAGTGAAGTATTTCTATGGTGGCTTTAACTGTTCCAGAGCAGAAGCTGTTCCAGTTTAGAGTCTTAAGTAAATCTTAACTCCCTTTCAGTTGTGATCTAAAGTGCAGTTTGTTTTCTGGCAAGCAGACAGGCTGGCATGCTCTGTTCTCTGTTCCTTGTGTTCTGTGGCACGTGACTTAATCTGTGTTTTACAGATATACTGATTTTTATTGTTGTAATTGTGGTCTTCCAGTTCAAACTTGAAGGGGGAAAATTGTGGGTTAGTGTTTCAGAGTTCATTAAAAACAAAGAAAAATTCATCCATTCAGTTTGATATAAAAGATTTCTAGCCTTAATTTAAATTCTTATTACTTGTATGACATGATTTTAATGCTTTCTGTTGTTCCCCTGACAGAGTCTGGCAAGTGGATTGACTTGACTTCTATGTGTTTTGTAGCTCCCTTAGAATAGTCTCAGTGGCCTGTAGTCTAGAGAGAGACTTAATTCAGAGATGGATAGAGAACTAATTTCACTTGTGCTTATTAAAGGATTATACAGATCAGAGAGAGAAACAGACTGGCCGGGAAGTGAAAGGTGTTTACCACGCTTAAAGCTACCCAGCTAATGTGGCATTATTAGTACTTCAGTTCACCTGCAGCCTAGAAGCTGTCACTGAATTAAATCAATTTTTGGAAGGAACGCTTAACTTTTCTTCTCTCTTGTTTGTTCAGGATTGATATTGCCCAGTGGAGATATCAATTGGAATTGCCCGTGTCTGGGTGGAATGGCTAGTGGTCCCTGTGGGGAACAGTTCAAGTCAGCCTTTTCTTGTTTCCACTATAGCACAGAAGAAATAAAGGGATCAGACTGTGTGGACCAATTCCGTGCCATGCAGGAATGCATGCAAAAATACCCGGATCTTTACCCTCAAGAGGATGAAAATGAAGAGAAGTCCAGCAAAGATTTGGAAGCTGCTTCTGTGGAGGCCTCTGCTGCCAAAGAGGAGAAGGGATCTAGCTAATGAAGATGCAAGGAGGCTCTTGTCTCCATTTCTCATGTTCAGAGACATGGACTTTTGCAGTGTGTCTGTCTCCTGAGTAGTGAGGAAATGTTTCACCACGTTCTGTGCACTATATCATAGTAAATAATTTATTGGCGAAGGAGGAATCTCAGAGCTACAGCCTTGCAAATAAATACTGCAGAAGGAATGAGTGTGTGTATGTACTGTGTAACCTGCTATCAGACACAGTTAATACTTTAACAGCTGTTTTTTACCCTCAAGTTTTCCTTGAGTTTTGACTTGAATAATGTCTTGAAATACATAGCTTTCAGCTAAATTTTCACTGGTACACCAGGTCTGTCTTCATTTCAGTATGTTCTGATCAATAGCTGCTCTTTTTGAATGTATTCTGTTCCATCAATAGAAACTGCATTAAATGATTGTTTTTCCTTAAAGAGCTGTTAGTTTTTTGTTGGGTTTTTTTTTTCCAGAGTGATACAGGACATTGAAAATGGCATAAATCCAGAATTTCTCAAATAATTTCAAATGGTCCTAACTAGATTATGGTTGCATTTTAGTACTGGCATCAGATCAGGACTGCCAGAAAAATGTTGAAATGCACATCTTTGATTTGATTTACTTATTGTGATGGTTTTTGCTTTTTTAAAAATAGTGTGTTGTGCAACTGATGATAAAGATGAATGGAAAGAATGTTGGTCACTAGCTTTATTTTTGCTCTGAAACCACAAGGTTTGGGTTTCTTCAGTACCTGCTCCTTCAATGTATAGGTGGGCACTTGTAAAATACTTTGAGAATACAATAAATTGTTACCTGGTGTAATGATCTCAGAATAGATACTGTGACTTAAATGCATATTAAAAAGCAAATACTTTTTACCTTCATTGGAAGCTCCTGTGTCTTTGTGGGATTTTTTTGTTCGTTTTTTTGTTTTGGGGCGGGTTGTTGTAATTTTTGGTTTGGGGGTTTTGTTTGTTTGTTTTCGAGAACTGTTCTGTGCTGTAAGCGGACTTTGAATCAGTTTGTGGGTTCTATAGATCAGTTGCTCCAGCTTGTCAGATTTTTATTCTTGTCTCATTCTTTTCTCCTCACCCCCAGTCAGGAAGGCATAAAAAACCTAAAGTGTTTAAGCATTTTCAATAGCTATATTAGACTGGATTATGAACCAGCACTACAGAGAACCTGAACTGCTATTAAAATATTTGAAAATTACTTAAAAGGTACAAATACTTTAATAGTAATTTGCTACAGTTTAATACCTGTGGATAAGGGAATACTACATTGTTTGTCTTTCCTGGCAAAACATGGCCTGTTAGAATTGTTTTGTGAAAGAAATTGTACCTTTGGCTTCAGCAACTGTTCATTACAAAGTTGTTTGCTTTGGTTTGGGTTTTTTTTTCTCTCCTTATGTGTTGGTTACCTCAACCAAAGCATAAAAAGTTGTAGTGTCAATAATGCAGCCCAGTCAGTCCAGCAGTGTTTACTTGCCTGTCTCTGTGGGCAGCAGTCTGAAGTGCTCAGCAACAGTACTTCCATACAGCTTTTTGGTATCTTCTTTGCATAAGTTATTTTGGTGCTACTGTTGATGTTTCCAAATATTCGAGGGGAATTTCTGTTAAGTTTTACAGTGTGTTTGAGCTGTTTGTATTGCAGCTGTTGAATCTTCCAAAAAAATTGTGGGCAGTTGAGCAGCTGACAAATACTCAGTCCTGAGGGCAGAGATAGCAGGTACTCTTGGCATCTCTTTGCTTTTCAAAGAAACAAAGTGTCACAGAGCTTCTCAGTGTGACTCTCTCAGGCGTAGGAAGCCAAATGCCAAGTTAACCTGAGTAAATAGGCACAAAAGCAGCGGAGATAAACTTTGGCACTTAGGGAGTTGGACCAGGAAAATGGAATCTTAGGCAATAGATAAACACTGGGCACCAAATAAAAAAAAATCACATGCACCCAAGCTTTTGGTTGTTCAAATGGAAATCCAGTGCATTCTTTGTGAGGAAGCAAGAGCTGTTTGTGAAGGGGTGCTCTGTTCTAACAACGGGTTACCTCCTCTTTCTTTTTTTGCTGTGCTTTTCTTTCCCACATTGCCTCTGTGTTCCACAGGGTTTGGATTTATCCTCTGTAACAGTGTTTGTAGCATCTGTGTACAAAATGTAAAATGCAAGAATCCTGGACTACAGTAAGTAGGGACTTGAACCTAAAATTGACAGAAGGAACTGCAGCATAAAATCTGACATGTATTTATTTAGGATGGATTTGCTTTTTTTTGACTGCTGTGGCTTGGTAACCTGTTGTACTACATCCAGTACAAATGTGAGATATGTGTGAGGGCCTTACATCAGAAACTGAAAAACACTATGTAATGTGTTTAAAGTGTTTTGAGAAAGGAAGTTATAGCTCTAATCCTAAAGAGTTCTTTGTTGAATTTTTTTTTTTTTAGTATGTAAACTAATGCAGTTGTCAGGGTATAGATAATGTAACTCCTGTTCCTGTTTCCCAGCATTGCTTTATTTGCATGATTTTCCTCTTATAATTGCATGCTCAAATCAGCCAGTGGTTATTTTAATATATAATAAAGATGATAAAATGATCCTTGGCAACATGTGACAAACTTGTGAAATAAGCAGATGATAAAAAGTTGCATTTTTATTTTGTGGATAACAGAACTTAGAGCTGCATATTGCGGTCTTGTTCTAACATGTTTCTTATTTCATATTTATATATTGGATTAATAATGTCTCAGTTCTCTGTCTGCCATCACTGAGCTACTGATTCTTGGAGAGAGTAGTAGATTCAAATGTTTTTGAGCAGTTGTGTTGGTGGAGTTGTTTTGTAATAATTTTATACATGGTGTTATCAGGTACTGTTGTCAAGTCATGGATGCTACTGTGTCAAGTCAAAAGTAGTCATTGCAGGGGGAGAAGGGAAGCTTCATTAGGAAAGAATTGCTCTTTATTTAATTCTGTGCCTTTTATTTGATCTGTCCTATAAAAGCTGATATGCTGAATGTGGTTAAACATCTATTAAAGTTTAGCTAAAAGGAACTGCTAATAATACATTAAGCACTTCTAGATGTACCACCATATTGCTATGTAATAATTCAGTTTTTCAGTTTTAACCATTCTTCAGTTTTTGCACACCATTGTCATTCTGGTGCAGTGGTAAAACAAGCTGTGGTTTTGGAGGCTGGGTAGGACTGTTATCAGCTGGCTGGAATTCCCTGCTTGATGCAGGCCACAAATTCATATATCATTTGTGATAATTTGCTTGCAAGGATGGGCTTGTACCTGCAATCCACTTAAACTTAAATCAGTGGTGCATGTATCACATCTCCTGATGCAGATAATGATTGCCTCTAAAACTCGTCTCTTCTAGGTGATTCTTTTAACATAAAATGTACTCTAAAATATAAACAAGTACTGAAAATGAGTTAAAATTAGATTAAATTGCATTTTCAGAATTAGAAGTTACTAATTAATTTGTTCTGCTATTCTGTGCAGTACAACCTAAGTAGATTTCAGAGACCTGACTTGAGCTTGTATGTAGTAACTTTCCTAGAGATACAAACTTGCTTCAGATGCGAAAATAACCTTTTTTTTCCTTCCTCCCTGCAACAGGAATGATGAACACAGTGGTGGCTAGAGGGAGACGTTTATCTTGCAGTTCATTCTAAGGATCGTTAGATCTGGGGATCTGGCAGGGCTATGTTGGAAACAAGATCTATATCCTGTGCAGTTCTGACTGAGAATGCCCTTGTTAAACCTGACAGCGATGTCTCCTGTTCATCTGAGGCACTTATCTGGTCACACGTCAATGAACCTACTTTCCCATTCTTAGGGAAGTAAAAAAAGGATTATATATGCTTCTTAGACTCTTGTTTTAACTCATTAAGGTTCTAGCAGTGTTAACGTGGGACAGAGTAGAGAAGCTACCAACAGTTTGTCATTTATTCTTAGTCAACTCTCTTCATTGTACGTGATTTTATTTTGTTGAACTTTTTGCAGTTGTTTTTCAACTGCTCTTAACCCCTCTGGAGCTGATGTTTTGTTAGTGATGCTGGAACTTCAGAGAAGACCCACCCAGCAGAGGAAGAGTGGAGAAGTTACATTGAAGCAATGAATTTCACACCAATGGATTTGTTTCTGCAAATGGCTTATTACCAATTGGTATTGATGATCTGTGAGCTGACAGCTCAGGAAGGCCCTACTATAGCCAAAACAAAGAGCACAGGAGGATTTGTGGTGATGGCACAGTGCAGATTAGCCCAGATGATGCAATACTGATGTGAAGGGTACACAGACATAGGATTTGTTGTTCCAGATATGGTGACAGGTTCAGTTATTTGTTTGTTTCTGAACATTACAAGTTCCTTACACTTCCTAAGAAGGTGAAAGCATCCCCTCACACTGCACTCATTCCCTTCATAGGATGCTGTATGGGAGAGGGGTGTTTGATTTCTACATCTGTAGTTCCTGACCTTTTTCTTACTGTTATGAGTGTTTCTGCCTCCACACTGCTCTTTTTGCTTTGTTTTGTCCCCTTCTCATGCATCCCCAAATACTGTATTGCTTCCTTTTCCCCTACAGCCCATCACATTCCTTCTTACAGGTATTGACTCTGTTCCCTTGCCTGGCTCAAGGGGCCATCTCTTCATTCTTCTTGCACTCTCCTAAAGAACCTAAACTAATGGACTAGGTTGGATCTAGTTGTCCAATTTGGCCCTGCATGGAACAAGCAAAGGTTGACAGAATTTTGTAGTCAGATCCCATGCTTGTTAGCATTTCCCATGCTATGTGTGAAGCACCTGATTCAGAATTAGTCCAGTTGATAACCATTATATTTTATATTGGGAGTGTGTACAGATGTTATTATGAGCGTTACCTGCACAGCTAATTAATGAAATATCCTCAGTGTTTGTTATTTTTCTCATAAAGGCCATGGTACAGAAGAATTGGAGCTAATATTTTCAGAGCTAGACTCACGATTTTTCAAATGCAGAAGAGCCAAGAGCCAGAGAATCTGGGCTACCAGAATGTGTGTTGTACATTGTCCCACCCTACTGACCATGAAAGCTCTACACCTGACATAAAGCTGCTATCTAGTGCCAATATACAGGAACAGACTCCTGGATTGGAATTCTCTTTGACAACTCAGACCTGTGCACATGAAAGTGGTGCATCAGAATGTTTCTCATTGCTCAGCCACAAGACAAAAGAACAGTGGCAATATTTATTGTGTCATTAGTGTGTGAAGAGTGAAGACTCATTGTAGAGTTTTCGCAATAGAACTTCAGAGCTAAGGTGAGAATTTGCACAGAGTTTGCACCTGTGTAAAGGGGACGTGCAGCTGTAATGCAGAGTTGCAAAGGTAAGTCTCAGTAATGTGCTGGCTTGATTTTAGGTGTGGAGACCACCACGAGTAGACTTCTGTCTGCCTGAATCCTGAACATTTATAGGTGGGGCGTGTTCCACCTACCTGTCATGCATTTCTGTTTTCATGCCTTGCATCCCACGAATCAGCTCTGTAAAGGATCAGCTTTAGGACCTGTTAAATATTTTTGTAGCCGTCCTTAAATCTCAGACCAGCAAAATTTCATGAGTGTATTTCTTATGGGAGTTAAGCACCTGCAATACCTCCATGTAAGATTTTGCAGGTTTGGGGTTGGAATAGTTATTAACGTGCCATTTACAAGAATTAACTGTACTTGTTTTGTGTTTTTCATCTGTGCACATTTTCATAGCAAATACATGCTTTTTGGTAATGTGCTCAGGGGAAAACTAATGTATTATGGTTGCCTTATAAGAGAAATGCTTTTCTCCATTTGCCTGACACTCTGCTAACTCTTATCAAAGCAAGACCCTGATGTTTGGAGTATTTGTGGTTTATTAACTTGAATTAATGTGCATGTGGTTTGAGGATTGCATGGTTTAAAATTTTAAAAATAGATCCCAAACCTCACATCAGTTTAAGTATCTGAATATTTTTAATTGGAAGTTTTAATTAAAAAATAAAAAGTGCTACAACACATAACAAGGAACACACTAACTTTTCCAGGTCTGGGGGACTTGAGGGAGCACATCATGTGAATTATATCAATTAAAAAGAAGCTTACATCAAGCAGCATGAAAAAAAATTATGAGACATGCTAAATGCTACAGAGAAAACTTACTCTTTATAGCAGTGAGTCCCTCTCGGAAGAGCAGTGCACAAAGGTTGTGCATAGGTACATTCTCCTTCTTTGCTGCTTGCCCAGAGCAGAAGCTGGAGAAGCATTATTAGCAATATGTCAGTATGTTGGAGTTAGGGCTCAGCACTCACAATGAGCATTTAATGAACTACTTTGATGCTTCAAGGATCCACATTGCCAGAAGGATCACGTATTCATGGATACATGTGCTGCACAGCTGTTACTGAGAGCTACACTGACCTCCACAATCCTGAGTTTGCTGCTTTCTGAGCAGTTACATGTCCTGCTGCTTCAAACTATCACCTGCCCTTTTAAGAAATTTTCCTCAGTTTTCCAGACTCCTCGTCTTGTGAGTAAAGGCTTTTATTTCATCCTTTCGCAAGATTTCCAAATGATAGATCATTGCTGCTTTTTGGTGTGTGGTTGCTATACTTGTGAGCCACCTTGTCTGTTAGGGTGCTGTAGAGGGTTCATATGGCCTCCTTAAAGACAGGCTCCAGTTCACACATTTTAAAAGAAGCTGCCCAGCCACTTTGTACTGGCCAAATTCATCCTTTTTCCCACACTAGTATTCTTTGTATTGCTGTGCCACCTAAGACACAAAGTCACAGGGAGGATCACAAGGATGGTGTACACAGATCCAATCTTATTTGATACAGGGATACCATGCCTTTTGTGGTAGTTCTTTTAATTTACCATGTATGACCTGCTGGCTTGTTCTGAGAAATACATAACAGCTTCTACAGGAGGACAGTTGCCATCTTGAACTGTTTTATGCTCATTTCATTTCACTTCATGTACTAGTACACCAGAAAGTAACTTTTTTCCTTTCCAGTGTCTAATAGCGATCAATTTAAACTTTCTCATCTCTTCTATAATCATTGGCTGTTATAATTTGATCTGTGTGGTTCATTTCTATTTAGATTCTTATTTTCAGGCAGGCTCCCTGGACTGTAGCTCTGCAGAACAAAGATTGCACATAATAGCTCTGTGTGAGTTGAAACTTTGTTCTTTTGTTTTTCTTCTCTGTGAACTCAGAGATGCCTGATTAGCAGAAGTAGCAACGGCAATAAAAAAGTCAACTTGCAGTCAGCTTTAGAGAAAAGTGTGTACATATTGCCTACTTTTGAGATATCTGAAATATAGGATATATTGATGACTATCTTGTTTGCATACAAATGCAAACAGTGATTAATGACTACTAAGTAATCATTAATCACTGTGTTATCCTAGGCCCTGAGAGAACACACCAGGGTATCAATATTTTTGTTCCAGTTAGTATTTCTACTAGCAGCAGCTAGTAATGCTTGTAAATGACCATGTCAGAAAATAACTTTTATCCACAGAGAGGAACTGTGCAGATGTTTACCCTCCCCACAAAATCACCAGTCTGGCCCAAAAAGTGGAATAGAAGAGTTTGCAACATGGGATATCCTCAACATCATTAAATAAGATCCCCTGCATGGCCTCTGTTGAAAAGAACATTCCTTAGTTTAGTTCTAAACACACTTGAATTTCATTTATTTTGAGAGGCCCTTTGAGAACAGACTGTAAAATTCATGTTCATGTCTTTATTGATATTTTAAAGAGAACTAGTCAGTCTTTTTTTTATGAGACAATTTCTGGAGGCAGGAAAGAAAGCAGTTGCCGTGCTAATTTCAGTAAACTGACATTTCAAATTCTGCCAAGTTCCTTGGTTAAAAAGTGTTTTATTGCATTAATTAAATGGCTTGTTGGAGATGCCACACTGCTGGATACCACTTTAGGTAACAACTAATAAATAATGAAGTGAAAGAAGGAAAGCAATGGAGGAGGGGAAATTTCCTGAAAAGGAAGGAGGAAGAAACACTGTTTATACACTTGGGGAAGAAAGTAGGGCTTTTCTTTTGTAAATATCTGCTTATAATCCATTTCCAAAACCAGCAATAAAGAGAATGAAAGAAGCTCTTTTTTCAGGTTCCAAGTAATAAGGAGAACAAACTGGTGGTCTAAGTTGTAGGCTGGGACTTCCATTTTTCTTCATTAGTATTGGGGTTTTCTACTATGTGCCAGACAGTGCTAAATTAACATATCTTCTCTTACCTAGGAGGATTAAAAATTATAGCCATGGAATTGAAATATGCAAAAGTAGCATGTGGGCTTGCTTTTTCTCTGTAACTCCCCTGAAAGAATACAGATTGATTCATTGTAATTTCTGCTTTGCTTGAAGAGAGCGTGCTCCAACCAGCTCCATTTAATCCTTAAACTTCATTGTGGGTCCTTCAACAGGGGACACAGGTCTTTAAACTACAATTTCCTCAAAATATTGTGTTAGGGAAGGATTTAAGTAGGTACCTCTTGATTACTATAGGGTAGGGTGAAATTGGTTTAGAAAGAATACTTTTGCAGAACAGAATTAATTTTACCTGGAGTGCAGATGTTACCACTCCTGTACTTCCGTGGAGGGAGAAATAATCCTCAGGCACAATGGGAAGGAAGCACAACTTCAGTATCTTAGCCTGAAGTGTGACCAAGAGAAATGAAGTGCAATGAAAGCCCTAAGTGCAATCAAAGGCCAGTGGTCTTGAGCACAGTTGGAATAGGCAGGTTGCTCTCACAGAACTGTATCTACCTCATTTAATACATGGACCAGCCAATCCATTTACCTCCTGCTTTGTAACTTTTGTGGTGTTACAATCTCAACATTAGAGCAGCTGCTAGATCCTCACGTGTTTTGACTTCTTCCTAGCATTGAGGCTTTTTTTGTGGTAATTGCTGTGAAACCTTTGTGGTGTTACCGACTAATGTACTACAGCAGAGAGCTGGATTTGGAATAGAGTTTGAACCCAGGTGGTTTCTGCAGCAGAGCTCAGCACTAAGCACTGGTGATAGCAAATACACATCTGTAAAGGACATTGTCCCAAGATAAATCATGTTTGTTTCTGTTCAGCAAAGGGATAATATTGTCTTCTAGAAAGCAACCTGTTATATTGGCATAATTGCAGTCTGATGTTAAATCAGTCTGAGCTCTTTTAAATACATTTATTTGATATTCTTGTTTAGTATTATGCCACTTGTAAAGCTTAAAGAAATTGCTGCCTTTTAGTGGTCACTTATGAAGAAAACTACATCCCAGTAATGAATGCATTATGTAAGCAGTTTACGCATATTAATGCCAGACTCTGATCTGAAGTATGGAAACACTAATCCACATCTTTAGTTTTGCCTTGTAAAATGATTCTCTGGGTGGAATCAGGCTCAAGTTAAGACTGACTTGTAACCTATGCGTGATGCACTAAATAATTTTGTATTATAAGGCTGTGCACTTTTTGAAAAAAGTGGTCATGTCCTGAGTTTCCTGTCTAAGCATATGAAAGGAGAAGGGATGGCAAGTCTGCTTTCATCACTTCAGCTAGGAGCATGTTGAGTGGAAACACATGAACTAACTACACCTTTCGCTGCAGTGTTACTAAAGGGCAAAGTCCAGCGCTGTAACTTCTGAAGCAGAAATTATTTGCACCCAGTTCGAAGAATATCTGATACTTGTTTTCCCAAATGGGCCTTCCAGGGCTTCACCAGGCTGTTCATGTTTACAAGGAGTTTGCCAGTCCTAGAGTCCTCCTGGCCTGCTATAAGGTAGTCAGTACCTAATTTAAAAGAAAAAAAAGCAGATGGTCTGATGTTCATAAGGAATTGTCACCACTGTTTACAGGGGGAAAAAAGCACCTGGTGAGCATTTTATCCTTACCAGGATTGAGAATGGGACATGTGCAGCCCCTGTTGGTCCAGGATTCTGGGTAAATGCTTCTGTTGCTCCGAGCAATTTTCACTTTGCCGGATTTCAGGACCTTCTTCACTTTCACAACAACTTCTGCATGGGTCCCTTTGTCATGAGCAGAGAGGATTCTTGCTTTTATCACTGTCCAGAGAGAGATCAACAATGACTTAAATTTTGGTTTATTCTGCTAAAAGTTAGAATTTTAACACCTTGAAAGAAGACATGGAAAAAAAAATCAACCCAAAACTGCAGTTGTACCACATTTCTGAGTTGTACCACATTTCACTTGGGGTTCTTATAGATAAATTTGGAGAAGGAAAACTAGATTTTTCTTTTGAAGTAGATAACTCATCCTTCACCATGTTATTTAGAAACTATTTTTAATGGGCTGATGTCAAACACTTGGAAATCATAGGAAAGCACTTGTATGTATACATAAGGAAGGGTGAAAAACCCAGGTCAGCAGCTGGGTCTGGTTTTAAGTGCACTGATTATATTTTCCAGTTTGAAAACTTGTTGAGCTTTAACATTGGCCTCTCAAAAATTTTGTCCTGTGAGAAGGGACTGCCTACTCTCCAGGAAGGAAGTCAGGAAGTTTCCCATCAGACTGCAGGCATGTCACATGGCTAAAATTCCATGATTGCACAACAAACCAGAAAAGGCATTTTTGTTTTGTGGTCCAACATCTGGTTGCCGTGACAAATTTCTGTTCCTTTTAATTTAATAGGATCCCATGACTTTTTGGCAGGGCATCCCCATCTAGATCAGCCCCACAATCATACTTGGTTGTGTCATGGCACAAGCACATAACACCTTTGGATCCCAGAGCTTTCCTTTCTTGCTTCTTGTGATGGCATGAACCAGGTGCTCATAAACAACATATTAAGTACATTCTTGGTAAATGAGCATGGCTATTTGAAGCTGCATAATGAGTGCAAAAACAATGGCAGTTTAGATGTGAGATTTTTATCATCTGTTCTTGATGTAGAGGACAATTGTTCCACTGAGCACCTCTCCTGCTTTAGAGGGAAGCTGACAGCTGGGAAGGAGACACCATGGAGCCTTGCATGAAAAATGCTTTTCAGTTCTGATCAGAAGTTGGACACCTCACTAGATGAAAAAGGCAGAAGAAATCCTACCTCTCATATCATGACTTAACCAATCCTGTTGTTTTTCATAACTATTGGCTAACAACATGCACAGAGAGAACATTGTGAAATTATCATACCTTGAGGGCATGTTACCCACTTACCATAGGCATATTTCATTTGGCAGAAGTCAGCGACGCTCCCAAGCACCTTTTCTTTGCACACACACTTTTCTAGTGGGGAAACACCAGAACACAAAAGGTTGGAGAAGAGCCAAGAGAGAGAGAAAAGAAGAGCAAATGATCCTCAGTTATATAGTTAGATGTCTATAGCTCCCATAATCTGTATGGACCTTAAGAGAAAGTTTGAGAGTGAGATCAGTTATTTGTAAATGTGTTTCTTGTTATATGATACAATAATTATTCTGAAATCTTATCAGTACTGTCAGGTAAAATGCAGATGCATGAGGTCTATCATAAAGTTAATAAACTGATCCTGATGAAGAGATTTGTAAGAATCAGATCCAGATGTAAATCATGTAAGCAATGATACCTTTGTCTGATCCCATGACCTAAGAAATGCTCATCCTTTCTGTATTAAGGCAATATCTGTCTCAGAAGAGTCAAGCCATGCAGTAGGTGCTGTTACCTCTGGGTCTTACCAAGCTGCTGCTGATGGTAAATGTTGATCTTTATAGGGCAGGCAAAACTGAGAACTATTCAAGCATTAATGGTGCCACCTCATTCCTACTTTGTAACATGAGCTGGATACAGTCTGCTTTACTTTCTCTCCTGAGCTCCTGTGCCATGAGGAATATCTTACTCTTAAAATCACTTGTGTTCCACCCTAGAGATGGTGCATTTCAGTGGTGGCTGACACGAGCTTTTTACAGAGAGCATTTGAAATTCTGAACAGGAACCAAATGCTTGAGAAGCAGCTGTATAAAATCCCAAGCATTATGACTATAATTGTGACAACAAAAGGAGAGTATTTTTTCCACACAATCTTAGTCATGGCTTACTGGTTTCTAAAACCAAACTCGGATCCTACAGTTAGTTTGGAAAATAACAATGCAAGTGTTATGATAGCCTACAAACTCAGATTAGTGTGGGTTGCCAGCAGATGGGGGACAGACAAGCTGGAGATGAGTGGGTGGGTTTGAGTCAGGATGGAGAAAGAACTGGCACTGAGTGAAGTCAGTAAATGTTCCCAGACTCTGAGCTGTACCTGGGTGCCTCAGTGCAGAAAATCCCTGCTCGTGGTCGTTCCATTTCCACTCCTCTTCGCTCTCGTTGGTTGGTGTTTGGACAAGGTCAGGGATTCGTCCCCCAATGGGGATGTTAAAGAATGGCTCACTGTCATAGCTGGGGGACACATAAAACAGAAGAATTGGTTAGGACACGACATGGGTGGGAAGCAGGTGTTTGCAGCACATGGCTGTATCCAGACAGATGAGCTTGCTTTCTTCAGACTGGGAGCACAGATAAGAGCAAGACTTCATGCCAGATAGGGATCACAAGACCTGTGCTTTTATTTAGGCCTTACTGCTGCTGACTTAGCGTTTTTAGAATACCTATAAAGTGTGCCTTTTTTGCCTTTTGTTTGCTTTTAGAGAATTATGTAACTCAAAGTTAGTGACCACTTGATGTCACAAGGATCTGACAACAGCTGTAGGACCCGTAGAACTACAGTAGCTCAACAAATCACAGAATTTCTGTACTAATTAATACCCATCTGGGGTACAGATGCCTGCCCTCTAGAAACAAGATGGAGACTTTGTCATTCATTTTATCCTGGGCACAGATGAGAGGCAAGGTCTTCAGACTCTTCCATCTATTTCCAAGGCAAACAGGTGTATTTACAGATGGTATACATATGGAGTTGTGGAATTGCCTGTTATTTACTGCAAAGAGTCATGATTTCAAGATTGCTTTGGATAATACACTGGTCTTAAAACTATGTCAGACACACAATATCATCTAAGAAGCCTTTTATGATTTACAGTCACCTTTTCAAATGATCGTGCACCCTCCAAACAAATACTGCTGCAGTATTTGTTAGTTTTTGCTTCATTTCCCAGAGAACCCCAAGGAGGGTTTCTTTACCTGTTGAAGCAGTGCCCAGTGTGCTGGTCGCAGTCCCTGGCGCAGTCACAGGGCCGGCAGCCGTTCTCTCCGAAGCCCCAGTAGCCCACGAGGCACCTGTCGCAGTTGGGACCCGCCACGCCTGGTTTGCAGTAGCAGAATCCCGTCCGGGGGTGGCACCTCCAGCTGCTGCTGAACGTTGCATTGGCTGAACCCATGGGCTGGCAGGCACAGGCTGTGGAGACAGGGCAGGAGGTGTCACAGCGTGTGCCGTGGGGTCAGCTGGTTAAGTGGCATTTCTGCAAGGCTGATAAACTTGTACCCTCTTCCTTGTGCTCAGTGGTTTTAAGTTAGAACAGGTAAACATTGCATTTCAGCCTACATTTGCAATATTATTTTTGCTTCTTTTTAACTTGTTAAACACAGCAAAACAAGTACAACTGGGAGCATTTATGTGGGAAAGTCACTTCTCTGCTACACAAACCTTGACCATACAGGGTTTTGAAGTGTTACCAGGAAGACTCCCTGGTAAGGGAGTCATTCACTTTTAAAGTGTTTTGCAAAAAGATTCACTAACATAGACAAGGTAAAAAATTATAGGCATTGCCTACATCACCTTTTCTGTAAACACAGAGATCACAAAACTACCCTTTCCTCTGGGGCAGGTGCAGCTTATACAGGTGGTTCAGATGACCTGAAACATATTTTCGATTTCTGCCTCCTAAGATTTCTGCACAAATTTCCTACAGTGCAAGTTTTAAGGGACACATCTCACCCTGCAGTACTGTATGTGTGTAAAGAAGCTGATGAATTTATTTTATTTTTTTTTACAAATACATGAGCAGATTTTTTACAGGGAAAGCAAACAGAGAAGACCTCTAAACTTGCTAAACTTATTTTGCATGTAGCTGAAGATGAGCAAAAATGAGGAAAACCTCCCCCAAATCTTTCTAACGCTGTTGCCAGTTTGGCACCAGCCTGGCAACTCAAGATAACTTGGCAGTAAAACAGATAGTTACAACTCCTGTGGGCAACTCTGCCTCCACAGACAATAAATTGTCATTATTCCACACCATTCATACATTCCAGATGTGGCAGCATCAGGGAGCAATACACAGAGAGTGGTGCAAAGCCAGCACAGTTGACTCCTCTCAATCAAGGCAGAAGCTGAGATGATCAAGCCTAGTGCCAAGAGCTCTGCAGAGGTTAAATACAAGCAATAAACAAACCCACTCATTTCTGGTATTCAAACAAGTTTGATTAAAATGACAGCAGAGCTGAACTCCAGGCCTTCATCTTCAGATTCTTAACAAAGCAGCATGCCCTGGCTTTTGCTCGTAGCACAGACTGAAAAGGTAATGCATCACTATTTCATCCATCTGGAAGAGGGCAGAAATAAAAGTCTAGTGGCTAAGACCCGCTTTAACAGAGATTTTCAGTTAAATTGTTGGACACCCAACTTGTTTACATAGCTTGGATCAGGGGACAGCGTTTTGGATACTTATCTGAACCAAACATGATCTCCAAAGCTTTTGAAGTTTGCCCATCATGGCTTCTGATCAAACTACTTTTCTTCACGATCTCACAGATAAGAGACCAAATGAACACTCTGATTCCACACATCATTTTCCAAGGGGAAGGAACAAGTATGTGACTATAATGAGTTGAAAGTGTAGCAGGGACAGAATTCACTTTGATCTGCAACCTCATATTTGATACTTAAGAAAATATCTTTTGAAAATTATACAAGAAAGAGGGTGAGCAATTCTGTATTTCTCTTGTGACCTGCTTACCGTACAGTCATTTTTCCCCCCATGCCCTGTGTTCTTTATACAAATAACTTCAATAATATTATTACACTGCTGTAGACATATCTTGGTCTGTTGCTTTCAGGGGACACTGGCACAATAGCCTAAGGACAGAAAGTAAGCGTGCTGTCGTGGGCAGTGTGCTCAGCACAATGAGCTGGTTGGCGGACGGCAGCAGCTCGCCTGTTTGCCACAAAGCAGTCTTGACTTTGGGAGCAAACCCAGGGCTTGTGCTGTCAGTTCTGGAGAGCAGGTGTAACACTGAAGTGCTCATTAGCACTGACAGTTTCAAAGGCAAGTTATGATTTTTTGCCCCTAAACTTGATTTTTTTTTTTCACTGATTTTTGCAGGGCCAACTACATCACCCTAGAAAAAGAGACATTTAGTTTGTCAGTCACTGAAAAAAATGAATGTCATAGATTTGTGGATAAGGAGGGGAAACATACCCTTCCTTTACTGCAGATAGGTCTGAGTCACAAGGATTAAGAGATTGCCAACATCTGGGTTGGCTTGAATTCAGGTTTGGTTTTGCTATAATATCTCTATATGTAGCATCTACCTGTGGAGTTTTCACCTAAATCATCTTATATTTCTTGAACTTCTGGGTCTTTATTCTCATCTATTTCCAGTTTTCAGGTTTCATCAGTTAGAGTCACATAACAGATGGGTAAATCATTTACATCATTAGAGTACCTATCCCCAACTGAGACTGGATCCTGATTCAGGAAGATGAGACTGTCTCCCATCCTATCCCTGAGGGAAAATATTACAACACAGTGACTGACAGCATTGGTGAAAGCTGATGAGGAGGTTGGAAAAAAGGGCCTTTTTTTATTTTGAGGCTACAGTTCAGAAAACCTAATGTTCCCAGATGAACTGTGGGGCATATTCTCCAGTTAGAAACTGGGACAACTTCTGGTGGATCAGAAAGCTGAATCAATACATGTACCACACTTTCAGATGAGTTATACAAGTGGCTTGCAAACGCTTTACTCAGTCTGTGTTTATTTAGCATTTCAGCTTGGGTGGGTACATTGTCTGGCTTCCAGAGTATTACGGCCAAAATCCCAGTTGTGCATCTAAGGTAACTCCTAAAATAAGAGCCCACATGTCACATGCTGAAAGGGCAGCTGTGGATGACTGGGTTTTATCTGCTTAACAGTACCATGGATTTACAAATAAACCTCACAATTAAAGAAACATAAAAGCAAGTTGCCAAAACCTCACCCTTTTACATTTTTCAATATTTGACAACACTTTTCCTGCTGATTTTTTCTTCTTTTCTCTTAGCAAACCCTGGTTTTCTCTCCATCCGCCTCTCCGTCTAACAAAACACCAGCCAACGTGACAATGGCCTTGTTTGTCAAAGGCATCATCAATTATGTTAGGGACGGTGTGCAGACAGTTCTGGCTCAGAGTTGGCTGGTTTATTTGGGTTCTCCCCTTGACAGTAGCATAGTGAAAAATTTTATCATTGTACTTTAGAATTGGGTATTGGTCACAAAGCATATCCTCTTGTCTTTTACTCTCACTCCCATACTAAGTTTGTTTTGTCAAAAAGTACTGTAAAAGGGAGGAGACAAGAAATAATGAAAAATGAATAATTCATACAGCAGCCTCCACTCAAGTCCTCAATAAATCTGTCTGCCCTCAGCACAGCTGTCTTCTCCATTTAATTAGACACAGATGTAAAATATAATATTGGTTGTAACAATATGGTCCCAACTTACAGCAAAACAGCAGGTGCTTAAGTAATTCAATGGCCTTTGAGGTATCTTGCCTTAAAATTTGCCTAATAATAATAATGCATAAGATATGAGCAGACACTGGCTATTTGATTAAAAAAACAGGCAAAATTAAAAAAAAAAGGCAAAGCCTTTTGAATCTGATATATATATATATACATGTGTATCTTCAGAGCATTTTTAGGCAATTTTTAAAGCAAGTCAGGTGTGGGGATTGATTCTGCCAATGTTTTCTTAAATGAAGGAAATAAGATAGACAGCTCTGTGTGTGGTCAGGGCTGATTAAGACAGACTGAACCAAGATGTGATGGGGCCTTTGTGATATTAGAATTAAAAGTTCACTCCCTCTGCTCAGAAGTAAAGGATGAGAAGCAGAGCCTTTCAGACCATGTGTGCGTGCATGTGCATCTGTGCACATTTTAATTTTCACCCCTTGTTCTCCAAGTAAAAAAGCTTGTTTTCCTGGAGACCCTTTTAAATGGGTCTACATGCCTGCATTATTTTTAAGCTAAGCAAAGGGTGAGTACAAAAGATGGTGCCATTTCAGAAGGATCCCTTAAGCCTCAGAATAAGCCACAGGAAAGAGGCAAGGATACAGCAGCTTTGCTAACCATTGGTTAGGAAACGATTAGGCTTCTGAGTCAAAGCTTCCATACAAGTCTATATCCAAACTGCTTAATCCTGTGTTGTCACCCCCAATAATAGGCAGGTGTGTGCCTTGCTCTGGGGCTCTTTTCATGCCTTTTTCTTTTTTTTTTTTTAATGTAGATCTAAGCAGTGTCAAAACAAGGCTCTGCACATGACCCAGCTCTCATTCATCTCAGCTGCTAGGAACAGGAGAAGCAAAGGGATCAGAGGCCGGCCACCTCTACAGACAAAAAGGAATAGCAGATTCACACTTACATATCAAATTTCAACAGATTTTTTTTTCCAAGGGAATGTCTTTGCAGTCTCGCATTGGAAGGTCAGCTAAGGGTGGTTTAGATAGTGCCAGGAGATCCAATTGTTATACAACTTTTTTTTTTCTCTAGAAGATTAAGAGAGAATGCTATTCATTATTATGACTAATGCTTAAAGACTCTTTCTGGGCCTGGGCAGTGTCCTGTTAACTTTCTGGGAGCCTGAGGGGGATGTCACAGCTGAACCTTGACTTTGCTCTGGATGGCAGAGCACTCTTCAAGCGTGCTTTCTCAAAGGGATTAGCACAGCATTTCATTCAGCTTTTTCATCAGATTTCCTTTCCCAGCTCAGTATCTACTGTACACAAGGGTCAAGTTTGATCTCCCATTGAGGTTTTTTTTTTTTCCTCCGAGTTCAAAATTGGAAGCTGAGCACCAGGTTGCTCTCACTAAAACCATCCATTCAGTCTGCTGTTTGCAGTTTATTACTGCTTTTCAACACTTGCTCAGTGGGTGGGTTTTCCATTTGGTGTTGTTAGTCTGAGTCTGTTTGCATGATTTTCTCAAAGTGGGATGATGCCTTGGAATTGGTACATTTAAATCCTAAAAACATTCCAGTCCAGAAGTAGCAACTCTACAATTTATAATCAGCAGGCTGAAGTATGAGAAAAATGTACCTGGTGGTCTGATTGTCTAATTTCTTATGTATTAGCAATGCTCAAAAAGAGTAGCTGTGTTTTTACTGGGTAACCGAAGTTGGTTTTTTAGGATCACACAACCTGAACAACATAGACCAAACCAGATTAGGTTTACTAGCAATGCAAGTTTTGCAACCTAAGGGATGGAGAAGAGAGTCTCTCTTACATCCTGCATGAGGCTTTTCAGTTTAATGTCAGCTCTAGGCATTTGGACATGATGATGGTCCTGGAGGGGAAACCTTCCCTCTGTCACACTGAACTTGTTCTAACCAAAACAGCTCTGCCTGTCTCCATTGGTGTTTCTGGTTTTGTTGCCACATAATAACTAAAAAGTAGTGAAACATTCCTTGAAAATTCTCTGTAGAAGTACAGCATAACATGAAGTTCACACACAGTGAAGACACACTGCCTGCAATGCACATGGGGAAGTGTTTGGGGGTCAGGACTTCCATCATACAAAATAATACCCTATTAAGCTGGTTTGTTGAGTCTTATCGTGGGTATTCTCTTTGTCTCCTTAAATAAAAGGGAAAAGGCACAGATTAACCACCTCTCTCCCAGGTTTCTCTTAACTGTAGTTATATCTAGGGTACCTTCTATTCCCACAGAGTCACAAGCATCGTTCACACACTGACAGTCTCTGGAGTGAACTGCAATGCCCTTTCCTTATATCTTGATATGGCAAGCATGCCTTTACACACCTGAGAAAGGTTCTATTGACGTGAATCATGCACAGATAGGGTTGTGCTTAGCTCTGCAATAATGCTGAATCAAAACTATTTAGATGCATCTCAAGCAACAGAAACTCTAGTACAGGCTAGTGATCCAGAGCAGCTCTTAAGTCGAGGAAATAGATATGCTTTAGAGGGCAATTCAGTTCATTTATCTCCAACATCTACCTTAGACTGCAATAAATAATTCCCCAGAGGTCCCCCTGTTTCTCCACTGACAGTACAGTGAGCCTAGAAAAGACATATAACTTTCAGGTGACTAAAGCAGGATGGCAGCTATCTAGGCATGAACATGCAAGTCAGAGTGGAGACAATTGTACTTTGGGGCCTTCTGCTGGCAGCAACATGTTCCCAGGTGAAAAGAACATTATTGTACTTGACTGGCATGACAGGAATAAAGCTCTTTCAACAAGGTAAATTTCTGAACAGTTTTTCTTTTGCTATGCAGAGTATTGGCAGGGGGTACTGAGAGCCCTGTAACCAGAGCAGACAAAAGAGGCAGAGGTAGAGTCAAGGTCTGATTTCATCCAGGCAGACTGTTCTAGGGTTTCCACACAGATAGACTGTATTTTCAAACAAAGTTTTTCCCTCTTCGCTGCTCTCCAGTGCTCCTTGACTTTAACAGTTATCTAGTATTACACATGATGCTGGTCACTGCACCATCACCCTGCCGCTCGATACAAGAGTTCATACACAGATTCTTTCAGGTACTAGGAGATTGAAAGCTAATCTTCTGGCACAACAATTTGTTCTCATTACAATATTTCCCTGTAGCAAATCTGTTCAGAGCAGAAACTGGACTAGAAAGGGGCCGCTATAGAACACTGAAGGATACAGGGTGAGTCAGATAAGCTCACCCTCAGCCCTGTGCGCCGTTCAGTGTTCTGTGGTGAGCATTGTGAAAGTGAAAAGAAAGGGTTGTGTGGAAGCAGTCTGGGCTGTCACCAAGTTCCAGCGGGAAGAATGCAAAAGAGCAGAAGCATTGGATATGTTGGGCACAGAAAGTTTAACCAATATCACAAGCCACACAGTCCGAGGCAGAGGAGTGTTTGTAACCTGAGTGGTAAAGAGGAATCATGTTGAAGAACATTGAAAGGGTGAGGAAAGCTTTAAAAGCTCATGATGTCAGTGGGCATGAGGTTAGATGACAGAGGATGAAGTTCTCTGTGCTAGCAACTGATGTCTGAGCTATGGGGAAGGAAAACTATCCAAAGGGGAAAAAGAAATTATGTATGTTATTGGAAGTAGCAACCTCCCAAATAGATGCCAGACGGAATCAGATGTGTGAAGCCTGGCAGGATATTCAGGAAATGTTTACACTAAGTAAGGGAGATTTGGGCTGTTTTCCAGACTGGCTGGGTGCAAACTACCTTGATCCAGAGGTTGTACACCCCCTGTGTGCAACCACTAATGCCTCTGTGCCAGTCACTTCCTAACACATTCTGCTGAAGTGTTAATGATGCAATTAATTTGGGCAGATCACACCATAATACAGCTGTGGAATCCAGAGATAAGTCTAACTGAGCTCTCATGTATTGGTTAACAAGTTAATGGTTCTATGCTTCCTGCATCTCCTATTGTATGTATTTATGTGTACTGATGTTACACGATCCAATGGAATTTAGCAATAACTTGCACATAGGCACACACAGTCTTGAGAGTTTCAGAAAAAAAACGAGCAGATAAATAAAATATGCATCAAAAAAAGGGGAACCATATTAATTTAAACTCAAACACAAGAATGTACCTTTCCCCAGAAGGCAATGCATTATTATCACAAAAAAAAAAAAAAAAAAAAGTGTGATACCAGGGGGAGAAACAGACACAAAAAAATCAGGATAATCGTCTTTGATCAAAAATCTGTAGGAAAAGAATACAAAGAAAAGCTGGTAATACTCATGAGTTACCTCTATGGGAGTTATTGATTCTATAGAAATTATTTGTTTCATTCTTTTAATGATTCTTGCACCATTCATTTGTCTTTACCACACATAACACGGTCACTTACGTTTGCAGACCTCTGCAGAGGACATGGGTTTCCCCCTGTCTCGGTAATACCCTGGTTTGCACCTTTGGCACCGATGTCCCTCTGTGTTGTGCTTGCAGTTGTCACAGACTCCCCCACTGCGCTTTCCTGATGCCAACCAAACACTCAGGTCAAAGTGGCAGCTCTCGGCGTGGTTGTGACAGCGACACTCTGGTGGGGACAGGAGAATATCCTTCAAGTTTGTATAACAGACACAGCAATACTGGTCAAATGGTATCATTTTCCAAACCAATCTGATGGTATCTTAAACCCTGCTAGAACCTCAAATGTGAGGGGCCACAGCTGCATGAAAACTAAATTTCTGGCTTGTAAATTCCACTTCCCAATAGCCCCAGTGGGTCAGCTGCAGAAAGACAATTTGCATACTGAAGCTCTCCATCAATGACCAGCAATTTATCTCCAGTTTATGTAATTGCACCATTAGTGTAAATCCACAGAAGTCTTGTTAGGAAGCTTTGCCTGCTGGCATGGTGAGTGCTCATCCTGAAAGCCTGGATCAGTAACCTCCCTTCCACTTACTTCTGCATTCATTTGAGGCCCCTGTTTTTCCATCTCCTGGCTTCCAAGGCTGATCATTGTACAGGGGAGCACATTTCTCACAGTGGTCTCCTGCTGTGTTGTGCCTGCACACACACTTCCCATGGACCTGTCAGGGAAAAGAGAATACAGTTAAATAGCTACAAGCAAGAACACGGTGGAGTCCCCAACAGCTTCATGAGGAGGTGGGACTTCTCCTGCACAACTCTCACACAGCTGCCTGGCTCTCTTAGGAAACCCACAGAGCCTGGAGCTTAAACATGTAGCATTATCTTTTTTAATTTCATTTTTAATCACGGAAATACTCCATTATATGTCAGATTTTGGAATTGGGTATTCACACCAGAAACCCGATCTTGGAAACTGAGCTACTCCAGGCTTCAAACAGAAAGTTACTATTGAAACTGGTTCTGTGGTCATTTCACATACCAGGAATATAACAGCCAGTTCCACTACACAATGTAATTTGATGCACAAGATTCTGTAGTATTGAGCAACATTCAAGAAGGGCCTTACAGGAGTGTTTTTATGTTGTTGTTTGGGTTTGTTGGGTTGAGTTTTTTGGATAAAGAAACAGGATTCCAATATCTGTTTGCAATGCTTCAGAGAAAGGATTTCCCAGATAAGTTGAGGAAATGCCCAGTATAGGGAGTGGGAGAAAGGGAAAGGTCATACCATGCATCATGTTCTACACATCACAAGAGAAGCTACTAATTAGTGGTGTGTATCTCACATGCAAGGAGACACTTGTACTAGAGCAGGAAATGCACAGAAACCAAGGACTAGACCTCCACAGGCTGTTGAGGATGCTGAGCTCTGTAAGCACCAGCACAGCTCTGGCCCACTGCACATTACACAAAAAACAGAGGCTGATTTTCATTTTGACTGGGGTGAGAATTGACTCTAATCCTTTAATCTCACAAGTAATCTGAGTTACAGTTTTCCACAGTCTTTCCTGAAAGCCAGACTCTCCCTTTGCAGTATCTGACAGAGCAGGTAGTTTGGGATCAAGAGAGAAGCGTTCAAAAAAAGCAGTTGCGTGAATGTGCTCCCCTGCCCCCAAACTCACGGTGCCTGCAGCAATTTGCTCTCCGCTCCCCTGGTTTCTAATCCTCCCAGAGCAGAAATGTGATGTAGCAAGCAGAGGGATAGGCTGCAGCTGATGCCATCGCCCCTCCATGGCCAGCTGGCAGGTTTGCTGCCTCCTCACGGAACACTGAGCACAGACTTCAGGGTGTGCGTTTGTCTGTCAGAGCTCAGCACCAGCAAACCTCAGGGGGATACAGCATGAAACGACATGTTGCCTCTCCAGACCTTTGCACAGGAAAGTCATCCACTTTCAAAGCACTAAATAGTGTGACAAATTACAGAGACAAAGGCAAAAATACTAATAAGCAACAGTG
Organism: Pseudopipra pipra; assembly: GCF_036250125.1. Classification (NCBI taxonomy): domain Eukaryota; kingdom Metazoa; phylum Chordata; class Aves; order Passeriformes; family Pipridae; genus Pseudopipra; species Pseudopipra pipra. The sequence continues at coordinate 10,494,923 of NC_087559.1, forward strand.
TTGTGCTTGCCCCTGTTTGGGTTTGGCATTTCAGGCTTAACATTCTCCCCTGTGGACACAGGGACTGCTTTTCAGAAGCCAGAGAACAGAGGAAAGGGCCAGGAGTGAGAAAAGAAAGTGAGCCTGACCCAGAATCATAGATTTTAATATCCCCAGACTTCAGACTCCATCTGGACTTTACAGTTCATTCCAAAATGGGTCAGAACAAAATCTTGGATCCATTCACTTCTTAGGAAAGTGCTTCTTGAAGTGTATTTCAATACAAAATCTGTAAGTTGGGCGATTCATTTTTTTTCTAGAAACATACACAAAACCTGTACATTCACCACTTTAAAAAAAATACATGAAAAGTGCTGAGATTGTACAGCTGGGAAATGGCATAATTAAACTGTGCAATTTTGTTATAGCCTTGAATGACATGATGAAATATTCATTATTCTACAGGACCCCACACTTACAGTGCACTGCACAGATGATGTGAATACTCATGAACAGTTATTCAGAAAATAAACAGGAAAATTCAGTGAGAAAGGAAAAGTCTGGTTGTTCTTTGGAAAGTAGATGAGTTAGTTTGCTCATTGCCCACTAGTTTGTTGTGAACTGTAGTTTGTGGCATGTTGTGAGTAGGACAGAGGCATAGAGGAAGCTTCCTGCCTGTGATCCGTCCTATGGAACCATTTACCAAATGCATGTGGAAAGAAGACTGACTTAAAAGGGTTGAAAAGCCAAGCAGCCAACAGACAGGAGAGCCACTGAGCAGGCAAAAGGAAACAGGGGAGCTGGCATGGAACTTCTTTTAGAAAGTGATCTCATAGACAGCATTTACAGGTGAAACAGATAAGGAACAGAGTGCAACATGAGGGGAGAATGAATTACAGAAAGAATTTGGATAGGAGAAGAGAGCAGAGAAAAACAGCTCACACAGAACACACAAGAAAGGGGATCAATGGATGTTAAGTGGCCACTGCAGAAGAAACTGAGCAGTGGAAGAGACTTGCTACATTTAAGCTTGAGGTGAAATAAGGGTAGGTGAGGTGGCTGCAAATAACAAGACAAAACAATTTGTTCTGTTAGAGAGGAAGAGATAGGAGAGGGAGCCAGAGACTAAAGTCCAGGAAGGAACAAGAATGAAATACAGGAAACTGTCAGATAAAATAGGAAATGGGATATCTGCTTAGGGAAGGGAGAATGTGAGAGTCACACTCAACACCAGCATGAAGAGGCATGTCCCCGATTTGTTATTCACTGCTGAAATAAGGCTGCATTTCTCTCACAGAAGCATATCCAAAAAAAGTAGAAAATTGTGTTCTCTACCAGATGCAAGACCTCAGGATGCACTGAATCTCACTGAAACATAAGGATTAGCATGCCAAGTTAACAAAATCAGAGGAGTACAGATTCAGGGACACTACACTGATATTTTTCTATGCCCTAAAAAGCAGGGTCAGAATTGTGAGGAAATTATGATTAAGGAGAAGATTGTCAGGAAGCAGCAAGGACCAGTTTCTCTTTAAGTGTTGAAAAGGTACAAACTGAGGGTTATCACAGCACAGGCTGTGCCCTTACTGAGGGGGCACCATCTCAAGCACAGTGGGCAGAGCAGGGAGCTGGTACCACAGTAGCAACAAGGGGATGGACCAGGGCAATACAGGAGCAGTGAGAGACAGGCCCAGGAAGAAGCTCCCAACATGGGTTCAAAGTGCATTCAGAGGGCAGAATGAGAGACAAGCTACAGCACATGCCAGTGGCATCCACCATGAGGGAAGGTACCTACAGCATTGACCCAAGGTCCATCCAGGAGCTAGAGGCAAGGGCACACAAACACACCCACAGCACACTCAGAGACTAATGGCCCAGGGCTGACCTTAAATAGAGCTGCCAGGCCAATGGACAGAGAGCATGGGTGAGAGTCCCAGGTGGGGCTGGTCAGGGCTGTTAAAGTCCAATTAGTGCCTTCAGGATACTAATACTAATGATACTTGGATTGCCACTGGATTAATGTCATTGGAAGCTTTAGGATATATGACTGCTAGGAGGCATCTGAGGAAGAAAAGTACTTCAGCTTTCTGGATTAGGAGCTGGAAATCCAGGTGGAGGAAGCTTGAAAGCAAGTTGTGAGCAACAGAGGCTTACACAAGATTCATGCCATCAGTTAGGAAACTAGCCAGCTTTCAGCTAAAACCTGAGTAGTTTATGACACTGATTTATGTGAATGCATATAAATATATTGGTACAGCAGGAGAAAAATTGAAATCCGGGGGATTTCTGTCTCACATCTCTCATATTTCACTTTATTTCACTGATCCTTAGATACTAAAATATTTAGGCCTGTATGGACTTCTCCCAGAGTGCTCATTGCTACAATAATTGAGCATTTCAGAGGTATTATAGAATTTTTATGACACCTCCCTTATCTGCTTCTCCTCATTACTCTGGTAACTCTAGTTTTTTCCAATGTTCTTTCCCATTCATTGAAACATCATTGTATTGAGAGTTCAGTTGCTCTGACAATAGTTTTTTAGACTGTTTTTAAGCTATTGGGGGAACAGATCAGAGAAAAAGATGCAGTGGCAGGCAGACAGGCTGTGTGATCATACAAACCTCCTTATTTCAAAACACCAGTCTGGAGTACCATGTGCATCACCTGTTAAAGTTTGCATTCTCACAGTCCTGCACTCTGAGCACGTTCAGCCAGGGTTCCTTATGTCACTAATGCAGGCTGTCAGCTTTGAAAGATGAAGACTCCTACTTCCAGTTTTCTAATCAATTTTGGCAAAGGGTAGAAGTTTAGAAGCTGATATACTTGCAGTTAGAGGATATTATTAGTCCAGGAGAGGAACACAGATGTTTTGTTATACTCAATCACCATCATATTGGCTTTAATGGCCATGTTAAAGCTCTGCTTTTGTGTTTTGATATAGCAGCTAAGTCCTTAGGCTATGGTTTCATGATGCAAAGTTTTCGGGGGCAGTCTCAATTTGAGACATTTCTGCTTTCCTTACTACTTTTTTCTGTACCTGCATCACACCCTGAGCCATGTGTAAATTGGTGTGTGAAACCAAACCATGTTTAAAAAAAACCTAAACCATGTTTTTTCCCTTGGCACTAGTATTTTTAATCTTGATTAATTCCCTCATCTGCCTCACAGTACAGTCGTGCTGTTACAAGTCTGGTGTTGCTGCCAAAGACTTTGATTTTTACATCTACCACCTGAGCAGCTTTGAATCAGGACACAGAGGAGGTTATAGTTTCATGGATTTTAATGCCAGGATGATCAGTTTGAACCTCCTATACTAAGCCATGAATTTCATCCAGTAGTTCTTCCATGAAGCTCTGTAACTTCTGGTTGATTTATAGCAAATAGAGTAGGACCACATCCTGTTTTCACACAACAGGTCCAAGAAATTACATGATTTTTATTCACCTTTGACTGCACAGAGTTGCTTCACCTGAATTCTGATCCACAGCTGAGAAAGTAAGTGAAAGTTTTCCACCTGTTTGTCCTGCAATTTTTAAATTTTTCTAAACTCTTTGTATAACACCTTTAATAAGGTATATATACAAATAACACATTTCTAAACAGCTTTATATAATATCTGAAGCCTCTTACTTTCTCTCTGCCCACTTAGTTTCTTTACCCATTATCCTTTCAGTAAATCCAGTTGTGCTCTTTCTCCCGGGCTATTCTCAGTCTATTTGGTGTTTTTTTTTTTTCCTAATCATTGCAGGTTAAATCTGGAAGTATTCCAGGTCAGAGCAACTGTTGCTGATTCAGAGAAAATGCTTGTCTTTGGACTCTGTATTCTCTCTGTAATGTCGCCAGAGAAATTTTGGATACAGCAGTTTCCAATGACATCAGAGGCTTGTACTACCTGCTTGTAGTAAAATGAGAAGATCTGGGACCCCTGAGGCAATGCCACCTCAGCCCATACAGGTTTTGAACTCCACAGCAGTGAATAAGTGAATGAACTGCCCCTGGTTCCGAATTCACTGAAGAGACAATGGTGGAGGAAAATCAGTGATAGTGTTCAGCTGAATGTTCAGACTGGCACCACTAAGACCTTTTTGAACAGTAACAAACGAGCAGGATAAACAGATCAGAAGAGGTATAAAAATCATGCTTCCTGTGAGGGGATATAACTCAACCTGTGACAGTTTCAAAACAACTCCATCCTCTGTCTGAATTCATCTCCCTCATGCTTTATACACAGCTGGTTGTGCCTCAGTCCATATTTCACTCTGCTTTCTTCCTGTTTTCTTTCTGAATTCTAGCTTGATTTTTATTGATTTTTTTTTGAGTAAGCTGTCCTCTTATTTTTCCTGCAATGTCAAAAACTCCATTATTAATCTGTACCAAACTGCACACAAATAACAGCTGTGAGGCTTAAATGCAGCATCTGAGTTACAGCAGGTCACCAGCTCCTTGTGAGTGTCTTAAAAACAGAGGAAACAGAAGGGGGAGCGAGACTCAGTATTTTAGCAGGTGAATGCCTGAATCACAGCATAATGAGTAAATACCACCGTTCAAATCTCCTGGAAGGGCACGGCACAACTGAGCTTGGTCTTGTTCAAGGCTTTGTTCCTGATGCTACTGGGCAGTCTGGCCTGACTGCCAACCTTTACTGTAGAAAGACCCAGAAGTAGTTTCAGGAGAGGAAAAATGGGAGAAGATTAGATTTAGATTCTGATATATGGACAAGAATTTGTGGATTTACAAGTCAGGCATATGGATTAGCAAACTGTGGGCAGTTCAGAGAAGTTTGGACATGACCTGTTCATTCAACAGGCCAAATAATTCTGCCATTTATTTTGTGATAAATCTGGCTAACTCCAGCAACTGTCTCACCTCATCTGGGTTTCTTCTCGTTAAACCACAGTGGCTCCAGAGGTGTGTGATTAAAAACCCCATCCCAAAGTGGGCCTGTGAGTTCATCTCTGAATTTTTACCTCTATATTGAGTGAACTTGGCAGCATGCACAGCTCCCATTCAAGAGAAATTATGTTGAGTAATGGAACAGATGAAGCCAAGACACAAATAGATTCCTGCAACTTCTCTGCAAATGGCTGCAGCTTGCAGAGTGGGGGAAGGGCAGGGCTGAAAAGGCACAGGACCAGCCAAACTTATAAGGAATTTGGGAAGGGAGAAAAATGGTGACAAAGTCCATGATTTAGCAGAAAAGTTGTGCACAGTAAGGAAAGGATTCTGAATGCCTAAATGATGCAAAGCTAATCCCTGGGGCCCTTCCAGCGCAGTGAGTGAACCAAGGCAAGGAAATACACGTAGGATTTCATAACTTTTTTTGCACCGAATAAAATGAAATTTTTAAATAATCCTGTGCAAAATTTCTCCATAGTGCACCTGCTGCTAAAGTATTAAAATGCAAATTCTGTGCACCCACAAGCTACAGCTCTAGAAAGATTTGCTTAAATTAGTGGAATATTCATTGGGGATGAATGAACTGTCTGAAAGGCCTTGAAAAGCTTTGGTAAAAGACTGAAAATTTTTGTTCTACTAACACATAGGTAAGCTGAGGACAGAAACAACACAACAGTCTATTCAGTACCAGCAGAGCTTAAAAACACAATGACTGAATATATGAGGCCAAACACAGCAGGTCCTATGATTATCACATCACATCACAAAACATCCTCGTGTTGGTAGCTTTGTCAAATTCAGCTAAGAGAGACAAAACATATATTACACGGATCTTAAATGAAAGACCCTCAGAAATATGCTGGACTATGGGACACCAGAGAGATATTGGTACCAAATGGTGGCTGATAGCTGTGAGATGAAACAACTCTTTCCCTCTCTTAGCCTCACACACACACAGATTCTTGTAGCTCTAATGTGAAAAGCAATCCTTGAAAGAACTATAAGATATATTTTATCAGCCTTAAGATATATTTAGAAGTGTTTCTAATCAAATGTTTCTACTAGTGGGATTATTATGGTTCTTTCACAGAGATGAAACTGGCAGAGAACATAATTTAACTGATTAAAACAACAAACACTGCTATTAATTACAGCAATTAAGCAATAACATTAATATATGTTTAAATAGCTCACCCATAGCCAGTGCTTTCAAGAAAAGTTGTGTTTAAAGGCTACTGATGTCAGACAGGAAATTATTTAGTACTCCATTCCACAAAATAAGAGATGATTTTGTACAAGTAAGATGAATATCTGCATGGGTGGATCTACACTGAGCCCTGATTCAGAAAAGCTTTTAGGCTTGTGTTTAAACACTGTTCCTGAATAGGCATGTTTTTCTGATTTGGATTCAGCAGTAGTAAAAGACATTTCCTCAACAATAATAAAATGTAGGAAAAACTTGTCAACTTTATGATAGCAGAACTCCTCCTGACTGAGTCATTATAGAGGTCACAGCATCAAAAGTGTGGTTATTATGTAAACCACAGATACTCAAACTGTCATGTTGATGGTAGGAATGGCAGATGCTCTGGCTGCAAACCACAGGTTCTCAGAGCTCATGGAGAACCTGCATGGATGTCAAATTAAACACTGGTTATGATCAGAAGAGGGTAGAAGCACAGCCCAGAGTGTGCTTGAATTTGGAGGGTACAACTTATCTAAAATAAAGGGGGAACATGTACCATATTTTTGCTTGACTTCAAATTTTTAATAACTCAGAAGGACAGAGGTGTTGATTTTTGGGTTAGCCAAGATGCAACTCCTGGCAAGAATGGGTTCAGTACTTTAAAGTGCCAGTCTTCCTAAAACAACAGGAGAAGCATGGGATGTATAGGAAAGCTCTTTTTTAGACTTATGTAGGTATTCTTCAGTTAAGAGTTCTGGTGACTTTTGTGAGAATGTGTTAAAATAGGATCTTCTGGGGTGACCAGTGACAAGAAAAGTCTGAATATCCTTTTCCAACGTTTATCTAAGTAATTGTTCAAGAAGTCATTTAAAGTCACAGTTTTGAAGCACATTTGCCCTGGGGAACTAAAAACTCACCAACACTATCCACTGCAATTCAAGAGAAACTTTCCTTGATGCTCCCCTGTCAGCTTCTTTGTCATCTCTAAACACAAACACCAGAAACTTTCTCACCCACCTGCATGTACCCACAAGGATTCTTGTGAAAAGCTTTGGCCCACTGTGAGTGGCAAAGGTGGCAGCAACACCACTTTCTTTCCATGTAGTTCATGTAATTCATTACTACCTTTTGCTAGCATAATTTATATGATTTTCTATGTTTCCAGATCATTATGGGTATAGCTTGAAGTCCATATTCAGTTTTAATTTTTGGAAACAATCAGTGCAGGGATCTGGTTTTAGATTTTATTCTGATGTGATCTAGAAGCTCTTGGAACCTCTTTTTTTTTTTTTTTTTTTTACATTCCTGAGCCTACTCCCATACTTGATGCACACAGGTAACTTTTTCTCAAATAAAACATACTCTTTAAGCTGCCAACTACAACAGAGAGCACCTCCTGCATCTCTGAGTGCTGGACATCATACAGACTGGCACAGCTTGGATCAGATAATGTGAAAACTTAGCTGGGGATTATCAGCAGAACTGCACAAGATATCTGAAGAGGAGATAGAAGGGTTACAAGTGCCAAGTCACCTAGAAAATTGATGCAGAAAAACAAGTTTTACCTTATGTAACTTCCATTATGCCAAACAAGGAATCCTACTTAGAATCAGATCCTGCTCCCTTTGAACTAAGTGGAAAACTTTCCATTTGCTTCACTGTGGAGGATCAGACCCACAGGGAGTCTAGTTTGTCTCTGTAAACAGGATAAAGAGGCAAAAGAAACATCCGAGGCCACTCGTAAGAATTTCCTGGCAGTGTAGGTACCAATAATTAACAAGTAAAAAAAAAAAACAACTAATTCTTTATACAAAAACATTTTAATCCACATTCACTTTCCTCTGTCCATACTTACTTCTCATGGACTAGGCAGAGAATTGTGACATGTTTGGTAAACAAAAAGGACTTTGGTCTAGATTCTGTGTTCTGTCCATGTGCAATTTTTGCTTTGTAAACTTTGTTCTGGAAGCATCTCTGGGCTCAGCTAAAATGTGTCATCAAAGCAGATCCTAAACCTGACAGCTCTTACTATCTTTGTTGGAACTTGATAAAGAAATAATTTACTGTAGAGTAACACATAACTCTGTGCATCCTACAATAGCAATACGTGGAACAGGATTATGTTCCTTTGCATCCAACTGTAGAAGAGCAGATGTATTCAGGTGGCCAGGTCCTAGCATATTGGTGCCCTCCATTTAAAAGTAAATGCTGCTCTGTAGTTTTCTGTGGCAAAATGCAAGCTCAATAATTTCCCTTACTGACAGAGAAGCTACTTGAAAGAGTTTGAATAATGCAGGCTGCGACATTCATAAAGGAGAATTGTGTTCTTAGCTACCAGAAGAAACTATTTAAGTTAGGTAGAATGACATCACTGTCTTTTTTTTGGTCTGAGGAAAGGTAAATAGAAACCAGGAAAACATCACTGTCAATAGCAACAAACCCCAAATTCAAGATATGTTTGTCTAGAAGTTTCTTGCCTGTTATTTACAGCTCCCATCTTCATTTCTCAAAGTTTTCCTCCTGTCTGGCATGATATTTTCAGTATTTCATAAGGAAAATGTGATCTAGATAAATTGTGTAGAGGTGGGTGCATGGCTTGTTTTTTTTTTTAAAAGCCACATTGATAGAGTAGTTATTACTGCTTTGCTGCCAAAAAAAAAGAAGTCAGAGAACATTTTCATTGGATCCTATGGGTCTACTTTGAATCTCACTGTATTTTCACAAACTTATGACCAGAGAAAATATGCATGAAACTATGCAGGATTTCAAGCTATGAGGAATGATGCACCCTTTGGATGTTGGTTTTACCATCTTCAGTTTTCTTGTATTCATTTGTTGCTATGACACTGGGGCATCTGTGACATTTCTTCTCTTAGAGCTGCATTTCTTACTGGCAGCCTCAGCAGAGAAGCCAGACACTGACTGGGTTGTCACAGCTGAACTGACAGACCCACAGATAAACTGATCACTGGCAGATCATCTAGTAATCATAGGTCATCCAGTCCCCAAAAAATGGTGTTGAAAAGGGTTGGTTCAAAAATGTCAAGAAATTAGCTTTAGTTTTTTGCATTATTTATCCTATGGTCTAGCAGTGTTAGAAGTATTACAACTGGAACAGAATTTCTGTCACGAGTAAGAAGAGCAGACATACAAGTCAGCACAGTCATGTCTTTTTCAAGACCGAAGTGCAGAATGATCTCAGATTTTGGGCCTATCCCATGGCAAACAATTACAGTTGTTTTCTACATGAAATTGCTTTTGGTTTTGTGAACTACTGAAGACAAATGCATCATAGGAGAACTTTGAACTCTTAAGAGGCTGAAACTCATATTACTTAAGCCTTGCTGTGGAGGTCTGTATTTTTCCAGCATTTTATTTAATTACTTGACAGCAGCCTAGGAAACATGAAGCTGCTCTGCCTTCATTCTATGACATCACCCACACCAGCTACATTAAAAACTGTGTGTCTTGAGACTTTCTTGGCCCATGAGTACGTTAAATATTAGATGTGGCCAGTAGATTAAATCAAATTATTTCTGGATGTGCAGTGTTTGTTTCTAATAGCTCTTTTCCACACCCTGTTTCAGTCACCATGTGACTGAAGGTAGAGCACCTTCACTCTGCCAAGAAATTGCAAAATGGCAATGATTTTTTTGCAGTGTTGTTTGGCTGATAGAAACTATGTTGTTGGTGTTCACCCCTCAACAACAAAGGCCTTTTACTCCTGCACGTGGGCAAGGAGATTACTGTATTGTAAGATGCAAAGTTACACATATAAACTCCCTCATGCTGCCTGTGTAAACCAAACCCTGAGATCTGTACCTATGTGAAGTCTCCCTTCAACATTACAATATCATCATTGGTAAATATTAGATAAAGTGTAAAAGGATTCAGGAACCTGGCTCTTCATTGTGTATTTGAGAAAGAGCTAGAGTGTCATGACTAATGCATGGAAAAGAGGAGCACAATACCATGATCATCTTTATTCCAGGCTTTTATGAGCTGTGTGTAGAATATTAAATGTTGACCACCTAAGGTTTCACACTCTTCTGGTTAGTACAAAAAGTAGAACCTAAGGAAGGACCTGGTGAGAACTTTCCAATCATATCTGCAGAATGAGGAACAACTGTTCTCCATGACATTGAGGGAGAGGGGACGAGAAGGAATCACCTTGATTTGCAGCAGAGATTATTTAGGCAGGCACTAAAGAAGAGCTTTCAAAATGTCAAGACTGGAGAAACTACTGAGGGTTTGAATCCTCTTCATCAGAAATTTTAAAAATCTAGTTCAACAACCATCCACTAGTGAATGGTTTAGGTGTGCTTGATCATACCCTTATGTGAGGACTCAAAACAGTTCACTTATGGTCTTTTCCAGGCCTCATCTAGGATTCTAGAGGCAGTTAAAACTCTGGAAAGCTTTTCTTACTTTTTACTCTGTTTGAATCCCTGCTTAGGCAAAGACTTGCTTAGGCAAAGGCTGTGTGAATCATGTGCTACATCCACCCTCTTGTCTCCTGGGACATGAGTCACTCATGAAGTGCAGTTCTTCAAAACTATTTCACCTTCTGCCCTCTGAAGTCATTGATGGCACAAGAAGATTCTATTCCCTTGTGACCAGTGGGAAAAAATATCCAGTCATAGTTTACAGTGCTTATGCCAGTGATATACACAATATTGTGTTTTCCTTTTCGGAGGGGCAGAATGTTTATTTTTCTACCAGCTGTATCCATTTAGCATGTTATTCATCTATTTGATTTCACTATGTGTATATTTAACAGTTTGCAGTAGGGAGGATGCACTCTTTAAACAGCTTTTCTCAACACAGTTATGATTTAAGTGAGTCTACATTATCTGAATTTGATAGTATCACCTAGTGTAGCTGAATCTTGAAATTATCCCACAGGTGGAAGAGATTCAGAATGATTTTGAAAATATTGTGAAGGTCATACAGTTCTGATTATCTTACAATATCTACCTCTGAACCTAGAAAAGTTGAAAGGAAGACAAAGAATACACATTCCAAAGTAAAATACTCCAAAATATCAAGTGTACTGTATATCTAAAGGGACAGAAATTATCTTAGGATGTTTTTCTTGAGTCTATTATGTCAGAGTGCACCAGGGACTAAAGTTCTAAGGGTTATTTGGGTTTTCAAAACCCAACACAGAGACAGACAGCCTTCTGGAACCAGTGGAGCCATTGACTAGTTTAAAGTGAGTTGAATTCTGTCTGTGATGTATGTGTTTAGATGTACCTGGATATTTGATTATCTTAATCTTCCTGTGACTGTTATTACAGTTCTCTACATAATCCTTGCAGCTAAATCAAAAAGGAGACAGCAGTCATTCCCTCTGAATTGAAACTTCTTAGTGTGCTTACAAACACACCTCCCATCTTCTGCACATCCGGGGTCAAACACATATAAAAGAATAAGCTCATAGGGCTAGTCACAGTACTATAGAATAATTTTACTTTAAAAAAATATTCTACCTGATTTGAAGATGCAGGGATAAAAGAGTGGGGGCATGGAAATTATTTTCACATCCTGAACACTGCTGTCTATGTAGTGAAAGTAACAAGAACACAGAAGGTTGAAAACCTATGAGTGAAGGCTGATACCCTAAGTATGACAGAACTGCTCATGTCTCACTAACTCAGAAAATCTGAGATTTGAAATCTGACACTGAAATTCTGGCCAGGGCAGATTTTGTATTAAAGATATTTGTTCAGTTCTGTGTAGTCATATAGGTAGGAGATTTCATTCACTATATTTGGGGTTGGATCTCTGTTCCAATTACAAAGGCCCTTTCCAACTTATAGGTATCTTGAGTCCAAAGTTTTCAGCAATGAAATTAATATACATGGAACTGCAGAAAGGATTATAGGAAATATTTTCCTAGAGTGGTGTAGGTTTCGCTAATGTGGATTGAGAGTGATGCCCTTTCCTTAGATAGGCTTAGGGAAGCTGGGACAGGGTCATACACAAAATATACAGTCAGGCTGAGACAGCAGAAGCAAGTAGCAAGTCTAGGTGGTTGGTGACTGTCTAGAACTCACCATGTTCTCCACGACTCCTGTCCTGTTGACCAGCTCACATTCCTCTGCGTGCCCATTGCAAAAGCAGCTTCCCCGGACGATTAGGTCATAAATAGCATAGTGGGCAAACCTCTGAGGTTTCTCTACCAATCCTGAACCATGGCATGGACATTCCTGTCTTTTTAACAAAAGGAGGCGGAGGTTGGTGAGTTTCAGGAGATCTTGAGCCTCAGGACTATAGGGGTCCTCAATCTTGTTAGCTGGACTTAAGGCACGATAAATCACCTGAAAGAGAGAACATACACATCCCAGAACAGATATAGGACTCTGCATACACAGCAAATATCCCAAAACAATGTTCACGTTGTTACTCTTTTGTCACAGCATTTTTGTTGTTTCATAATTTTCTAGAGCAGCAACAGTTCAGTTTTGAGCATTACAGTTCTAATTTGGTGTTTATAACAGTGACTGTCATATTTTGGCAGTAGAACATGTATTTTAGCTCATGCACCATTCTACCCTTCTCTATCTCTCAGGGTGTGCTTGTTTCTGATACTTTTGGAAGAGGTTGATAATGAAGGGCTGCACCACAGTCTTTGCCAGTGAACTAGAGAACTGGTTGCACTATTCCCAGGCTTAGATGTGCAAAATCCAATTTGAGAGCTGTTTTCTCCTCTGCTTGAGCTTTTCATCGTGTCAGAGGCACTTGCCTTTGGGATTCTTTGGCCCTGCTTTAAAAGTGGTCACAGTGTCTGTCTGACTCACTCCACTAGTGTTAGTGGAGTTAAAGCTTTGTTTCCATAGGGATTGCCTCTTTCTCTCTGTTTTTCTTTTTCTTTCTTCCTAGTGAACTCACTAATTTCTATACTTGCAGCATGTAAAATACTCTTGCTCCTTTTTGCTTGCAGGAGCCAAAAAACAGAGCTTGTGGTACATGCCTAGAAGATAGTTCTGCTGCATGTTGATGGAACATGGGGAGACAAAAACCCCTAGAAATGACAGAATCAGCTGCCAGGCTTTGCACAGAGCTACACCTGGCAGTACCACAGCAAAGGCAGTGGGACCTTTCCCACCTGTCCACAGCATTTTCTATTTGGTAAGCTCCATTCCTTTTTTTCTTTTAATTCTCTTATATTGTCAGCTACTTACAAAGCTGCAAACAGCCCTGCTTGGTGAGATCAGAGGTACCCATAATTTCTTGTTTGAGCAATGAAGTCACAACAAAATAGCCCAGGCCTTTCCACCCCATTGTCTACATTCCCCTGATCAGTGGAACCATAAGCAAATGGCTCATTTTATTTTGTTCAGGAGCCCAGCATTTCTCTTACTTTCACAGGGCAAAGACCAAATCTCTTCTGTCCAGTTCCCCTAATCCTAATTTTTTTTGTGGAAACCATTATATTAACCTTCTCTTCTTCTTCCCAGTCCCCTGTGGACCACACAAAGGTGGAGTGCTTTCTCAGAGTCCTGACCAGCTGATGAAGTACAGGCACACACATATTCCTCCCATGTGGTCAGTTAAACTAAGACCAAGACAGTGAACTGGATGGAATAGTTCTTCAGAGCCTGCTAAGGTCAGGGATCTCAAAGAATGGTTAAAAGTCCTTGTGAAACTGTCCTCCCCATGTCTTAATTGGCGCTCACACAGCACCGAGTTCTTTAGGCAAAAGAACAGCTGTTGGGTGCTCTCCTCTCAGCATAGGGCCATTTGCTTTCACAGAGCTGTATTGTTTTTCGTTTCTCTGCTTGACAGCTTGGAAAAAGGTTTAGTTTCCTGTGGGTTTATTGTTTTGCAAATATTTTCATTTCTGACCTTGCATCTCTTGAGGGGACTTGCTTTGGCATTTTCCATATCCCCTTAGAATGCTGAACATCATTTGTGAGTAGAGACATTAATAGCCTGGAGGTCCCATAGGGGTTGTGGCATCCTTTTAAGAAAAAACCGTATTCTGTTCCAGCTGAGGTACAGGAGTTTGCTTGTATGATTAATTTATGACACATTTCTGTCTAGAATAGGCTCAGTGGTGACACTGGATTTGTTTGTCCTTATTTCTCCCAAGGCAAGTCTTGTTAAGTGTTAAAGATCTGATTTGGGTGACATAACACTAGTGAGGTCTTTTGGGAGTGGCACTTATATGTTCTTTTGGGTTCAACAAGCACTAAGGAATTAACCTTCCTTAACTTTGTAAAAATCAAAGGTACTGAAGATTTATTTAAATAAAGATATTTTGTACCAGCAAAGTCAGAATAGATGTGTTGTGCCAATAGAACTATGTTAAGGTGATCTGCATTTTCCCCAGAGGTAGCAGTTTTATTCCACAATTAAGTCAGTTTAGCAGCACCATTTCATATATGCATAAAACTGGAAAATGGGATTTCCCTCTTTTTTCTCTTCTGAATGTCAAATTCTCCTTGAAATACTGGTGGTTAAAACCCTCGAGCACAGGGAAGAGTATACTGTAATCACTATCTCCTGCCTAATTTTTAATATTTGATATTTGATTGGATGTTTCTTCTCACATTAAAGTGTCAGTCATCAGATCTTGCTTAACATATGTATTGCCCTGCTGTTTAGAACAATAATTCTTGAAGAACAGTTTAGTATCCATAATTTATCCTTATCAGTCTACTATATGTATTGATTCAAATCGTTCCAGAGTGGGATAAATTTGTTAAAAAGAACTGGTATTTCATCTTACATTCCCTGAATTATTTTTCCATAAATGTATTTGGGCTTATAGTTCCCTAAGGAAAAATGGACCCTAAATTAAGAGAGATTGGTGGTGGCTGTATATATTGGATAATAATTTTATGTGATTCAGGGAGGAATTTTATTTCTGTAAAAAAGGAGAAGATGTCACTTTGATCAAAATACAGAGTTGGAATGCAACTATTTGGTCACATCCCTAGCACAATTGTTCAGTATAATTTTCAGCAAGTAACTAGGGCCTCATACTGTTCTGGATTGCCAGTGAATTGAGTAGAAATAGGAGAAGTCTGTTTTATGTCCTGTTTTCTTTTTTTTTTTTCCTTTGTTAATGGGATACAGGTATTCAAGTACTTTGTGGAATGGGAGGAAGATTAGTAAATTTGTATCTGTAAAATTCTCTGAGAATCCCTGGAGATGGATGTTCAATACATGCAATTTTAATAAGTATATGTAAAACATAAGAGTTTAGCTGTCACAACCATTAATGCATAAATGTTTTAAATATTAGATTATAAATGGATCAAAGTATTACTAAACTCCTAGGGTCATGAGCTATAGGAAGAGACATTCCACCTTTTCAATTGTGTTATTTGTTCCTTTTTTTGAGTTCACAAGGTTTGTATTTCTAAACCTTATGAAGCAGATTCCTTCTATGCACATAGATGTTTGACTTCTGCCTTTTGCAGAAAGGCATAAATATTACTGTTTTTCATTTCCCAGAGCTACTGTGTGAATTTTCAGTTTTTCATTATACTCATGTAAAAGACATGAAGGGAGTATAATGAAAAAGAAGTGTTTTCTTTTAATTAAGATGCAAGCTTTGAAAAGAGCTTCCCATGATGTTCACTGTAAAGTTATTTCTCATCCAATTAAATCTCTATCTGATATCAAGAACTGTTCTTTTTTTTTGCTGTAACAGAGTGCTCCGAAGCCTTCCAGGTGTTTCCCTAAACATCAATTTGCAGCTGTCAAAAAAGTAGCACATGCACAACTGCAGAAGAAAATCTAATGGTGATTGAGTCTGCTAAGGGACACCCTAGAAATCTTTCCACTTCCACTGATTTGGGTGGAAGCTGAGGGTGTTCAGCACCTCTATAGCTTAACCCTTTGCAGAAGTGCATCCCAGATCCTGAGTTTCCCTTACAATCAGGAGCTGACACTGGAGTTGAATGCTGAATAGGACATTCATGCTTATCTGCATATCTGCTATCAAGGGCATATTTATCATTCTGGTTTTCAAAAATCAATCATCTGCACCTCAAAAAGTCTACCCTGTCCCCTCTTGAGTTTTCTAAGAGCAAGAAAGTCTGGAGAATGCTGTAAATGTACAAAGCTAAAAAAGGTAGCCACTGTTAGAGGATTGATTTTGCTGTAAGCTGGCACAGCCTCACATTGTTTTATCACCAATCAAGAGATCATCTTCATTCTGGAGACAGTGTCTCAAATTTTTGATTTCTTGCCATAGGTTTTGCTTCTCCATTCTTGATTCATCTAATTCTGTTTTCTTAACCTGATCTTCCAGCCAGTGTTAGTCAGAAAAGATGTGGACACAACAAAGGTTCCCCCTTGCAATCTCATAGCCTAAGGTCAAGGAATATAAATCATAAATGGAGGGCAATGCCAATGCGTGGCCTCCTACAAAAGAAGATCCTTGTGCAGAACAAGAATTTGATATTACAAATAATCCTTAAGCTATGTTGATCACGTTGCACTCAATCAGGTTAATGAGGTCAGAAATGTCTGTGTGCTTATACTAGGTCCATCAGAAGGAAGCTGCAATAAAAACTCTCATCAGCCCTAAATCCTCTTCATTAAGAGATTTTCATGTGAGTTGATTTTGTTCTTAAAGGAATAGTAAACAATTGTCTCTGAATTTTTCCTACCTCGTGGCGTATATCCTCTGATTTATTTGTTAGAGCCCCTTGACTTCCATCTTGTGGTACAGTAGTCCTAAAGAAGAAGTAATCTTTTTCCTGATTTACTCTATGGAGCACAAAGTTTAGCTGTTCTCTTAGCCATTAGAAGGCCCATTCTGGCAATCCATGGAATAGTTTTTTTTAGTCAAGATCCACTGCTTTTCTGTCCTTCCAGAGAACAAAACTCAAAAGCTGGTATAGAATATGACACTTTGTTAAAGAAATAATTGTGAATTTCATTTTTTTAATTTATTTGAGCTGGGTAAACTCAGCTACTACCAAGACAATGGCATCTTGAATTCATTCTGTATTCTCCAAATTAGAAAGAGATGATGTCCTTTCAGTTTGCATTTGCTTTGAGGTTAGTCCAGTAATCCAGTCAGTGTGGCATTAATATTAATATCTAGGCAGTGCTGCCAGTATGAATGGCACAATTGAAGTTAGACAGACAAATTTGAAGAGCCATGCAGACCTTTTCTCTTCCTCAAACAAATTGTATTCTGTAAGTTCAGGTTCTCTGCAGATGCACATCTGTGTAGAAAGGCAAGGGTTGTAGGGAGAAGCAGTATCCTCTTTCAAGACAGGTAATGTAGTTGGAGTACAAAATCTAGATTATTTGACTCAAAACCCTTCAGCTTTCAGTCTGTATAGAGGGAATGGGCAAAACTCCTTCCATTCTACATAGCAGCAGCTCACGGAGGGGTGTGAGAACATTTCCATGCTCCCACAAAGTGCACTGTCCTTTTTCGTTATGAGGAAAGGTCCTTGCTCTGAAATGGTGAAGGGTGGCACAAGGAGTTCCGTGATGCAACAGCCTGACTGGGAACTGGATTGATAATGAGGAGACTCATTTCACTGTTTGCTGAATTGTCAGGGAAAGCTAAAACAACCCATCACCATCAGTGTCAACCAGTCTGTGTTCTCATGGGAGAGAATCCATTTCTTTTAAGTGGAGCCACTTATATCTCTAGGTCTTGGCTGAAATCTTACACATGACCAGATTTAGCTAAGTGTATAATCTCACCATGACAGTGATGTGTGGCCAACTGTAGAGCAAGCATTTAAGTGTTCTTTTGCCTGGAGTTTAAAAATTACAACAATAAATTACTTAGATTACAGCATTTCAGCCAACAATTTTTTTCACAGTTGAGACTTGAAAAAAACCAAAAAAGCAATGGCTGCAACTCCATTAAAGTTTTATGTAACAAAGTGAGAAGAAAAAATAATTTGATATCTGCTGCCTTGTATGTTTAGGAAATGCACAAAATGCAGAAGCAATGCTAAAAAAACCACTGCGGCATCTTTCTGGCTGGTTTATCGTGTTCCACATGTTTCTGACATGGCTCATTACAAACCAGGTCAGAGAAGGACACTTGGTGCCCTCCTCAAGTTCGCTTGCCAGGGATGGGATTGCTGGACTAGTCTCATCAGTTCAAATTCCCTTCAGAGACAAATCCTTGCCTTAATTCTTCCTCCAGGGAAGCAGGGCCTGGCAGTGCTGTCTGCTTGTTTACACTGCTGGTGTTAACTGCTTCCTCTCAACTTGCCTCTGCATTCAATCTGCTCCACAGTTCAAGTTGAAGGAAATGCTGAACAGACAGCCCTAGTCATAACAATCAGGCACTTACCTTCACTAGTGACTAATCCCTCCTGGAATCCTTTCTGGCTGGAAGCTGGAATAATATGAACATCATGCAGCTTCAAGAGGCCAGTCCTGATGACTGTTGGACAATTCACTGCAGTGCAAGACCCTGTCCTTACATCTTAGCTACTAGGAATTCAACCTTGTGATGTACTGTGCATGTTTCTTTTCAGTGACCCCTCTGCCATATGAGATCAGAACTCTAAGAAGCCACTGAAGCCTCAGTGGTGACCTCTTGAATTATTGATGTTGCCACTTAATGAGGTATGTGTGTGTGTGTGCCCCCACACAGGGGATCCCCCTCTATTTATCAAAAGGTTTGGCATGAATACAGTAAAAGAAAAGCCTGAGAAAAGACAGCAAAAATTGTAGGTCCTTGGAACAGGATCACACACATTCCACACAGAGCCCTGTTCCCAGCCTGGTTTGGTGACGGGGTGCAAGCGGTCACTCTCTGCCACAACTATTGCTCAGGAAGTCTCTGTGGATGGAGAAAGACAGCAGAGACCTTCAGTGTCAGTGCAGAAGAAAAGGCCTTCCACAGAGTTGCCTGTGGCTTCTCTCTGAACAAGCTGGTGGCTTTTGGAGTAGACAGAAGTGTGTCCCATCACAACATGTCTTGATCTGGCATTCAATGAGTGTGTTTAGAAGAGTGATTAAACATCTTTTAGCTACAAAGAGGGTCCACTCATCTTTGACAAAAGGCACTGCTGGGGACTTCTGTCCCTAAAGAGGTCACCACAGGATACAAAACGGAGAATGAACAGGTCTTCTGTGCAAGGCACACTTAACATGTTGCCATAGAAACCAGTTACTTAATTCAGGCATACACAATTCTTCCAGCCCCCAGTGAATTCCAGTAATGGGTTTATTATATCACACTTCATTGGTGTCATCTGTCACACAGACACTCACATAAATGAACCAGCCTTTGATTCAAAACTCCCTTCCCCTAGCTAGACCCAATAGGGAAAGGGTCTCCTTTTAGGTCTGGTGGCTATGAACAGGTCGGTGTTCTACCTCACTTTGCATGCTAACAACTTTCTTTCATGCAAATATCATGCTCAATGGAGGAGAACATTTGTTTCCATTTCCTGATATTCCAGTTTATTAAAAATATGCTCTTAATTTCTCAGATCCTTGAGTGCACGTAAACTTAAGTGTTCTCAGTAAACCATGTCTTTTTTTTTGATTCCTTTTTCTGCCCTGTTAAAAAAGGAACTTGTGTCTCTTCTCCAAATGAATAAGACCCAAGAAAAACCTGAGTGTCATGTGGTGGAAATTACTTCAGCACCCTCAGTAAAGAAAACTGGCGTTTACCTCAAGCATTGGTTAGCATTTAAGTTGAAACAGTTTGGATCACTTCAGAAGCTCTCAGCTTGTGATGTGAGCCCCTCAGCAATTCAAGGCTTAGCCAGAATCAGTAGTAGATTCTGGATAGGTCAGAGTAAAGGTGAAAAAGAAACAGAGAACACTGAAGAAAATAGTGGTGAGGATTCAAGAACTGCCTTCCAAGTCACTTGAGTCAGTGTTTGAGGAGGTGCCCTGGTGACATTTGTGACATCTGCAAAATGAAGTGCAAAGCTGCAGTTCTGAGATGCATGGGCAAAGCTCCTGTGAGACTTGCAGTAACAGTAGCAGTGTCACTCAGGCAAATCTGATCAGGTATCACTTTAAATAACTACACTCTGCTTCCCTTTATTTCCAGTCACAAAAGAATCTGCTGTGTCATGCTGCTGACCTGAAAAGCCTAATGCTTCTGCACCCTTGCAATAGTGACGTTACATGGATTGATTAAGAGGTCTCTGTAAAGCCTGTCCAGAACTTGACAATCCTTTTGGGTTAATGTGCTGTGAAACAGTGTTTGTCTTGTTCTCTGTTAAGTTGCCATACAGATTCCTGTGTGCTGCTGTAAAGCTTCACCTCCTCCTGTGGAGGAAGTGACCTCTCTATGTATTCAATTCATGTTCATGGAAGTATTTGGGATCTGCAAGGGTATAACCTGTAAATATAGGGCTGTTCTTACTATTACTATTGCTTTCTGACATCTACTACCACAGAGTAGATTGATTAAGCATACACATACTCACTTCAGTGTAGTTGCTGCCCAAGTTGACAGAATCATTTTGACACTTGTAAACAAAGGCTTGTGTTGGATGAATGTTTTATTATTTGATTTTCTGCCATCCACTTCTCAGATTCGTTGTAGAAGCAACACATGGTCTTAATGATAATCCCCAAGGTTAAAGAAGCACAAAAGCCAACATAGTGCAGGGCAACAGGGAAACTGTACTAGAGAAGGAAGAGTTGTTTTGCATTTAAGGCCAAGGCATTTGCCTCAGACCCTGCATTCTGTCTCTTACTCAACCAGAATTGTCCTGTTTTACCACAAAACACTTCACCTTTTTGTGCTGCTCTTTCCCAGTCTGTGAAATGGAAGCAGGACCCTTGTATGTGTGCTGAAGATCATTAACTGGATCTTGCAAAGCACTTCCAGATTTTTGATTGGAAGGCACACAAGAGTGGAAAATTATATTACTTGCTGAGATTCTGTGTTGACGTGGCAAATTGTAATCCCTCTACAGAAGACATTTGGATGCCTTTGACTTAAATTAATCATCCTAACTGACCAGCAGAATTACTACTCCCAGAAATAAGATAGTTTAGTAGTCAGATGATCTGTTCCAGATTTCCAATACGCAGAGATGTTTCTTAGCCTGTTGCACAAAGATGAACTCGGTCTCTCCTTACTACTGTTTCCCTGTCTCAGGTATAGTACACTAGTTTCTTTTCATGTGCATTTTGAAGTGCACTGCTAGAACACAGGATTTTTTGAAGCCTGTCTGGACCATTCACCTCATCCCTAAGCTTAATTTGCAGCAAAGTATTACTGATGAATCTTCATGATCACTTCCAGACAGAGAAACCAAAAGGATTATGACTTCTCCAAGGAAGAGAGAAGGAAATAAAAGGAAGTGAAAAGACTCCAGCCTCTCTTGTGAATATAGGAATATTTTATGATCTCCCTTTGTACCATTATGTCTTCTCTATAAAATGATACCAAGATATTTACCTTCTTTCCCATCTAAACTGTTTCAAGATTGATGAATGAAAGGAATTTTAACTAAACTGAGTGTCTGATTACTAAGAGTAGTTAATATTCTTGTCAGAGGAATTTATCAGAGCAACTGTATATTTATTTTAAAAAAATCCTTTTGCATATGTTTAATTACAGAATATTCATACCAAGGGAGGGGCTTTTCCCACTGTTGAATAGTGAAGCCTGGCTGCTCACTCCCACTTCCTGCTTCTAAGCAGTTTCATTTCTGGAGCCTGCTTGATACAATCAGCAGTCACCACCAGCAAGAAAAATTACATTAAACTTAGGGGAATGATCTGTTTAAAACCATTCAATCATCTAGGAACTATTTATATGGAGAAGAAAATGAAACACCATGCAGTTCATGTCATCCTAAAGTAGGAAAATGGTTTGGATAAATCAGACTCTACAAATGTGTATTTCCCTACATCTACTTTGTTGGAATTCTAGCTCAGTTATTGGCATCTGCAGTGTACAATTAGGCAACGTTAATCCTATTCTGTGAAAGCTCTCATAAAATAAATTTGTTAAAGTATTTCCATTCATTTTCATTGATATACAATTTCTCTTCTTCTTCCACTTTATTTTCTTAACACAAAGCCCTTTGGGATGGGCTACCTTTCTGAATTTATACGTACAGTATGTGTTTTAGCACATACTCTCTGCTTTTCAGGCCCTCTTCAGCTGTTTGACATTAAACTTAGTCCAAGCCTCAGTTATTGCTTACCTCTCCTCTGGTGCAGGGCACTGCATCTGAATACCTGGAAGTGCACATGGAGCCTTCCTCAATGAGATCATCCTGGAGCCCAAAAGTAGCTGTACAGTTGACAGAGAAATACTTGTAGGGCCTCCAAGTCTGCCCATAATCCTGGGATCTTTCCAACACCATCGCAGCTGGGCGAGGTGACTTGAACACGGCAATGACGTGGGTCAGGTAGAATTCTGTCTCAAAGTCCAGTCGGATTTCTTCCCTGTGTACCCCTTGGGCAGACTGCCACCAGGAGACGGGGTTTGCAAAGAAATCATCCGTCATGTCAGCAGGGAGGTGGGAGTTGTTGGGCTGGTTGGCGTTGCACTTGGTGCAGCGAGGCTGCCCACAGCCGCGGGAGGGGCGGTGCAGGAGGCTGTGGTCCGGGTAGGAGCAGTACAGCTCCGTGCTGTTCTGGCCACACGTGGTGAGGGTGACTGGTGTCCTCCCTGCCGCAAGGTTTCCCACTGGAGGGTTGCAGGCACGGCCATTGCAGCGGAAGGCTCGCGGTCTTGTGGGGTCTGAAAGAAGGGCAAAAGAAACACAACAAGTAGAACTTCTCAAATACTTCTCAGGGTGTAATGCAGGTGACGATACAAATGTTTGGAGTCCTCATCTGGGGACTGACATACAAGAGGACACCTTCAAAGGAGAGCTGCTTCATCTTTTCACACTAAGTTTTGAGGCAGTTTCTCAATTAATCTAGTCCTTGTGTTTGGTGCCTAACTCAGAAACTGATGTTTATGGTGCTTAACCTTAATTTCTGTTGAAAATGCAGTTGGTCCACTGAATTTTATGTTTAACCAGAGAAATCTTGTGTAGTCTTACTTTCACTCTAGTAAAGATCTGTATTGACTGAATCTATTCAATGCATCTATTTTCATCGTTATCAGAGAGCAAAGTCAAACTGGAGTGTACACTGTAGATACATTAAGAAAAGAGATGATTCCTACCCAACAGATTACAGACACTAATTACACATAAAAACACGTAAAGAAAGCATGTATTTCTACAGCTGAGTGTTGAGTTTCCACTGCTCCTAATAAGATCAGGGGGAGTTATTAATTCATAACAGAGCTGAAAATCAAGTCTATCTTTTGTTTAAATACCTTGACATGGAGATAGATGACTACCTTCTGTTTGCCAAGTTTGCAAATATTGGCAAATTTTTGGCATCTTCAATGGATATATTTACTTATTTCTAAATGAAGAAAAGGTAGGGATAACTACAAAGTCTCAATATTTTTTGAAAATCAATAGTGTCTTGTGAAGTGGAATTAAAGGTCATTCCAAAACCTTATTACCATGCTGGAGAAAACTGCATTTCTAATGACATACCATGTCCTCTTTGCAACTTAACACTCTAGAAGGAGTTAAAGACTGACCTTGCAAGGTCATAAATCTAATCCAAGAGGTCACAAGTCAGATGACTGGATGTAGGTCCTACAGGAAATGACCCTTCCAATGAAACATAGGATGACCATAAACCCTGAGTAATCTAGAAGCAGTTCAAAGGTCAGCTATTAGTTCAACATTCTAGGTAAAATTTTAAAATCCCTACTCAATTTATGTTCAGCCTTTCCTCAGGTAAAATTAATTTAAAAATCAAGTTAGGTCAAAGAAAGGAGCCTCCAATTCGGCCTTTTATAAGTACTCAAAGTACTTATAAAAGTGTCAAATTGACACCCCTCTTTCCAAAAGGAAAGTTTAAGGTGAAAAAATGTGTCCGACATACACTGTTTTGTTTCTGAGTTGGCTCTGTCCTTAGTTCTTCAGTGACATCTCTGCCAGACCAGGAAAGAAAGGTCAAACATGGACATTATTTTGGAAAACACCTCATGCATTTTGCTTCCAAGGATTAGGACACAAAATAGAATTATTGTATGTCCACTGAATCCTGTTGACCAAAGGTGTGTACCATTTTAGCTTACATAAAGTGTAAGGTAGTCCTAAACTTCAGGTAGAAAGAAAGGAGATCGTCCAAAAATGCTCTTGACTACTCTTAGAAACAGGTGGAAGCCACCCTTAAGGTAATTTGGAGTGTGTTTGCTGGCAAAGATTTTTTTTAGTATCCCATTGAAGCCCTAGGAGACTGGCAGAGCTTAGAGGGCAGCAGTGCCTGAATTACATGTGCACCTGGAAGTCTTCAGATCAAAGGAATGAAAGCTGCCCCTCCTCAGTCCCACCAGCCAGCACAGAGATGAGGATTTGCAGAAGTCATCTGGAGAGGAATGGAGAGAAGATGGGGATGTTTGGCTCTATTGGTTCTGTTCTCTGTTCCCCACCTTCAACTGAGCAGGTGATTCTTAGCACTGCTGGAGATCTTCCACCAAGTCCTCACACCATCCCAACTGCTTGATGGCCATTTCAATATAATTTCTTTCTGATTGTGAACTTCTTGTTCCATCTGAGCCCAGTGCAGTTACAGGGGAACACCAGGAGGTTCAGAGGCTTTTATCTAGGAGGTTCCTTGCAATATCTCTGAGTCTTTTTGTCCTGAGAAGGGACTCAGATTTCCATAGAAGTTGTTTAGAGCTTCCTCCTTTTTGCAGAGCATCTCAAATTCCAAAGTTTTATGTGCTCTGGAGGGTAAATTTTACTGAGTCATGCAGAATTCTAGAAATAAAGATGAATCTATACTTATACATATATAATGAGCTACCACTGCATGCCTCAACAATGCCTTTGAGAGTGACATTTAGGTTCATGTTCATGTCCAAACTGTTTGGAAAAAAACTACCAGAAATAAGGAAGGCACAGCAATTTCTGTCTTTGAAGTAGATTCAGTATAAACTGATTTTGCTCAGTGCTGCACAAAGGTGTCATCTTTGCCTCCAGAGAATTTCAGTGGGACTGGTCTTACAACTGAGCTTTGAACAAGCATTAGTTCTGAATAAGAGTCAGGTTACTTAGTTTTGATCAGGAATGGATCCATGTTACAAATGCTATTGGATTATGGATGATTACGGATACATATACCATGTAATTAAAAGGAAGTCCATCTCTATTGATGGATTACCCAACTAAAGCTCTCATTGAGGAAATGGGATGCTGGAGTTCCAAATTTAAGAAGTTGTATGAGGGGAAGCTTTGCAGACAAGAATGTGAGAAAGCAAAAAGGGAAACATTTTTAAAAGGGAATGTCTGCTTTTTATATTTCCTATAAATGGGAAATATAAAGCCTTGTATTGAGTTTTGTAGCGGTTTTTTTCTGAACCTGGAAAAGAAAGAAAGATGTTTGTTCTCCTGAACACCAGTCACAAGAACGTTTATCTGCTCTGCCTGCTAATGCAGCAACATCAATAAACAGTTCCTGTCTGAACTGCTGTGTCATTAGGAAAATGGGAGAAGAACAAAGTGCAAATTAGCAGAAGGGAGTTTGAGAGAATGAGAGAGATTGGAAAACAAATCTGCAGTCGATTAAAAGCTTTGTATTTAAAGAAATCAATTGGCAGAACATTACTTGGCCACAAGGACGGTGCAGCCTGTCCATCACTCAGTGATTCTGTGGAAACAACACAAAATGCTGAATCTGGACAGCAAGGGGAGATCGCTGCAGAAGAGAACCAGCAGCCAGACAAACAAACAACTTACCCCAACTGCCAGGAGGACTCACTGAATAATTCATAAAGAACTAAAGAGTTTGATTACGCATGGGCCCTGCATGTTATTATGAAGTTGATTAGATTTTACTCCATGGAGGATGGCTTGGCTCCATAAATGGTATGATTAATTTATTTGTTTGTTTTCTAGTCCCTCAGAGCTGTGCCACAAAGTGGCAGGTCAATGGCACATGCTCAGCACGTGTTCCAACAATGGTGTTACCTGATGATTAGGAAATCATACAGTTCAAGGGAGGTCATACTATTGATATTCCTGGGACACCATTTTCAAATGGAGATCTCTTACTTCAGAACCTTGTAATGCAACAGAACATTGTAGACATTAACTAAAAACAGCTTCATTTTTTTTTTCACCCCCCCCATTGGATACCCAACAGAAGAAAGGTCATATGGCATCTTATCCAAAAGCCTGCTGATGGGACTGGAAAGATGTCTAATATTTTATGAGTGATTTGAATTGGAATTTTTATTTCTCTTCCATATGAAAATTTATGTTTTTATGTGTTCAGTTCTCCTGCAGCTACTCAGGAGAGCAAATTTCACAGATCTGAGAAACAGTAAAACCTTTGGGCATCTTCTGCTGTGTTTTTGATGGATCAGTTTCAGCATGGATGTCCAACCTGGATTTCACTTTTTATGCATTATATATCTGTTTAGCTTTTTTTCTTAATAACCAAAAACTTTTAAGTTTTATTTTAAAGTTAACCACCCTGGGGAACTGAGTTACTCAAATTTTTATTAGTCAGATCTAGGACTTTATCCTTTAACACTGGTTACAAGAGAAGTGCTGTACAACCCTTTGGTTTGCCTGGGACCAACATGTAGTAAGTTTGGCAAGTCTTCATCCATATAAGTAGCCTGATGTATTTCTGCACTAAAATAGCTCTGATAGCTGGGGCTAATGACCCAGCCTTCATAAATACCCCAGGCGCCTCCATGACTTGAGGCAAGGACAGAAGAATTAGGTCCCAGGCCGGGGCTCTCTTCCATTGTGTCCAGTTGCAGTTTGCCTGCCCACATCCCCTCTGGAGCAACAGTGGGCTCCAACACCCACAGCTTTGCTTGCAGATGAGCTGAATAACCTCAGACCAGATGAAACCAAAGCCTGCTGATAATTGGATCCTGCAACTGATTTTAAGTTTGATGGTAGAAATGGCCTTTTCTGACCCCATCACATACTCTTTCTCAAGGCTCCCATTGGGATGAGAGCTGGCCCAGGTGCTGCTCCCCAGGCCACTGCTTACATGGGGAGGTCTGGGGCTGAAGCAAGATCCCAAGCTGTTGGCAGTCCTGTGTCAAGCTCTGTCTCAATATGCAACAGTGTTCAGATCACTACAGAGTCTGTTTGAGGAAATAATGTCCTCCACCTGCATAAGACTAGGGGAAGGATCATCCAAGTGTCACATCTTACAATATAAACCCTAGGTGTCTGCTCCAGCCTAAGCAGTAAGGTATTTTTTGTTTTGGTTTGGTTGGTTGGTTGGTTGGTTTTTTCCCCCCATGGCATTCTATTTAAATATCTAAGGAGCCAGTCTTGACAACCTGGACTGTCTTCTCTCTACAGGGATGGCAGAAGGCAATTATTGTACTCCCCACAAATATTATGTGTCATGTACTCCCCAAACAACTGCCCCATCAATTTGTTTCACTTCTGACCAGCAGGGATCAGCTATAGAGCTGAAAAGGGAGTTTACTGTATGGGCTAAGGAAGTATGCCAAAAACATACTTCTCTGTAAACCTCTCAGCTCTAAAAAAAGAATAAAAAATGAACAGGTAACCCTTGTGCTTTCACAGGCTGATAGTGCAACCTTTTGATCAAGCACCAAATATTTATTTAAAGGGAGATTGAGTCCTTAGCAGCATCACCTTCAATATCCAGTTGTTTTGCTGCTATTCACCATGTCCTACACTATTATTCTAAGTTTAGCTCCGTACAGAACACATTCCCTCCCTTCAAATTCGCTTTCCAAGCAGTTGGCTGGGGGCTGCATTTCCTTGAAGATTTGTTTTCAGTTAGCGAATGGGTTGCCGAGCAAATTTAGGCTACTTTGTAACAGGCTGCCTTCTGCAACAGTGTCAGCAACTTTACAAGACATCTCTGTAACCTTTCTGTGCTGTGTGTCAACATATGCATCCTGTAGGGAGCTTATAACCTAGCCTGGGAAACCAGCGAATGCCCAAAATAAGGCATTTGACTAAGGCACAAGTACTCCTCCCCTCATTCTCTGTCATGCTGTGACAGACAGCCTTTTCCCCAAATGGGATGCTGAGCAATATGACAGGAGTGTAAATTTATGGGCTGTTTTCAGTTTTTAAAAAAAAATCTCTTGCCATTATGGAAGTCTATGTCTGTTATCAGAAGGGCTCTAGCAAGGGAATAATCTGAGCTGAATATACTTGATCAGGCTCTGCCTCTGCTGGAGCTTGCAGGATAGCTGAGCACTTCAATTGCTTTCAAATCACTGCATGAAGAGTGTTGTTCCTGTCCTAATAATCTGAGCATACAGGTGAAATTTAAACCACTGACATGCTTTCCTGTACAGGAAGAGAGATCCCAAGACATTATCTCAAAGGAAAACTCACCGAGGATGTATTGTTGTTTTACCAATAATTATTTTTATTTTTCTGACCTGACCTTCATAACTTAACCCTTTTAAACTTAAAGATGTATTAAACCACAGCAGAAAGAAAAAAATGCTTTGCTTTCTTTCCTTTAAGGGATTTGTCTCCATCATAATCCAGGTATTTTTAGGTCCCTATGTAAATATGCAGCTGTATCATTCCTGTATCATATGTATATTTGTACACCCACGTATACACACGCAACTAATCAACTTCTCTTTCTGTCCTAATGCATTTTTCTCTAATGCTAATTTAATCCCATCCACTGCATGTTAACTATTAAATCAGGGAATACAATGAATGAATGGACTGTTCTGGAAAAATAAGAATTCCTAAACAGCATCTCTGATTTTTAATGATGCAGTATTAAGTAATATTAAGAGAATAATTCAGATTCCTATGGTGATAGTATCCAAGGATGTTGTAATTTCACTATTGTCCTGCCTAGAAAGGCAGTGTTTCATCCTCAAAACAAACATCCAGCATATCTCAATCCACCTACCTCTTCCTTTTTCTCTTACTTTTCTTTTGTTTGCAAAACTAACACACTTTTTTCTTGTAAGGATTTATGAACCTGTACATCCTATAAGGCTTTGGAATGAGACTGAACTGTAAAGCTGTTTATTGCAGGGAATAATAAGCTTTTATGTATATTGACTAACACGAATTCCTTGTAAAAATCCAGTCTAAAACAAAGATGACTTTTTTTTTTTTTTTTTTTTTAAACAAACAGAGCTGATTTCTATCCCATTTCCCCTTGTTAAATTTAGGATAAATTGTTTCAGAATGGCAATACTGATTTATTTTGCTTACCTGCTTCCCCATGGCCAGAAATAAAATATTCCAAGAAAACAATCAGCATGATGCCTTTATGCTGCATGGTTGTCAGTAAAATATTTGTCCTCAGTGAAGCAAAAAAAGACCTGCAGTAATCTACAGGTTTGGTGCTTGCATGGCTTTTCTGTATTTTCTTTCTTTCTTTCTGCTCACCTTCCTCTCAGTGTAGGGGTCAAGGCTACTGTCTCATTCTTCTTGTTCTCCTTTGGGTCCAGAGGTGGTTTGGTTTTTTTCAGGGCTCAGATGCCTTCTGGGTGTCACCCATACATTGCTTCCAATAAATAAATAAATAACAAAGCTTTTCTGTGCCTTTACCCCTCTCCATGCAGCGGGCAGGGGACGTTCACATCCCTGACGCAGCGCCTCGGATGCACCATCGAGGGCTGATGCGAGGCGGAGAGCTCTGCTCGGTCCGGTCCTTGGCGCTTCTTTGGATGCTATTTCGAAACTTTCATTCCTGCTCCTTGCTTTTGGTGGAGCTTCGGTTTGGCTGAGCCTGGGTTCACCCTGGCAACCTTCCCTACCTCCTCGCACCTCCCGCAGGCTGCTGCTACCCCGGGTAGCGAGAGGGTCCCGGCAGCCTGAACCCTGCTTTGTTAGGAGGTGCCCCCCAGTACCTTCTCTCCCTTTGCTCCCTGCAGCAGAGGGTCATAAGAAGAGCAGAGTTGGCTTTGCTCCCTGAGAGATGATGAGAAGCAAGTGCTTTCCTGGCTCTTCTCCCTTTTTATTTTGGTTTGTTTTATTTTATTTTATTTCCCTCCTCCCTCCGCTGTCACGGAAGCCGCTTCTCCCCCACCTCCAAGGGATTTGCTTCACACAGCGAGCGCCAGGGGAGTGGAAAACAAACCCAACGCCAGCTCGCCGGGGCCGGTGCCCGGGCAATCCCCGGCCGTCTCTGCTGCTGGACCGGCTCCTGACCGCGACGCGGGGGCTGCGGATCTCAGGGAGGGGCAGCGGGCAGGCGTGGGCAGGGGCTGCTCTCCCGGGATGGAGGTGCAATGCCCAGCGCCCAGGCGAGAGGGGGAAAGGGAGAGGGGGCTGGAGAATCCTTCCTTCCTGCTGCTACAGCAAGGCTTAGGGCGGGGGGGTCCTGCCCTCCCGAGGGTGGGTTAGTTATCTGCAAGTTTTGTCGCTGCCTCCCTTCAGCCTGAAGGACATCTCTCGGTCCTAACCGGACAGTTCTCTGGTCCTGTCTGCCTCCAAAGGGGATTATTAAAACATGTGATCTTCTTCCCGGGCTTTATATGAGCTTTTTTTTTTTTTTTTTTTAGGTCCGTTCCGCACCTCCTCTCGGGCCGGGCTGGTGCTGGTTGGGCTCAGTCGCGGGCGTTGTTTTTCCAACAGCATCCTCCCCTCCAGCAGCCCGTGTGTGTCCGTGTGTTTCTGTGCGCGTCCGCGTCCGTCTGTCCCTGCAGCACCCTCTGCCAGCCCGCCCGGCACATGACACCTGCCCCGAGCCCCGGGGACACGGCCCTCGCACCCCTGGGCCTGGGGAGAGAGGGTGGCCGGGTTCAGGTAAAGCTCCCGTGGCGTACAAGCGGGCACACGCACCAGCTTCATTCCATAACCACTGGCAGGAGCTGGGACAAGCCAGGCAGCGAGGGGACTTGTGACTGCCTGGAGAAGCTGGGATGTCTGCGCTGGCAGAATCCTTGCAGCTAGACTCAGTAACTCCAACACAAAGCTCTTGGGGACTCAGAGAGACTCCAGCATGTAGTGATGAGGGGGTGAAAGTGTTCAGCCCTAGGAAACAAAAGTTAATTCAGGGTGTATGTTCCCACTTCTTCATTCTCTCTTTCCTCCGGTTTCTCATCAATATAACGCCAATAACTTCTGCTCCATGTCACAGAGGAAACAGGTCTGAGGGGAGTCCAATGCAAACGGGGTTATTCTTGTGCTCATGTGTGTGCAGGATCAGACCTTAGAGGGATTTGAAGAATGTAGGTCATACAAAGAAGAAAAAGGAAAGATTTATTTCCCTTTGGGGTGGGAATGTTTATGTAAGGCAGGGTTATTTAGCTAGGTTTTGGTGCAGAATTTTTTGACTTTACTCTTATCTTTCTTTTCTATTTTGGTATGTTTTTAATACGAAAACCAAACAGAAAACTTTGAAATATGGAGGCTTTCCCCTCTCCTTTTTGTCTTTGCCTTTTGTTTGAAAGCAGCTAAAATACTGTTTAATTACAAAACAAAATTCTCCTGCTGTAAATGACAGTATCCTTCAGAGGGTCTGAGTCTGCTGTGTGCTCATTTCCCCTGGGATGTTCTGAGTTCTTTCAACTCGAGCATCTTCAGTGGGAGCTGGGGATGTGCAGGATGTCCTAGAGCTAAAGCGGATCTGACATTAATGAGAGGCTGTCATTTAATAATTGTGCTTTGTTGTCATTGCTCGTTGATTGCTGCCTTTGTGGGGAAATGCTGTATTTTTTTATTTGCAAGTTTTAGCCTCATTCCTAACTGAAATGCTTCTCCCAGTTAATTTCACCAGGTTTAAACTGTGGCACTTGTAATTTAATAGATGTAATAAAGGTCAAGAAGCTGCTGTGTAATTTAAACAACCACCTAAAATAGAGAGCAAAGTTCATGTTGCACTGGTAAGTGGAAAATCAAAGTTAAGTGCATTCATTTACCTGTGATGCCTGAATGGCAGTACCATAAGACTTTCTAGTTGTTGACTGTAGGGTATAAAACTGACAGAGAATGGAAAGCCTTCGTTTTTCCAATTATTGACTGTCTTGAGGAACCCACCACCAGTGCTAATGAGTACATTTCCAGAGTAATGCTGCAAAAATCCATTCATACCTGTGAGCTAAGAAGACTTAACACCTAAGGGGAAAATTTTGCTGTTATCATTGACTACTGCTATTGTCTAGAAGACAAATTGATGAGATCTGAGGAACAGCCCATACTAGAGGTGTCAAACAGAGAATGCCCATCTTAGCTGGACAATGTGTATGAACAGTGGTGTGAATAACAATTATTAACTTTAGTTAGTTCCTAAATTATAGTAATGTAAATATATGATCATTGAGGTCTCAGGCAAGGTTCATGCTCCAGTCCATGACTCTCACTGGGACACTGGGGGAGTTGGATGTTTTGGAAAGGGACTGAGTTTGCTCTAGTGACAGTTGACAAAGCACCCAGAGAGTAAACGGCAAAACTGTGAATCATTCATTTTGGGTGAGGAGGGAAGAGCCAATGGCATGACAAAGAGGGGGGAGGTGTGTCATCTGTACCACCTGCCCTCTATGCTGACAGCCCTGTTTGCAAAAGCCAGAGGACAGGCTGTCCTCTTGAGGATCACCCCGGAGTGGTGGTGCATTTGAATCACTGAGCATCCTGCTTGCCTGCACCTTCCTTGTACCTCCTCTTCCTTGCACCTCTCCAGTTTGCCTTGCCTTTCTTCCTTGTATTTCCTCAGCAATGACCAGCTTGAAGGAAATCTGTCGTGGCCTTCCTCTAAACCCTTTGCCTGAAAACAAAGGTCGGAGAAAAGGAATACCCCATGCACCCGTGAGAACCCCCAATCTCACTGCTCAGGAGAAAAAGGTAACTTGAGATTTCACAGGGCTTCACTTCTCTTTCTTTCAGATACATGCAGGTTGGGGCAGCAGACTTGTTTGTCTCAAAAGCTTTTCTGAGCATACACCCAGCTTTCTAGCAAATGTATTTCCTTGGTGTTATATAATTCACTGTGTAATGGGACAAAGTACTGGATTGCTCTTCTGTTTGTTTCCTTTCTTCCTCCTCCTGAGTAAGCAGGTTGATATGGAAGAGATTTTCCGCACAACAGCTTCCATGACTTTAAATGGCTAAACAAGAGGCATTAGACTTCAATGCTGTCAATCCAGCATTGTCTCTTGAAGATGAAATTCCGAATGCTGTTGCAAAAGCACTGCATATGTATGGGAATGATAGCTAACCCCTCCGATACAATAAACATCACAGGTGATCAGCATCATGGTAGCAGCTACACATCTGTATATTTGCATAAAATATCCGAAGGTGATCTATTTTAACCAGTAGTCTGGGCATCCTGCAATTTAGGCAAGTTTGTAGGGAGTTAAGTTAATTATTTGTCTTTAGTTGCGTAATTATTTTCCTGTCTCTTTTTGTTTGAATAGTCTACGTACACAGTAAAGTAACCATTGCATTATTTCATGTTTGAGATTAAAAAAAGATCATCAGCAGAAAATAATAGTCAATGGGTAGAGATCCTTAGGAATTTGTGTGGGAGAGAATAAGGTGGGTTCCTTAGTTTCAAAGTCTGTGCTTCATCACATGTAACATCACTTACACTGTGACATTCTGGCCAGAACACAGAAGCTCCTTCCCCACTAACAAGTTGCACACAACTTCCTTGCCTTCGTGGGAGTTCCCCACTGGCATCAGCAGTCAAATTCTTTCTAAGTCCACTTCCACAAGCAGAGGAGAGTCTAGTCAAAGGGTAGAAAGAGCAACAGCTGTGAGATATCCAACAAGGGTTCACTTCAATGACAGAAGCATTCACGGCTGAGGCATCCTGTCTGTGCCTGGGACAGCTCAGACACGTGAAGTGTGGCTACTCGGTGTGCAGAGAGGGCTGTGGTGATGGCTGTTAAGATAAAGGAGT
The DNA here is from genome assembly GCF_036250125.1 of Pseudopipra pipra. Classification (NCBI taxonomy): domain Eukaryota; kingdom Metazoa; phylum Chordata; class Aves; order Passeriformes; family Pipridae; genus Pseudopipra; species Pseudopipra pipra. Next base: position 10,528,834 of record NC_087559.1, read on the forward strand.
GGGGGGCAATCTTCACTGCATGTCAGAATGTGTCCAATCATCTCTGTTTTATTCCTTGCTAAATCACTTTTCCCCAGAAGTCTGCTATAGCAGGAAGGAGTCCATGTTTCAGGAGAGGAGAAAGCATCTCTCAAAAGGATGCCAAACCTTACTGTTTATCCAGGGAGAGAAAGTTCTCACTTCCTATATAGAAACTGGAATACTTTCTTGCCTCCTTTAAATTTTAGAGAAAGATGGCAGTAGACTGATTTCCTGCCTCCAGTGTACTGTGTAACATCCTTCTCTCATTGTTCCATCTTACCTCCTACGTGTGATGAGGTCATGCTAGTTGGACTTTTATTAGACTGTTAAAGGTTTTAAAGCTTCCTTTCTGATTTATTTTACGGTTAATCCTCTGCCTTAAACTCTCAGTAGAGTTAGAGGCTCAGCTGGTATTTTTTTCATACCTGAAAAGTCAAACCTTTTTTTTTAAGAGGTGTTCCATGCTTAGAAAAGCATGTAGACAGAAAGATTGTCTGTCTACAAGGATCTTTTTAAGTCTTGATACCGGCTTCCAGATTTTGTTGACAGTGTGTAATGCTGAGCATATTGCAAGACTTGTCTTTATCTATGACTCTGTGTTCATTTTCTAGTTTAAATATTCAGAGGAAGCTTTGACAGAAGTGAAGTTAATAATGCTCTGCTGATTTCCTTGGGATTTGTCCCTCTCTTCATATGCCTTCATTCCAGTTTTAGCCTTGTTACAATAATAAACTTTACCACTGCCAATGTTTTATTTTCTTGGGCCTCCTCTTGTGGTTATAATAGAAATCCTGTAAGTGAGACTTATAAAGAACTGTGTGTTTTGGGACTTGCTGAAGAAGTATCTAATTCTTCCTATCATACCAACTTTAATCTTCTTGGATAAATGAAGCCATATCTCAGAACTGATTCTGATTATATGTTTCCTGAGTTCTCTTCCTTCAGCATTCTTTGCCTGAGGCCTGAAACAGCCACATCCTCTCTCTTTCCCTCCCTCCACAGCTCAGGAAACCCTAGCTTTCTGTTACTCAGCATCTGTATCTTAATGTCAATATGCTACAAAGAAACTACTCTTAAAACCTATGTGTGGTGTGTCCTTTGCAGAACAAGGATGTTGCATGCTCATTACTCACTGACATTCCAATAAAGCTGGAGCAACTTGGGAAGAATGTTCTCAGTGTTGCTCAGGATTAGAAAAATGGTCTGCTTTTATCCACACAGCAATTCCCTTATGGATCTTCAAGTCATGTTACAGTCTCCAACAACCCAGCAGGGTCAGCTGTCACCTGATTGCAGCATCACTTGTGTTTCTGTGGTGGAGCACTTATGGGCCTTGATGACCTTGATGAGCCTCTCCTGAGGTCTCCACCCACACCCTCTGCTCATAGGCTTAGGGGCTCCATTTAAGCTCAGGCCTGGGTCTTTAGTCTTGGCTATGCTGGTGGTGGCTCTGGCTCTGTTTCAGGGTGTCCCTGTGCCCAGCCAGGGACCTCACTGCTCTAGTCTCCAGCCTGTGGGCTGACTCACCACTATGAACCTCTTTGGTGATCTCTGGGCTGTATCTCTCTCTGGTAACCATCACCAGACCTGGTCCTGACTTGCACTCCTAGCTTGGCCTTGGAGCTGCATGTGACCCTGTTCTTGCCTGATGACCTGGACTCCTGATGGAACCTGACTGCCATCCCTGGGCTGCCCTGCTCACTTCCCTCAGGTAGTACGAGGCTGGACTCTGGCTGGGGAGGTAAGTGCCTGTCCCGCTGGCTGTGTTGGCTCTTCTTGGCCCTCTATCCCTTAGGGATGCTTGGTAACATCTTAATATGATGAACTGAAAGCTGGAGGCTGGAAGGTCACTTAGCACCTGGAGTTGTTCTTCAGTTTTCTGATGAAGAAGCAGGATGTTTGACCTCTATGATTCCTTTACACATCCAGAAATGAGGCCAGGTTAAAAAGTGATTTGAGAAGGTCAGCATACTAGCTCCTTTTTTGGAACATCTGGATGATAAAGAACTTGGTTAAACTTTCATAGCTTGTAGGGCATTTACAGCAATGGGCAATCAGGAATCTCCATGTTTACTTTCTAGCTGAGCTGATTGAAACTGGGACCCATCAGAAAGAGAAATAAGTGAAACAATCTTGCTTTCTGTCTAGAGGATAGTGCCACCTAATATTCTGGGCCTGGATGTCATCAGGCAGATGAGAGGTAGGAGGGGAACACCATCTCAACTGGAAAAGTGGTTAAGAAGGAAACTGTTGCAGAGTTAAGCTCATCACTTCCTCTCCTTGTGCTTCCCTTTCCCTCAGTAAGCAGGGAGACTGCAAACCTTAATGTTTGAGTATCTCAAGAGTCTTAAGTTGGAAGTTCTGATGATCTTAGAAAATGGGAATGAATGACATTCCTTCTGAAGAGACACTGGCTCTTCAAGAAACACCAATTAACAAAGAGTCTGGTTTACCTGATTTCCCAAGAGAATCCCCCCAACAAATATATTTACAGCTGATCGATTGGAGCAGGATTTCATGGGTTGTTTTGACTATACTTTGTTGACACTGAGAGGTCTAAATATTGATTAAATAGCATCAGAATCATGTTTTACTATATAAATGCCAGGGAATAAAAAAAGACACCCTAATAGTGACTAGAGCTTAACTGCAAGAACCAAATGGTAGCTCCAGCTGGCAGATCTAAGAGGAAACCTTTGCATCTGCTGCTTATGTTGCACTGAGCTGATTTAAATCAGTAACTCGGCAAATTCAGAGCAGGGTTTTTTTTAAACTGCCTATCAGGCTCAGTAGTATAACTGCAATTAATATTTTTTAAGACACCAATGAACTCCGGACCCCATTTTTCAGAGGTACTGAGCACATGCAGCTTTAGCTTCTGTCAGTGGAAGCTATGAACAGGAAGAACACCTAAATATAAAATGTACAATAATATGCAGAATGCAATATGTCAGTTATAGTAAATCAATCCTACTTAAACAGTTTTTTATGGTGCTTTAATGAAATGTATTGTCTTTCCAGAAAAGCATAATGAGCAGCCTTTGAATTTGCTCCTTGAGTGCCTTTCTCAGGTTATTCAGTTTGACTCAATAATGAATATGTAGAATTCTTCCCCATGCATGGCAATTGCCCTTTCATAAAGCAATCAGGCTTCATCTTTTTGAGTGCCTCAGCTCTTTTGTTGAGAGACTGTTTCAGAATCTCTTATACTTAAATTCCTCTAATTCCGAGACTATATTTTTTACAGGTAATTCACAGCTATTTATTCCTCTTCCAGTACTTTCCTGAAGCTCCTTCCTGCTTTGACATTTATCCTGCAGTAAGACAGCAATCAGATATCACCTTCATTCAGTTAAGCTTAACAAGCCATAGTCTTAGTCCTCTTTTACAAGATCTCTATTGTCTGTGCAAGGTGCCCTTCCCGCCCTTCATGTAACATTCAAGTTCATGTTTCATTAATGTTTCCATCATCAAAATTCAGGCTGCTGCTAATGTGTAATGCTAATAGGACAGAGGCTCAGTCTAAGTGAATTTATTCGAAAATCATACCAGGTTTTTCTTGCTTGTATTTTTAGGGTGAAGAAAAACGTTTGCCCATCAGTTTTGTTTTAATATGAATAATGTATTGATCAAAGATTGTGGGTGATCCTTGCCACACTGAAAACAAAAAAATTTTTAGATCTAGAACCCCCTGTGATGGCTGCTCACCTCTGAGACTGACTTTGGAAATCCCTGTGCATTTTGTTGTGGCGTGGATGCAGCTCGGATTTTCGTGCTTATTAATAACGTGCCCTTGAAAAACCTGACTGGAGAAGAATAAAGTGGTATTAGAAGATAAAATTTGCATTTTCTCATCTGGTAAATAGGTTTTCCCCCCATGATTCTCTGTGTGGAGTTGTTAATCTAATTTGTAAGGTTTTACTGGTCTGATCCTTAGCTGGTGTAAATCAGCTGATCTGTGAAGGTGAATGCCTGCTCAGTAGCAAGTGTGCCAACAAAAGCCTCTCTTAGTCTGAAGCATTTTAGATTTATTGTTCTTTCAGGGTGCTCTAAGGTACGTGAGCCCAGTGTGCTCAAATGAAGGGGCTGGAGAGCTTTAGCCATAGGAGCCAGAGCACAGTCAGGGTGAGTGAGGAGTTCCATTACTGAGCTGAGGGCTTTACAGAACTTTTCAGGACCACTTACCAGGGTGGATGGTGATGATACCTGTACTGGGTAGTTGTTCTGGATATCTGTACTACAGCCCATCCCTTCACTGCCTCCAGAAGATCCTTGATTCCATAACTGAAGAGCAAACAGCAGGTGTCACAGACAGGGGTTATCTGTGCTCTACTCAGTCCTCTCAAAAACTGAGCTGTTAGCAGACTTGGAAGGAAACCTCATCCATTTCTGTCCTTTCCACAGACATTAAAAATTAGCTTAATGAAGATGTGAAATTCCATATGATTTGTGAATCTTTTCAACTAAAAGTCATTTGGATGGTGTTGCCATTTGTCAGGGAACTTACAAGATCTTTGCATGAAACAGGCTATTTAAAGATGACAAAATGGTTGTTCTCTTTATGGTTTTAATCAAATGAAATACATAATATAGAGACATGACTTAACAGACTGTTGTAAAGATAATGATTTATTTATGGTTTCTTTCATCCAAAAGGACATACTGTACTTTACAAACCAAGGCTAATGTCTTTGAAGGCAATAAGGAGTAAAAGCCACGTAGTATCATCTGCAGAATTTAATTGAGTGCCTAGTAATCATTTTAGCTAATTTGGAAGTGATATATGTAGCATCAATAAAATAATGTAAACCACCACCCTCTGCAATACATTAGGATGCTAAATGAAGTGAATCTTCAATAAAACTTAGCCCAAGAATGTCTTCATCTGGGAGCATGTCACAGAAATCTGGGCTAAGATCCCTTTTGAATGGAAAGTACAGTAGGGTCTTCAGTGTCTCTAAGGAGTTTAGGGTCTCACTTTTAAGGATTTCTGAATGATGATTTCCTTGATAGTTCAGTGCCCCCTAGCACTGTGAGAGGGAACTCATCTGTGTCTGATATGAATAGGATTGAGCACTTTCCAAATCTTCAAGGTGTCTCCATGCAGATTTAGGGGGACAAGTGGGAAGAGGATGGTTACATGCTTACTGCAATTAATCTGCAAGGAAAAATGCAGGTAGAAATGCTTCAATAGGAAATTGGGAATGCAGCTCCCCTGGTGTGAGCTTGGCCTTTTGAGTTGCATTGTCCTTGTGATGGCTGTCAGGCTTCCAGCTGAGTCTGATTAAAGTTCAGGGCCACCCACTTACCTCCATTTCTCTTTTACCTTGGTTTTTCTCTTTTTTCTTTTTCCTTTGGCAGCTGGCTTTGCGCAATGCCTTGCGTTATTTCCCACCTGAAGTGCAAAAGAAGCTGGCACCGGAATTTGCTGAAGAACTCAGGCTCTATGGCCATATTTATATGTACAGATTCTTCCCAGATATTGAGATGAGGTAAGGCCTGGATGGTTCACATTGTATTTGGCTGCCGTTGTTTACCACCTTTCACCTGTGGAACTGACCTTTACGTAGTGGAATTGCTGTGTCCTAATTTACCTCTTGTAGAATTTATGTCATAACATAATAATGAAGCTCATCATCTGATAATTCAGGTGTTCTGTGTATTGCAGTGGTTTCATTTCCAGGGGAAGGCTACTAGATGCTTTGGGATGCTCCATGGGACTGATAGGGAAGCAGTGTGCATCCTTCTGGATAGGCTGTGGCAGGGCCAGGGCAGCCTCACTGCTGGAAAGCTCAGCACCACTCAACACAGGGAAGGGACTGAGAGAGGTTATGTGCTTTGTAATGGCAGATTTACCACACACAGGGATCTCAAAGACTCTACCCCATGGCAAGCCTTAGTTTCTAGGGGCAGAGACCTCCAATTAGAACCTTGACAGAAAACTTGCAATCGTCCTGAGCTGCTGCAAGTCACATCTCAACTGAACCAGGAGGCAAAACCAGATGAGTGAAAGAGACCTGCTGTGAATGCCTGGTTGGGTTATCTGTGCTCTCAGAGCAGAGAAGGCTTTCTGGGCATAAAAGAAAGATAGTAATTTTTTTTTCCACTGGAACCTGTATGTGACCCTGGTTTGTAATATGCTGTGCCTGTTGGTCTTGGACCATCACTTCATTCTAGGTCTGCTGGGGCTAATGTTTGTGAAGCAGAACAGTTTTAGTGAGGGCTGCCAGGGGATAGCTGCTTTTTTTAGACTGTTTGATTCGTTTTTGAATCAACAGGGGCCTGGTTAATGTCTGTACAGAAACCTGAATAAAGCAACTCTGATTTCCACACACATCCATGTTTCTATGCAGTCAATTTTAGCTTGGGGCCAGATCCTGCAGAATTCTGCTAAGAGCAGGACAACTGGAAGACTGTCTGAAAGATATTGCAGAGCTGGACTTCAGAGGACCCTAGTACTAAACTACAGATGATGACACCTTCCAAGTAGGCTTGGATGAGACAGTCCACCAGCTTGTTTCCAATAATGCTATCAGTGATTCTTTGATAGCTTCAAGTATTTCTTATTTGTGACCATTTGACTGAGCAATTTCTAATAGGTTATTGCAGTCTCAGGATAAGAAAATGCCTTTTGTTCTCTGTATTCTGGTAATATTTGATTTTTGTTGTGTATGTCCAGGGAGTACAGCTGCATTTAACAGCCATATTTCCATGCCAGCACGCTCAGCTGATAACTGAAAGCTGGGTTTCTTATGTTCTGAACAATATTATGTGTAAATACGTCCTTTTGATGAATTGGTATCATTCCACAGAAATCCTGTTTTATCACATCAAGTTTAGAAAAGCAGAAATCACTAATAAAAAAAAGCATTGCGGCAAAACTCAAAGGCTTTCTCTCTGGTTTGGCAACGAGTACAAGGCATTTGTTTCAGCATCCTGATGTAAAAAGCTAGGATACAATGAATGTGATCATGGGAAAAGCGCATTTGCTAAATCTGTAGAATATACATCCCAGATCCTGGCTCGTGAGCTGAACAGCGGATGTCCGATTTTTGTTTGTAGTTGGCACTCCTTAGTTGAACCTTTTCAGTGTAACTGTCTTCCCTGCACAAAACAAGGGGCCAGCAACTGAAGATCTGTGGTCCAATAAAAGGAAGATCTCCATGGCAAATGATCCTAATCCACCTTTAGGAATTTCCAGCATCTGTAATGGTGGTGTTGCTTAGGGAAAAGGAAGGAGTAAAACTCTTCATGTGTGGTTATACTTTCTTTTGGTGTCACACCTTAGAGACCTCAGCACAATTGTACTAAGACCTTTGCAAACACAGCAAAGGAACATTCTGAACAGCTACAGTACAAATCTCCCAGAGTAGAAGTTTTAGGGCAATTTCATATGACAAACAGATGGTGGAGGATAACAGAGAGATGATTGCAGCACATTAGTGCCAGGAAAGCTGACTTGGAATATATTTGTATTTCCCATGCCTCATCTCTCAACTTTCTAGATGAAGTGTATCCTAGTAAAAAGGCCCATATTTCTCCTAACTAGTTCAGTTTTTGAGAGCTTCTTTGAGCCCTAAACTCAAGCCTTAGATAGTATCTTAAATAAAAAGGGTTGATGAGCCTAAAGGCAATTTCATTTGCTGCTGTTTCCCTTGGCATTGCAGGATTTAGCTGCTTGGCCTTGGCCTCTGTATTAGAGGCCAATTCCATCAAACCCCCCCCCCCCCCCCCCCAAAAATAAAATCTAGTTAAAAAGCCATGAGTTCTTGGCCACCATATTTATCAGTTGTGATTAGCGAATGATAAGCTGATTAAAGTTTATTGGTTTTGTTTAGTTCTGATAATAGTTAAAACCTGATTTACCTGTTAAGGTACACATGTAATTCCAGATCTGCACTTTGTTTTTTTTTCTTCCCTCCCCTTCCCTCCTGAATAAAAGCCTGCAACTTAAACAACTTTGAATATCTTATATATCTGTGGTGTTTGTTGTGAGTTGGAGTGTTTCTTCTAAATTTCTGTGACTACCCTTTCAGAGCATACCCCATAGGAGAATATCCTTGCAAGACCAAGTCAGCTGCTGCCATTATGTTGATGATCATGAACAATCTGGATCCCTCAGTGGCTCAGGTAAGGGGCAGTGAAAGGGAGCTGGATTCATAGGGCAGCAGCAAATCTGCGAGATACTTCCTGTATGTGCTGTCACATAAATACTGAAAAATCTAGATGTACAGGAGCTCAGCTCATGGTACAGTGCTTCTACAACTTACCCTGAAAAATTAGTGCTGATGCTTCCTAATTTTGAAAGATAATACTCTTTTTTTTTTCTTAATTTGTCACTTTCATGATGTTACTTTCTGATTTCAAGAACCTAGAGGGTTTTGATGTAATAAGCTCTAGAAAAGATTTATTACTGAGATTACAAAAATAGCTCAGGGATACAGTGAGAGGTTTCAGAAGAGTGCTTGCCTAATTGTTAAATTGTCTTTTTCAGTTTCCTCAGGAGCTTGTCACTTATGGAGGAAACGGGCAGGTCTTCAGCAACTGGGCACAGGTAGGACAGTGCTGGTTTTGCAGCTTGCTTAATAAAACCAGTTCCACCCTCCCCCACGCACATTCTGCTTAAGCAGTTCGGGATAGTTCTTGGCAGTCGTTGCCTCCAAACACTCCAAAACATCCTGTTTGGATAGAGGAATGCTCGGTTAGGAACTGCATAGATGGAGAGAGCTTTATTTAGTGAGGAGAGCACAGACAGCCCAACAGAAATACTAAACATGATACCATGAACCTACCAAACTGTGCATGATGATATAAAGACCAGCCTTGTCTTTCTCTGATGCATGTGTATGTGCCTCTGTATTTTCCACAGATAGAGTCTAAGAAACTAGAAAGTGTATCTTATGTTTGTGTTACTTTTGCAACATTTTTCACAAGCAGTGGAATAAAAATAAGGCTTTGATTTAAGAAAGTGCAATTTTCAGTCTTTTTTCCTAGCAAATCAGGTTAGCTGTAAATATTTGTGCTAGCTGGCCAGTTCATGGTGCACTTTACTATGAACCCTTATCTTCTAAGAGTAATTACAGGTGGGTAAAAGTCTCTCTAAAATCAAAGTTAAGGTGTTTTAAGTTATGGTTGTATAATCTCTGTTCTCCTGTATAAAAAAGGTCCATAAATACACTCACTTCAATCTGCAAAATGCGTGTAGGAAGCATTTGCAGGAGATCTTTGGAATCAGTAGCATATTTAGAATTATGATTCTGTAGGCCAAATTTATTGTCTTAAGGAAAAAAAAAGGCTCTGTCTGAATGCTCTGCAGGTGTGTGGTGGCAGGAGGAACATCGAATGAACCACCATCCTGAGTGTCTGTGGGTAGGCACAGATGTGGTTACTGTGAATGCCAAACCCACATGGTGCCTCCAGCCTCTGGATGCCCCAAGGCCACAGAGTGGGGGCAGATGGAAATCCACTTTTGAATTTTGCAATGGGCCTGTAAAAAGCTGCATCATGCTGTGGGGGGCAGGGTCGCTCCTGAGCACTGGGAAGGTCTTAATTGCTGTTTCTGTAGCTTACATAAGCAAAAGCTGACTTAAGGAGCCAGCTTCTGTCGTGAAGGATCACACATGCACCTTGTCGTGGCTCTATCTGAATCTGGCCTCTTGCTTATTAAAGAATCCCAGCAAAACTGATGTGCAAATGAAGTTCCTAGTTAGGGGAGAGGAACGGATTCCTCACCATAGCATGGGACTGAGCGACTCAGGGCTTCTTCCCAGTGTGGGGGGGTTTCATTTGTGGTTAAAATTCATACTTCAGTTTCCCGATCTGGTAAATGGAAGTTAAATGGAAGATTTAGGCAGATTTTTGAGGCAAAACTGTTCTTTTTTTGAAACAAAGGTGCCATGGCAATCCACACCATTCCTTTATTCTGTGCATCAATTAGTAAATGCCATTTAACTATTGCCTATTGACTACATGAGTGTTACAGCATTTCTGAGGTGAGCAGTGCCAGCAGTTTATATAGTGGCCTTTATTGGCCTGACATTCCTTAGGCAGATGCTGGCTGCAAGGTGAGGTAGAAGTGCTGCCAAAGTCAGAAATGTTCTCTTTTCTCTTGTTCTCATCCAAGCCAGACCTATGACCTGCAGTTGTTTCACAGCAGAACAAACAAAACATTTTTTGTTTTGCCTGCTTAGAGTAACAATCACATGAATGATTCAGTTGCCACAGAACATTTTATTCTCTTTGTAGCTTGAAAACAGCATGTTTAAAAAAAAATTATCATTGCAGAATTCCCAGGGAAAAAGTTCAGTTTGGTTTATATAATCCATGTAAACTTGTTCTTTTCTTCTGAATAATTTCAAATGAGAGAACTATGTCCAGAGCTAACTTTACAAACCTGCAGAAAAAAGACCTTCTCTTTAAGCTCTGAAAGGCTTTCAGGCTTTTGCTTCCTTGCTACTAGTTATGCCCTTCAATGGAAAAAGAAGTATTTATCTCACAACTTCTAGTTTTATTAGAATATTTTTCCCGGATTGCTAAAGAGCTGAGAGTTCAACCTGTTCTATCCTACAACCAGAACTTGATTGTTCAGCATTTTTCATGAAACAAAACCAAAATGTAAAAAGCAACAGTAACTCTACTAACTTTTTCCTGTTCACTTTAACTTGCAGCTTGGGAAATTGACTGAATTAGGAAGGACTGGCCTCAAATCTGTACCATTTTTAATTCAGATCAAAGCCACAACTACGGAGCTTAAGTGCCCATGACAACTGGGTTTGTTTATTTGTCACTGATACTTTGTTTCTGTGTCCCTACAGAAACTCCAATTTCAAGTAATTATTGAATTCCAATATTGCATGGGAAAGCTTCTGTCAGGCCTAGTTGTCACATACTAAAAGTCCTGTGGAATATAATGGGCTTTGTTGTAGACAATGGTGTATGAGAGTTAAATTTATAGTCAGCTTAGGTGATCAAAGTGTACTTTTTGGCATTCATCAAGAGTAACTTTTGAATTATGCAGACAGAGTTGAAATGTATTTATTTGTATGCTCCTGAGTGTATCGAGGTGTTTCTTCAGTGTCCACAATGAAAGCACAAATTTTTATTTGAGGAGAAAAACCACTTCATTTTTAAGTGCACATTGTAATAGCCATTTATTGAACAGGAAACGAGCATTAGAAGATGCTGAAATTCAACAAAAAGAATGAGTATTTAATAAATTTGATAGGGAAAATTTTGTAGTGTGACTTCAGAAACATTGCCAGAAAAATGCCAGATCCAAATGTTTAACCTCAAGATAAAATGAGAATGGCTTTAAAAGTGAAGGATTTCTGGAGTTTCTACTGGACAAATTATTCTGGAACTTATTCAGGCTTTTGCTAGTCGATGATTTACGTTTCCTGCTGAGTGATGTCTCTTAAAGGACTTTATTAAAAGCCAGAATGTGTTGAGAGCTCTGGCTGTTATCCCATATGTGAGTACACCTCGTTATGTCTATAGCTGCCTTCATTCTCAAAGTTTAGCGGCTTCACAAAAAGCCCATAAATGTAAGATGGAAGCAGACTCCTTCTTTTCCTTGCTTTTCCTTTCAGTTCTGGTTGGTAATGCACTACTTGTCAGAGATGACAGAAGAGCAAACACTAGTAATGTACAGTGGGCATCCTCTGGGACTCTTCCCCAGCCACCCCCGTGCTCCTCGTTTAATCATTACTAATGGCATGGTAGGTATTAGCATCTTGTTTTCTTTTACCTCCTTTTCAGTTAATTTTCAAGTATAGCCTGAATTAAAATATGATTCATATTATCCACATTTACAACAACACATGGGAGAATTCCAGTTCAGTTGCACTCATCTCATATGTGCTCATCTGCAGTGATGGAGGAAACAATCCTGTCTTTATGAAACAACTTCTGTTCTTACTGAGTCTGAGCTCTACATGTTCTTGACCAGCTAGACTCAGTTTGGAAGATTTAAAAGCTCTCAATAAGCAAAAAGATGATTATTAATCAGAGGCTCCGATATCTGGACTGCTTTGCTTGGAAGGCAAGCTGGACAAGTGAAAGTACTGGTTTATTGCCAGTCTTTTGAGCCATTCAATATCTCTCTCCCTGCAGGCTAGTTTTTGCATGGCAGTCACAGTGCCAGAAAGACTGGACTTCTTTTTTTTTTTTTTTTTTTTTTTTGATACTGGAATGCATGAAATAAAGCACCTGAAATACTTCTCTTGTTTTTCTATGTGTGTGACCATAGTTAGAGAAATGTGGGCTGTCAAAAAGACCTGCTTAAATCTCTAATTTGCTTATCTGGATTCTATTTTGATTGTTTTCTTAGGTTATTCCCAACTATTCCTCCAGAGATGAATATGAGAAGATGTTTGCTTTGGGAGTAACAATGTAAGAAGATAGCTCACTATTAAAATATATCAAATACTTGACTAAAATGTAATTCAGACATCAAGCAGTAGCTGGATGCAGATAATGCAGATGGATTTCAACTGTGCTGCATAAATTCCTGATGCTGCAAAGCATTAATACATACTTAAGTGGAATTACTTTGGAGTTTGAGTTATGTTCAGCCACACATATAAGGATGTAATTGAGGTCTGCCAGGAATTAATATTAGGTTTATGTGAGAGACTTGGCTGCATGGCAGCCTGAAGCCTTAATCATAAACCACTTATAGCATTGGCTAGTTCCACTTTGCAGAGGTTGTTTTGCAATTTATGGAAAATATAAGTCATGAAACATTCTTTCAGGCTAAGAGGAACTTTGAAGTAGAAAATTATCTTTTTTGAAATTATTTTTACATACTTTTTTACATTTGTACAAACTACTGTTAATCTAGTTGATGAGCACAAGATTATTATACATTTGGGTACCATGGAGAGAATAAATTAAAACAGCTGGAGAACTGTCTCCCTCCTCTGGGAATTTAATAGAAATGTGAACAAACATTTTGAGCCAACAACTTCAAATGCAACTATGTGTCTTAGAAGCACAAGTGGCACTGGAAACCAATAGCATAAATGTGCCAATGAGGTGAAAAGGAGTGTCCTTGTGTCCTAGTCACTATGTTAAATTCCAAGACAACTTTACCCTCAGCTTTTGATCGATGCAGTTTTGAACTCAATTAAATCAGCTAAGCACTCTTCTGAAAACATGTTGGTGCATTGCTAATGACAAAACTTCGTTAATATGTGAATTTGAGAATAGCAGACCTTTAACAACAAATCAAAACACAGAGGGTTTTTTTTTGTTATACTGAAAACACGTGGAGTACAGAACTCATTCCAGCCTGAGTAAGGTGTGGTCTCACAGTGTTCATTGCTGTCTCTAGGTATGGTCAGATGACTGCAGGGAGCTACTGCTACATTGGGCCTCAGGGAATAGTACACGGGACAGTGGTAAGAAACTGGGGAAAGGTCTATTTGTCAGTATGTTTTGGAGGAGGATTTCTCCCTTAGTGTCTGGTGACTGGAGTGAGTTGGGCTGTGGTGAGAGGATGTTCTGGCTACTAAAGAAATTCTCATTGCCCGCTCCTTAAACAATTAGTGTTTTTTCACTTAGATACATTTTATCTAGGGCACAGACCTGAAGGGATTTGCAGTCAAGGTCTTAATTTGAGCTCATATTTACCTACAATACATGAAGTACCAATTGACCAAATGAGTTCTACAAAAACCTTTTCTTGGCTGTTTTCCTTATCCATCCTTTACAGCCATCCTTAACAAGTCCCTATACCTCAAGAGCAGCATATTGGGAAGCACTGATTATTCTATTTCATGGTGAGAGAAATAAACATAATCAGGACAGGTGGTTTCATACCATCATTTTGTAACATGTGTCCTTCTTAAAAGGTTAAAACTGTTCACATGTTCAGTGACTGCAGAGTTTGTCTGTTTGCAAAAGGGACAGAAGATCTTCAAATTTAAGGGACTCCAGAGAAAATATCTCCTGGTGATTGCTCTATTTGCTGTGTGCAGCTCACAGTGCTCAATGCAGGCCGTCGCTACTTGAAGGCAGAAGACCTGTCTGGGAAGGTGTTTGTGACTTCTGGTCTCGGAGGGATGAGTGGGGCTCAAGCAAAGGCTGCAGTCATTGCTGGGTGTGTGGGGATCATTGCAGAGGTGAGAGCAATACTGCTTTTGTTCTGTCTTCTCTCCTTCATGTGCTGAATCAGAGCCCACATTCATCTGATCTGACATGTTCCTCAAGTAACCCTGACAAAAACTCAAGAAAGATACTCTTTTCTAAGATCTGTCTGTCCTTTTCATTGCTGAGCATTTTTCAATGCTATTCCTCTCTCTATTTATACACTCACTGGATCAGGCTGCAAGGATATTATGACTACTTCACAAATAATGCAGAATGATGCTGTTAGATGAGCTCTCAGTGCTTGAACTACCCTCATTTCATGTGTGAAAGGGTGTAACTTCTACAGGCAATTCCTTGAGAATTCCTGCATTCTCTTATGCCAAAAATCATTTATGTTATAAAGGTATTAATTATAATATTTAACTTTGATTAATCTTTAAAGCCTCTGGCACAATTAAACTTCAAAACATAATGGGTCAGACTGCCCACATGGTGTGCAGTAAACCTGACTGCTCTGCTCAGCTCAGGTCTTGTTCATGGAAGGCTGGGGCTTCACCTGCTTTACAACAGTGGTGCAAAAGTGGTTTTATTGGCACGTGAGTTTTGCGTGTATCTGAGATTTCCTCAGGTATGCTCTGCAGATGAAATAAATTTATTCAATTTACTATTGAATAAATTATTAATGAATAAATTATCTTTATTCAGACTTCTGTCATCATGATCTCTCAAATGCTGGAATACAAAGGCGAGACTCCTGTGAGCGCTGTTCACGGCCCTCCTTTGTCCTTTTCATCTCTACGGCTGCAGATGATTTTGTTCAGGAGACTGAATATCGCCTGGTTTTTATCTCCTGTGAGATGATCCTTGTCGGAAATGAGTCTCAGGAGCACATGTGGATAACTATATATATGTACATATTATTTGTTTAAGAAACTATTTATGCAAATGGCATTGAATTGTGCAAGAGATATCGCTTCGTCAGCCGGGGCTTACGAAGCTCTGACAGAAGGGATTAATGGTGCAAGTCTTTTACCTCTTCTGTTTGACAGGAAGCAGATTGTAATTTTATGAAATAATTGTGTGGAGGGCCAGACTGTCTCCTCGGAGCTGCACTGGGCTCTCTGGGGTTACACTGGAGGCAACATTTGGTCATCAGCTTTATGCAATTTTTTAAAACTACTGAGATGCTGATGAAAAATGAGCATATTTTTGAAAATGTGTTTCAAAGGAAGCTAGTTTTCTTGAGTATGCTGGCAAGTCTGTGGAGGGCTAAGAATGTCAGAGAGGGCTAAAGTAAAATATGTAGGATGTAGTAAAATTTAAATAGATCTGATCTGTGTTATGTGGGGATTTAAATGAACCCAATTCCTGTAATTCATACAGACCACTTAATATCTTTCCTCCTGCGCTGATTTAAATATCTCAAAAGAAGCTGTCCCCCACGGCACCTGACTTTATTGAATAATTCCATTGGCAGTGACACTGTTATTATCATAATCTGGGGTTTTGGAAGGATAGCTTTTATTACTGATGTGGAAAATTATGGAAGGTTTCTCATGCTAAGAATAATTGGGAAAGAAAAGGTTTCCTGGTGTTTAAGCAACTCCTGAATACAGAACCTAATTAATTAACATGTAAATACCTTCTTAATGAGAGAATGAAAATGATGGGAATGGAATATAGAGAAGTAAAAAATGCTTTCATGAAATAGTGGAAGTTAGTCAGGTTGTGTGTTCTCATGCACACACATCACTGTGGGGGTTTTAAATCTGTTGCTACCACAGAATATTGGCTTAAATTAATTTTGCCACTTGCTTTATGCCAATGATAGCTCATTATAAAAGTATTAATGGATGTGCAAGTTCATATGTTGGCACAGGTTCCATATTAATGGTTCAAAGCCTCCACAGTTTGTCCATCCACTTATATTTTTATCCAGCTGTCTCTTAGGCACATACACACTGGCATACACAGAAGCTGAGCCCAGAAGAGAGTACAGATTTGGGACTGAGCTTGTTTGGAGCTTCAAATTTCAAATGAAGGAATTAAAGATGGTTTTATTTTGATCTGGGCTATTTTTTGGTGGCATTAGCCAGCGGGGACAAGAAAGTGCTTTCTTCTTTTCCATATTTGGTTGAGATTTTCAACCAGCAGTCCAAGAACAAAAGTGAGGGTTAATTTTATTCAGCAAGCCATACCTTTATCTTGGGCAACTCGGCAGAAACATCTCTCTGAGTTGATCAAAGAAAATATTTTCTTAATCAATTAAACCCACAATTTTCACAAGAAATAGCTAGATTTGAAAAATAAATTGGAAACATTTTTGCTTTTTAACATACTCATGAAGAAAAACAATAACTAAAGTTGGCAGAAAAATATTACCTCTTGTACAATTTTAATGATAAATTTTTGTTTGTAGAATATTTTGGGAAGTGATGTATCAAGAATATTTCTTGCTTTGAGCCTGGAGTAAAAGAGAACAAAAAGTGTAAAAAAAGAACATTAGAGGTGAAAAATAAGTATTTGAACAATAATTATATATATTATATCTTTATTATATATAGACAGAGGTATATCTCAAGGTAAGAGCAGGGCTATTACCTTTACCTTTTTGCTACTCTTTCTTATAGGGTAATTGAAAAACTAAAGGTAAAAGTGACTACATAGGGGAAATAGTAGTTTTCAGATCTCTGCTGTTACTCCCAGGTCGATGAAGCAGCACTTCTGAAACGTCACAAGCAGGGATGGCTGATGGAAATCTCTGACAACCTGGACCATTGCATTTCTCGCCTTAGGTATGACTTGCAACATAATTCAGTGAGTTTATCTCTGCTTCCTAACCCTCAGTTCACATCTTTCTGCCTTGTGCCATTTTAGTGTACATGTCAGAGGGGTTGAGGGATGCTCTTCTTATTCCAAGTCTGCTTTGGAATGTGATTCTGGTTTCCCAAACTGCAGCAGTCATTATTAGTACCTGCTAATGCTTCATATCATTTGGATATGTTAAATGTGTCTTCATTCTGTTTCATGAATATGCATAGAGCAATTACATCTGATGTTACACTTGAAGCATCACTCAAGTTTTATGGAATCCGTGATTAACAATTATGCAAAGGTTGAAAGATCTGTTTTCTAGATAAGTGTTGAAAACTACATACAGACTTTTTTGCTGGGTTTGATTCTGTGTGGGACTTATACTTTACAAGATGGAATGAGGTGCATTTTCTTCAACCCATCTTTTTATTCTATTCTAGAGAAGCAAGAAAGAATAAGATTGCCCTTAGTTTGGGTTACCATGGGAATGTGGTAGATCTATGGTAAGTAGTATGTATGGATAATGGATACATTAATGCTCTGGCTTGTTAGTCAATCTGGAATTAATTCCCAAACTTGGAAGAGACATTAAATCTAGGGCTGAGTACATTACTCTAGATGTTAATGAAAAAGTATTGTCAAAAGAGAGATGTTCATCCTCGTGTTCCAGTTCCCAGTTGTTTCTCGTGCTCCTGCTTTCCTTATGGAACAATAAATGGCTTAGGGAAAGAAATTCTAAGATTCTTCCTTGGATGAAGAAAGAATTTATCTACTTCCTTCTAATCTTTCACTAATTGGATTGCAAGAAAATGTCTTTGACTTCAGTGAATCATAGACATGTTCAGGTTCGAAGGGGCCTTAAAGATCATCTAGTTCCAACCCCCCTGCCACAGGCAGGGAACCTGCCATGACATGAGACCAGGTTTACCAGGGTCCCAACCAGCCTGGTCTTGAATACCTCCAGAAATGGGAAGTCCACAACCTATCTGGACAACTTGTTCCAGTTCTTACCACCCTTATAATAAAGAATTTCTTGTTTATATCTAATCTAAACCGTCCCTCTGTCAGCTTAAGGCCATTCTTCCTTTTCCTATCACTACCTACCCTCATGAAAAGTCCCTCTCCAGCCTTCTTGTAAGCCTCTTCGGGTACTGGAAGGCTGCTATAAGTGAAGAATAGAAGTACTGAGGTATTGATTAAATAAAAATAATAAAACAATGGGTAGAAGTCCTGGTGCTCTTGAGGCTTTATTCAGTGTTAACTCTTGTCACACCATACACCAAGGGCTGAGGCTGACCAGTAAGGCTGGTAGGTCATACTGGTATCCAACTCATCTATCAGCATTCCTGCACAGGTAAATGTGAAATATAAAAGTTGCACCCAAATCTTCAGTACCATCACTTCCTACCTCCTGGCTTAGCCTCCTGCAAAGCCTTAGCCAAGGGCCTACTGTCACAAACAACCTTTTGAGTTGGAAGAAATTCTCCTAAAAGAGGAGCCAGACTGTGAAATGACAGCTTATGTTCAAACATTCCATTTACTGTCTTCCCCAGGGAGAGGTTGGTCTATGAGCTGGACAAAACAGGAGAGCTGCTGGTTGATCTGGGGTCTGACCAAACTTCTTGTCACAACCCATTTAATGGGGGGTACTATCCAGTACAGCTTGGCTTTGAGGAAGCAAAGCAGCTTCTTTCCTCCGATCCAGGGAAGTTCCGGACCCTGGTGCAAGAGAGGTAAATGTTTTGGCAATATGTATTTTTAACCTTTAAGTTTAGTTGGTCTGCAAGTAATCAGATCTCTGTCTTTCTTTCAAGAACTCTCTCTTCTTAGATTTTTTTGTTTGTTTGTTTCAGTAGAAATCTGGGGTAAAGTTGCACTATTTAGTCCTTGTACATCTATCAGTCACAATCTGGCAGACATCACCTACCCACCACTTTAGGGTTATTCTGTATTGTATAAGATCAGAAGTTTGAACACTAATGATTCATTTCACTTCTATAAATTCCTAAATTGCATTAGGTTTTAAAAATCTGGGGCAATAAGTATAATTCCATGTAGTCTTCCATTTGCTCTGGGTTCACTGAATATGACAAAAAGCTCCGATGAGCAAGCCAGAAGTCCATTCAACCTGCCATGCATTGCTGGCTTCTGGCCAGCAAGATGTTTTTAAGGAAGGATATAAAAAGGGGAAAATCTCCCCCAGTCACTCCCCACAGGTTGCTGCAACTGTAACTAAGTTCTGTTTAGCATCTTGATTTCAGGAAGCTACCACTGATTTACAAGTTTGCAAGAGAAATTGGACATTATAAAGGGAGCAATTTGGCATAATTTATATACAAATAAAGCTGTACTATAGTTCTCAACTGGTCCTTTCAAGGAGAGTGCTCCTACACCGGTTTTGTTCACCTTGAATATTCCTGGTGGAGACCTCTTACCAGTAGAAGGTAGAATATGGGCATAACATCTATTTGACTTTGGATGAGGGACCAACAAGGACTTTTCCAGTTTCCCCAATTCTGCGTCATACTAATCAAAGACAAAGGTAACAGAAAGGTAAATTTCTGTGAGGAACTCATTTCTAACAAGCTAGATATGACCTAAAAAAAAAATCCATTCTCATTTGATAGTCATTGATTTACCTCCAGAACTCCAAGAGGTTACACCTCTGCGTGTGCAAGTCCATATGCAAATATGCATTGATATTAGAACTAGTTAATATTAGGTGGAAATGGTATCACAGGGACCAGCCCTGAGGCAGGCCCACTATTGGAAAGAAAGGGCCATCTGGGCTGTTTTGGCCAAGGGTGAGGCCAGAACAATGATGTTTAGCCATTTTCAGCTTTTCTGTCTCTGCTCTGTGAATTTCCGAAACCGTTGAGCAGTTTTATGTAGACTGTTTTTTGTTATTACCCTCCATCCCCAGATCTGGCTGCATCACTTTGCTGAAAGATGTGACCCCTCATTGCCAGTGAATGAAGTTTCCTTAATGAGTGTAAATTACTTCAAGATTTGGGGGTGCTATAGAGACTGAAAGCATCTCAACTGATGACTTATGGGTTTATGTCTGAATTTATCTGGGGTCTTTCCTTTCCATCTGTCTCCCCCTACTCCCATACCTTTAGTGAGTTCACAATATTATTCTTTTTGATATTTCATCAAACTCAAGAATAACTGTTTCCTTCTCTGTTTCAGTCTGAGGAGGCATGTGGCTGCTATTAACAAACTTGCTGATAAGGGCATGTTTTTTTGGGATTATGGCAATGCATTTCTCTTGGAAGCTCAAAGGGCTGGTGAGTAGGTCCTGGATCTGTAGGTGGAAACAAGGACAATCCTGCATGCATCTTCCCAGCTGCATATGTTGGTAGGATGGGGTTGGCCACTGTGTTATTTTAACTCTTTAGCCTCTCTTTTTCTCTTGTTCTCTGAGACCCCTGACCCTCTCTGAATGAGATACAACCTTCATGGGAACCTAGGTGCAGTAGAGGTTTACCTTTTATGGATCTTTTTTCACTGAATCACTATTAAAATTCTTTTATAGGTGCTGATGTTGAGAAAAAAGGAGCAAATAAAACAGAATTTCGATATCCTTCCTATGTTCAGCACATCATGGGGTATGTTGGGCAGTTTGGAATATGCTCTTAAGTGCCTTGTGACTCCCTCTGTTTAGGGGAGAGTACTACAGAGATTAATGCAAATTTGCAGTGCGCTATGAAGGATCAAAAGGAGGCAACAGCAGTTGGAAAATTGATCTTGCAGGTGTTATGCCAGAGTTAGTCTGGGCTGAAATGTTGCCAAATCAAAACTCTTTACTCCTTCACATGAATTAGCTGCATTTTTTTTTCTATGAATTTTCCTTTAAGCAGTTCTACTCAAAAGAAGAGCCAGATCACAGCTTCAAACTGTAACTATAAGCAACTTCACTTATGGGTGCTAAAAATTGAGAGCTTGTCTCTTCAGAGCAGTAGAACCCAATTCCAAATCATCAAAGCCACTGAAGTTAAAAGCATGTCTGAAAGAGGGCATTTGTCTGCCCATGTCACCAGCCTCTTTCCCAAGCCGTACATGCTGCTTGTGGAAACAGCTGAGCCCAGGAGATATGTTGAGGGACTGGATTTATAACTCATTTTTCCTCTGACTCATCCTCTAACTTGCCTGTGCCATGTGAATAAGAGTTTGAATGTGGAGTAAGGCACCAACCAGACTAGATCTTTTCTTCCGGACCTCAACTGAAGCGTGTCTCACTATTGTATGTAAACAATGTGGGCAGCAAATGAGTCTGGACTCAGGCACTTGTTCAGAACCTACACTTGTCTGATAGTGCAGATGCACCCAGGGTTAGCCTGGGTTAAGGACACAAAGACCAGGCAGCAGGCAGAGTATATTTGATGAAAGAGAAGAAAAACTGCAAGTCATCTGGTGATGCACTTGTTTGATTGAACTGCCCAACATGACTATCAAAATTCTGGCCTGGCTGTATTTTTATACACCAGTCAATGGCTGCATGAAACACCACTGTTTAATTTCTCAGTTAATGGTCCTTGATGCTTCTGTTTGGATTAGTTCATTGAAAATGTTTCAAATTCTTCCGTCTCCAGCTAATGAAAGAAAAGCACTGCTAGCAGCCAGGATAAATAAGGAAAGAATTTCAACTATCTCTTAATGAAACATGTTCTATTCCCAGGGACATTTTTTCCCTGGGATTTGGGCCATTCCGCTGGGTTTGTACCTCAGGTGACCCAAAGGACCTTGCTACGACTGACTCCATTGCCATGTCAGTGCTGGAGGACTCTATACGTAAGGGAGGTAAGACATCATCCCATGCCTCTGTCACTGGGGCTGCTTCTGGAGAGAAAAGGAAACTGAGAGTTGGGAAATGTGTGTTAGCTTTTGGCTTAAAACACAGAAAGCAGGCTCTTTCATTTTCCATGTGGGCAGAAAATCTTGCTGTTCTCCAAACTCCTGTAAGGAGCGTAACCAGCAGGTAAAACATAAAAACACCACAGATGTTGATCCCAAAGCTATTGTGCAATTTTGGCTAAGAATCTTTATTTTAATTTTGTTACAGGTTTTCCTGAACTTTGTCACCTTGAAACTTTAAGGCAAACAGTGTCTTTCATCAACAGGTCTCCAAAAGTAGTTTAAGGAGTCAAATTGCTTTGCCCCCCATCTCACAGGTGAATGAGGCATGGGAATCTAGGGAGGTTTTCAGCAGGTTACCAAGGAGATCAGTGGAAGGAAACCCAGGTTTCATGGGTGTGGTGCTCCATCCAGTGTCATTTTTTTGTGATTACAATTTTGAGGGTTCTTCTGTCATTTGTTAGTAAATTGTCAACTATTTCCATTCACTGGTGGAATCAACTTAGAATACCTGCACGGCTTTGTGTGCTACTCTAGGATCTAGGAATTACACTGTCTTTCACTCTTCCACATCCCTGAAAGTGGAATTATTACTGTTATCCCCTTCTTATGAATGGAAATTGAGACAAAGCTAATTTTGTGTCAACAAACATTATTCCTGATCTCCCAGGTTGCAGTGGAAGGGTCCTGCTTCTTTCCTTTTCTTGGTCCACCTTTACAGTCAGATAGCAGACTCAAAGACTTGTCACTGTCTCCCAGCACTGAAGTCCTCAGCTTTTTTATCTCCAGAGAGCAGAGCTTTATGCTTTTCAGAATCAACAAAAGTATCCTTGAATTCTGAGGAATTCCTTGGGATCAAAAGGAAAAGGATCACAAATCCAAAGCGTATTTTATGAGAAGGAGAGCTTAATATTTTTTCCTCTGGTAATAATTGAAATATTTGTTGCTTCTTTAGTGAAAGTCTTCATTGAAATATGAATAGAATTGTGAAAATTTTGAATGCTCTCCTGTTAGCTCTGAAACAATTATCACTGTGAGGCTCATGAGTGGTATTTCTGAAAAGGAAATATACCGTGTTCAGATGTGTCTCATTTAGAACAAAACTACTGTTGTCTTCCTATAATGTAAGGCCTCCTTTTCCTCCCAGGAGTTGAGTTATTGATAGAGTGGGTCTGACTCTGCAAGGTCCTTAGTTCTGTCTATTCTCCTAATCTTTCCTTAGG
This sequence comes from Pseudopipra pipra, assembly GCF_036250125.1. NCBI lineage: Eukaryota > Metazoa > Chordata > Aves > Passeriformes > Pipridae > Pseudopipra > Pseudopipra pipra. The sequence continues at coordinate 10,551,840 of NC_087559.1, forward strand.
AGCCATCTTCAAAAAATGCAAAAACCCAGAAGTGCTTACTCTGGTCTATGGATATTGAAACTTCTATGTTTTCAAAACTGGTCCCTTGGCTTTATTGAAGGGAGGGTGAAACCCAATATTATAGTGCTGGATTTGTCTTCAGAAATTTGCAGTAATTTTTCTGCCGTGTACTGCAGCCTCCAGAGATCTTCTCCCAGGACTGAAGCAATGCATGACCTTTGGATGGTTTGCATTGCAAGACTGGGAAATGAATCAGTTACTGTGTACATAACAGTATGGGGGTGTTTATATAGATGTAATGTAAAGCTGTGGAGAGAAGTCTCTTGCACAGACAAAAGGCATTGAACTATTGCTTGTGTATTTTTTATTTAAGTGAAAAATTACATTTAAAAAAATCCCAACAAGTGAAAACAGGCTTAAGGGCAAGGCTATTATTCGATTTGCTGTTGAATTTGGCAGGACAATGAGAATTTGATTCAAAGAGAAAGGAAAACTGAATTTGGGCAGAAAATAAACAGCTATTCATTCATACTTGTTCTTGAATATTCCACATGCTGTCCACTTTCTATGAGGCCTGGGTTTGGACCAAAGTTCAGGGTCTGGATATCCTCACATCCTCACACATATCTAAATCTGAACGTACCTTTGAAATTTAGGAAAGAATCCATTATAAAAACAGAATGAAAACTCCACAGAGCTTAAGTCTGTTGCATTCTAAGTCTAAACTTTGGACCTGGCCTTGGGTCCAATGTTAACTATTCTTCTTGTTTTGTGGTGATGAAGTTTTTCACTTAGAACATTTTCGCAGTTTGTAAGGTTTATGTAGTTTCATTATCTGCTTCCACTTCTAATGTACCTGAGCTTTTAAGATCACTTTTGCATGAGAGATGCAGCGCTGATTATTGGTGTGTAACTTGGATTTACAATCTCTGTGCTAATTTGAAGGTTGAGCTGATGTATAACAATATAAATCTCCCAAGAGCAAAGGGAGCCAGTCTCTGTGTTCCTCGGGACTATTTCTCTGAGTGCCCAGTGCTTTCTAATGTCTTTAAAACTCTAAATATGTACAAGGGCCTATGAAATACCATAAGCAACACAGCAATTTGCCTGACTTCAAAACACATTCCTGTTGGGATGGGGAGGTAAGGCAGCATTATAGCAAATGAGACACATGGGATTACTCTAAAGTTAAGGTTATTCTGTAGGAAGCTGTAAGATTTTTTTCAATTGCAGGAAGTAAGACTAAATAAAAGTTAGGATTCCTCACTTCCCCAGGGATAACTGATGAAATCAAACTTTGGATATACCACTATTTAGGAGAGAGAATATGACTCTTTATTGTTGCTGGCTGGGAGGGACAGATGTGCTGAGTTGAGATAGGTCCTTGTAGCCAGTATTCTCATCTGGCTTCTCTTCTGGATATGTTCTGAAGAATTTACAGACAGTAAGATCTTTTCTATAAGTCTTTGCACTGTGGAGTATAAAATGTGGTACATACTCTCTGAGATAGTTTATAAAAGTGATAGAAAGGATCCTTTCTCTGGTTTGGTTTTTTTTTTTTTTTTCTGTAACAGTAACTCCTGTAAACTCATTAAATACCTATAGTAACCTAAGTGAATGCTGCCCATTGCCTTCTAGAGGCTGCTTCCTTAAAGCTTATGAGTGGCAGCACAATCCTATTAGGACAGCACTAGCAGATGTTTCATCTTTTACTCCCTGAGAAGTGAAGTGCTGACATGTTAATCCTCACAGCAGAGTTTAGAAGCTATCACTTGGAGCCAACCCCTAGAGCACTGACAGGTCTTCTTAGGATCATTAAAGCTCTCTGTATGGAAGGCCTGTCTCTGCAAGAATGAGCATATTTTTCATTTCCATTTAACAATGTGTTTAACACAGGTTAAATATGAGTATCTTGCATCTTCCTCTCTCCTTTTTTGACTTTTGCTCTGCATAACTGCCAACACGTGGCCTCGTGGAAAGGCAGTAGTCTAAACAGGCTGCTCAGTGGACAGTTTCAAGTTAGCAGAGTGCAGTTTCTGCAGTTTGACTTTCAAACATAAGTTATGTGTACATTATAAATTGACTTGAGAACAGGTAAGTGTTGGAAGGTAATGGAGAACATTCCATCTTGGCATCTGCAGGGAAGATTGACTTGAAGCTCCAATGCATGAGCAAGTCACTGTGGCTCAGCATGTTGTCACACCAGCCGAGCCCTGGGAGCTGGCCATGCCCCTCAGGGTAAGGTAATGTGACACAGCTTAGCCCACAGAGGAAGAGCTCACAGGCAGTAACTTCTTCAGCCACTGCAACCTCATCTGTGCTGTAAAAGCCCCATAAATTAGACAGTAAGGCAATGCTTCTGTCCCATTTCATACCCGCTCTCCCTTTTGTTACTCACTGCAGATGGTGCCATGCCTTTGGAGGCAGTTGATTGTACTGAGGTCACCAGGTATATGATGGATATGTGCCATATTTCACGGTTTTTTAATTAAAATATCTTTATTATTACTCCCCCTTGGTTTGACTTATTGAGGTGGAATGGCACAGATGTAAATGAGAGAAGAAGCTGGAGAATATTAACCCATTATATATATTTCTCTTCTCAATTAATAAGATACATATATCTAAACAAGGTGTAGGGTGGATTTACACATAGAGTAGGTACTCCATAATATGTTTTTCTGTGTGGCTTTTTTTCCCATAGTAATGTAAGGCAACACACCTCAGTTTGTAGGATAAGACACCTCAGCTTTATCTTTGGATGAAAACATTCAGAAGGACCATTTAGTACAGAATAACTGCTGTGCTATAAATTTATATCCCAGTACTGGTGTAACTTATCCTCAAGTAGGTGTTGCCAGCTGCTCCTGAGAATTTCTGCTAGCTGTCTCAAAGGAGTGCTTTACTACCTGGTGCAAGACTGAGCTGTAGTACCCAATGTCATGGAGTTTGATAAAGCTTCTAATGTAGTGAATGACTGGAAATAAATGGGCATTTAGTAGGCAGCAAGCCAGGCGACCATAAAATGTACATGTAACCCATAGTTCAAGGTTAAATTTAGTTTGCTAAAGATCTAAATGGGAGTTATTGTTCCAGCTGTCTCCTGAGTGACATATTGTACCTTTCTCTAAATCTCTGGTGCAGTTACTGCATCAGCTGCACAGAGGATTTCATACAGCATTTCCTATATGCGTGCTTATATCTGAGAGTAGAATGTGACTTCCTAGAGCTGCCAGATGAATTAATGTAAATTTAGAGCACATTGCATTAATTTTCAAACCCTATTTTTTTTTTGCTTTCTCTTGCAAGTGAGCACATCTGTGAAGCAGCAGTACCATGACAACATCCGCTGGATTCGGGAAGCTGGCAGGCACAGCTTGGTAAGTTCACAACCTCCTTCAGCAGATGTGACTGCTCCTGGTCCCAAATGCAGTTCTTGAACACTGGGGTGAAAAGCAGGAGTGGGCATGAATAAGAACACTGGCTGTAGCTCCCAGGGCTGACAATTTAAACTTCTCTCTCCATAGCAGTGTCTTAGGGTAAGCTGAAACAGTTATTTGCCTTAATTTCCTCATCTGGAAATGTTAAAATAATCCAGTAATATCTACTCTTGTACCTGGAATGAAACATATCAGTCTTTCATGCTCCACCTCAGTTGTAACCACACTTCTTTCAGAGCACTATTCAAATGTCCCTCTTGGCACTGCTTTGGGCCAGCCTCTTCACACCTGCAGTTCCCAGAACCCTTTCCAAACAGGTGATAAGGCAAGAGCTGCCGTCCTTTTGCGCTGTGGGAAGCAGGATGCCAGTGGAGCATCCTTTGTTTTTCTTTTAGACAGGCTCTCATGTGAAGCTAACCACTAATGCTGTAGGGCTCATATGTGCTCTCCTAATCTGGAAGCCAGGTTGGTCTATGGGGTGGAGAGCAGCAGAGCTGTGCAGGACATAGCTGTGCTATTCTTTGTCTCCACATTTCTCTTCCCTTCCAGCCCACCATCATCAGTTCCAAATCTCTGCATCTCAGCTGCTGGTAAGGGATTTGTTAATAGGAGGATTATAGCCTAGCAATCAGGTTGATTTAAAAAGTGGAATTTATGGGACCAGCAGCTGAATACAGAAGTGTATCTCATGGATTGTGTGAGTGGAGATAAAACTAAGTTCAAAGAGGGGGTTTAATTTCTTTTTTTTCTGGAAGCTGGATGCTTCTGAAGAAATAATCTGCACTTTTTCCTATAGAAGGGAAAGGGTCACTCCTGTGACTCCATTCATCTGGGGCCTGAAGATAAACCAGCTGCAGAGAACCTTATAATTCTGTCATTTTTATTTTCCAGGTTGTTGGCTCTCAGGCTAGAATCTTATATTCTGATCAGAGGGGTCGTGTGTCTATAGCTGTGGCTATTAACAGAGCGATTTCTGAAGGAAAGATTAAGGTTTGTCTTTTTTGTCTTGATATGGTCTGGTAATTATGCTTAATATCTGAGACTGGAGTGGCAGGTGGTAAAGGAGGACTGCAACCAGTGAGAGCAAAAGTGCCATTTACAGGGAAGCAGTTTCTGTTAGTATGTTAGAGCTCAGTCCTTTTCTCTGCCTGCCACCTATATTGCACTATGTAATAGGAGAGAGATGGGTTTAGAAACTCTCTGAAATAGGCTACCTTTTTTTCATAACAGGAATCTGCCTTATTTTCTGTTTGGGCATCTACAAGCACAACACATCATTCTGTGATTTGCTGAGAACACGAGGCAGGGACTCTAACTCCTCAGTGGTGCCCCAAATGTTAGAGGTAACAAGAGACTGTGCCACTCCCCAGGGCTTCTTCCCCTCTATCCCTCACTTGCAGCCATATTATAGCTACAGCAAGCTCTGCAGGCAATTTGCATTGCATGTGTAAATAGAAAAAATCCTTAGGCTTGACACTGCCCCTGTAGAGCATAATTCTAATATCTTACCCATCTGGGTAAAATTCCACTGACCCTGTGTGGTGGTAGTAAAAGTACATACTGTGGGCAAGATTCTGTAGAGATTTTGTAAGTTCTTTGTGAGTATTGTAGGTAGATGTACAATGTGACATTCCAGGGGAGACAAAATTCCTGAAGGCACCACTCAGCAATTATACCTTGTACTTGGGGCTGGTCCTGTGCAGGGCCAGGAGTGGGACTTAGGTCCTTGTGGGTCCCCTCCTACTCAGGATATTCTTTGATTACTTGTTGTGTGTACAGCAGCATCAGACCAAGACAATGTCACTTGTTCATCTCCATCTCTTTTTATAGTTGGATCACAATTACCCTTATTAAAGGAGCAAACTCAAGTAAAACTTAGAATGGATTCTATCTGGAAAGGTCTGGTTTTTGTTACCTAGAAAATGTTAGTTAAATAATTCAAATGCTGTTGACCTACTCAGGATTCCAAATGAAGGTCACTGCAAGCTAGTCTCATAAAATAAACCTGACCAGCCAGAGCACTCCCTTGGAGCTATGACTGACAAGGTCAGACTCCCAGGCCCTTTGGATTTTGTTGCTCTTCTTTTGTTTCTGCAAATCTCCATTCCTGCTCTTGCAAGCTGGGTGCTCATGTATATTTTCGGTGATTTTTCTTATTCATTGCCAGCATAAAACAGAGTCAGCTAATTCCAGACCACACCATGCCAAGAGCGAATTATTCTTATACAAACCTAGTGCATGGCAAGTAGTAATGAATACCTGCAAGCTGATACTAATTCATGCTGTCAATTAAATTCAAAATCAAGAACGGACTTGTTTGAGATGTATGAAATCACTGATTTTTATTGTTAAGTTTTTAGTCCAAGGTCATAAAAAAATGCAAAATTGTAAAACATTTTACTGTTAATTTCGATTTTCAATGGCAAACAGAACTCCTTCTGAATGAAGATTTTTGCATACTGAAATGTCTTAGAAATTTCAACAAAGAAATGCTTGGATCAAATAACCTCACTGCTTCCCCTCTTCTCCCTGCCCACCTTTGAGGATGCCATTGGCATGAAAACAGGCTGTTGTTCTTTGTTATGAAGGGATGGTCACTTTCATGAACAGTATATGAACAACTGCTTTAGAATAAATAATAACAGGCAGAGAAAGTGTTTCGGGGGTTTAGGAGAGGGGGGGCAAAGCTGAGATTTGAAATTACTTAAGACAGAAGTGAATTCAGCAGGTAATGATCCTCAGCAGCAATGCCAACCCATGAAGGATTCCACTTTCTTGTCCTTGGCTTTTTGCAGGCTCCGGTAGTCCTGAGCCGAGATCACCACGATGTGAGTGGGACTGACAGTCCTTTCAGAGAAACGTCAAACATTTACGATGGATCCGCCTTTTGTGCAGGTCAGTGGAGCAGCTGAGACTTGGCTGTCTGGGCAAGCAAGGAAATGGCTTTAAAAGAGAAATAAATAATTTTTTATGCAATGTTTAAAAAATGTTTTTGTTTAACCCTTTAATCCCAATTAATCAGATTTTCCTGGGAAGCTTTGTGGGATTTAGTAGTGATACAGACATGAATGTGGAGCTCTTTATATAGGACAAGTCCTGAACAATGCTGGAAATTCAATGAAGATGCACCAGATGTACCTGAATGCAAATGGAGAGCAGTCTCAGAGGACTGTATTTTCTGTTTGACTTTAATTTTGCACCTCACTGTTTCAAACAGATGATCCAAGCAGAGTTACAGCCATATTTCCTTGGAATCCACAGGATGAAAATCAGGGCTATAATAGTATTTTGCTTAAAGCAAAAACGGTTCACAGCTGCTTTCATTCCATTGCCTGAGGACTCAAGAAAACAATCTAGAGTTTCTGAAAGGAACTTTTCTGCTCATAAGGGAACATACTCTCATAGTAAAGGCATAAGAATGGAAGTCAAGCATTCTGGATTAGATTACAAGACTTGGTTTTCACTTATGGTGTGACTGGGGGCAAATTGTGTAGATTTTTATACAAAAGCAGCCTTTAATGCTACACACCTAACCTGAGCTAACCAGACTACTTTTAAGTTTTTGAAATGATGCTTTAGAGAAATAAACACAAGAAACACCAGATTGGAAACCTGCAAAAAAATGAATGAAGCACTGAGCAATTTCTAACCAAAATCTTCCTCATTTTTCCATCCATAAAGTGGAAATTATGATAATAGCTTTAGCCCAGTAGTGTTTCCATATGTCATGAACTGACAATCACAAAGAGGTGTGAAATTGGAGGATCTGCTGCTGTAGAAGGAGAAATTGTGATAGAGGTAGCTGAGCATATTGAATTACTTCCATTATGGGAATTCATAATAGAACCAAATTATGGCTCAATTTTAAGGATAAAAGTTCCCTGCTATCTTAACTGGATTTCCTGGTGAAATTAGGCTTTTAGCTGTATCTTTCAGTCCCTCTTCAACACACTTTGAGTGTGTTGCCTAGTTCTAATGGGTCAAATGAATAGAGGTCTTGAATAGTGTTGGTTTCTGCCAAGCTGTGAGAAAATGGTGCAGCTGCAATTGAGAACAGCAATCCAAAGTAATGTCTCCATCAAAGGGCTTAGCAACATAAGTAAATGTCAGGCAATGCCCTCAGACGAGGACAAAAGAAACAAGGCTTGACAAACCCCATTGCTCATCATCCTTTATGGGTTTCTTTGCATTTTGCGATTTACACGAACCATTTGCCTTCTCCAAGGGCTTCTCTAAAGCTGGTTGACCACTGATATCACTGATCTTTGAAACTAGCCTAACTCTATTTTACCAGATGAGCTTCTGGAGGTAATAAAAGAACACCTTAGGTCTTCCTCTCCCTTCTTTCCTATGGTTTTAACACCACATTTGACCTGGTTTGGGTGAAACTGGCTCCTCTTTGGCACGCAGGACTTTTCCAGAATATGTCTGTCTCATTTTGTTTTAAAGTACCTCAGACTATGCTTTGCATAGTGTATTTCAGCACAGACATTTGCAGTCGATGACTCTTATCAAAGCCAAGAGCAGCAGGTTATTGTTAGCTCACTTGCCATGCTCCTTGTCCAACCTCCACTCTTATCATGCTAGTGGCTGAGGAGGAAATCTGTACATTTTAGAACATGGTGATTTAGATCTCTCCCATTCCATCTTGACAGCACTGTAATTATGATAATTGCATTATTAAAGCGACATAATGTCAGATAAAAGATACCATAATGGGGCTTTTGACAGGGTTTCACATAGATTAGTGCTCAAATAAACTCATTTTTCCATCAGACACATAATTGGGTCTGCAAATCTGGCTGGTAGGGATTTGTTTTTCTTTTATTTTTCCTGTTAAAAACATGGCAAATTGTGTATTGAATCTCCTCTGAATTAAATCTAGACAAATGTTTTCAGTAATTTTTACTCTTTTATTTTCCGTATGTACCTCTTTCCACCTCTCTGGGTATATGCTTTAGCACATATTGTAGTAAATATCCAAAATTCTAGTGAATAATTTGGTGGAAGTCATGCATTTTACATTAGTCAAATTACATTTGTTTGCTAAATTACGTTCTTTGAGGGGTTTTTGGTTTGGTTTTTTGAGGGTGAGTTTTCTTGTTTGTTAGTTTAGTGTGGGGTTTTTTTAAAACAAAAGAAACCTTCTTTGTGGTTTCAGCAGTTCCTGTTCAGGGTAAAATTCCCTCATATTCAGAGAATTGGGGTGCACTTTGTTCCCAAAATGCAACTCCTTAGCTTTAGGCTGGTTTTCTGCATAGGGCTGAAATAACTCTGCACTCAGATCTGAAAATACTTCAGACTTCAGAGAACTGCAAGGTGTGTAGTGTTTCAGGCGTCCTCTCCATCTTGAATCCATCCACACAGATGTTTCCAGCCTGCTCTTCCATGACTGAGGCACCCAAAGGAGGGGGTTGCATCTCTGTCCACCCTGAGGAGGTACCTCCCAGCTGAGGAGTGGTAGGTCCCTCATCTGCTTGAATTGGAGCACAAATGCAGAAAGCACCACAGCCCTCACAAACTATAGGGTGGAACCGGCATTTCTTTCCTCCAGTGTAGGGGCAGTGAGTGGGAGGACAATCTCTGCTGCCTATTCTTCCCAAGAATGAGATGTTGAGTGTAAATTTGTGAGAGAAGCTGTGAGTAAACGCTGCCTTCCCACAGCCACAATGGAGGTGTCAATGGAAGGAGTGAGCAGCACAACAGAAAAACGAGTGCAGCATGTGAGATCCATAACACCTCTCCTCTCCTCTCCTCCTAGACATGGCAGTGCAGAACTTTGTGGGAGATTCGTTCAGAGGAGCGACCTGGGTCGCACTGCACAATGGTGGTGGAGTTGGCTGGTAAGAGCTTGTTTATGTTTCTAAAGCTGGACTCTGAATCCCATTCCCACTGCTGTGCATGTGTGTGAGGAGGAGAGACAGGAGGGAACTGCTGAAAAGATGTGTGTAGTACTGGAGTAGTATGATGTCGTGATGATGGGAAGGATGGGTTTGGAAACAAGGACTGGGAGGACAAATTATAAGGCAGTGTGGTGTTATAGAGGCTTTTCTAATTAATGCCCATATGCCCAGAAAAACTGTTTTAAAGACTGGCCACAGCACAGTTTGAAGAACTTAATTTGCCAAACAAGGACAGTCTGCTGTGGTCTTTTTGAACAGATCCTACTTTCAGAGCTGTCTTCACAGATGTGTAGTCAGAGTGTTAGTGGATGGATTATGTTTAGGTTTCCCCTTAAGCTGTATTTAAATCTGTGACCTTAGGACCCCAATATAAATGCTCATGTGCTGAAGTGCAATTAGGGGTTATTGATATAAAACTGCTCAGGTGCCAGCAAAACCCAGAGTCTTTCTCTCCCTACTCGTGCCTGACACTGCTAAGGACTGAATTAAACATCTCCTTCCCTGAGATGCAGAACTAGTGAAATGCTTGAAGTGAGAAGCAGAATGAAAGAAATATTATATATGGAGAGGGAAACTAATCTCCTCCATGTGACACTAAAAGGTTACTCTGGATTGGCAGTAGTGTAGGGAAAAGAATAGCCTGGCCACATTGCAGAGTCCTTAGTTATGGTTTGTCGTTTCCAGCATATTCCAGCAAAGCCTCTCCTATTTACAGTCATGTCTTCTTTTGGTAGTGTCACGAGTTGAAATACTGTAGTGAACCCTCCCACTTCCCTGTTTTAACCAGTGCTGGAATACGCCAACAACAGCAATCCAAAGAACCTGTGGGAGATGTTATCCTCAGAGACATTTGATGATACTTAATTGTTATTCATCCAGATGAGCTGAAACTAGAAAATATCCCTGGAGGTCAGCTGAAGAATTCCCTCTCTGTACTCTTAATTCCTTTGATTTCAATGAAGTAACTACTGCATAGAAGGTACATGAGAGCAAAATTGAACAAGGGGATGAGAAAACTCTCTGAGAGCTTGGGCGCATGAAATGAAAGTTTGCCTTTACTGATTTCAGCGATAAGAAGCCATAGCCAGGCTTTCATTCACAATTTCCATAACTCTGAATGGAAAATATATGCCAGAATGTCTTCCTACTCTGGTCACCTCGGTCTCAGACTCCAGAGATAGCAGCAGACTAATTCTGTCTGAATTGCCTTAACTGAGTTCAACCTTTTAAAACATCTGAAATACAAGTAAAGAAAATCACAACACATTGTTCAAAGTATTCAGGATATTTTTATGCTAATTATCATTATTAGTATTGCTAAAATAATTACTTATGCCATTAATGTTTTTGCACCGATGATGCTTAATTCGAAGGATACAAATGATCCTACTTCTGGCTTCTCTAAAGCCAATCCCTCCTGCACATTTCCAGCCCTTTGGGCAATTCAGAGAGCTTGGCTGAATAGTGAGACTGCCCTTACTTCTGGAAAACTGGCACTGACCACACTGCAATTTTAATTATAGTGTTTTAGTTGTTAAGTGGAATTGCATCATAAAAGAAGCTTTACCCCAAGGCAGAACAGAGGTGCTATAATTTATGTAATGAATCAGAAAATTAGTGTGTGGTTATTTACTGAAATCAAAATATCTGGAAAAACACGGTTTGCTTATCCTTTTTGTCATTTCCTCTGGCTGCTTGGGGGCTTGTGATTGCAGAACAGTGTCTGTTCACCTTGGTCATTGCAGAACAGTATCTGCTCACCTTCTACTCACCTCTTGGGAGCAGTCACAGCCCTCTGTGATTAAATTACTGTGCTTCAGTGAAGAATGCAGGGCCTGAAAATTAGGCCTGTCTCTGCACAAGCCTTAATAAGCCACCATGCTGAGATTCAGATGTGGTAACAACGTTGTGTCATTAGCTGCTGTGGTCTGGAGAGCCCCCGAAAGCCGGGGCACGACAGGTGGTTCTGCTTGGCTTAACTAATCGTGGCACCACCCTGGTTAGTTAAAGAGCTGCACCCCTTGGCCTTCTAAGGAGAGAGGGGAATAATTTAAAGGTGGTAAAAGAAGTGAAACAACCCCTAGTCAAATTGTTTTCTTTGCTTGGAAGAGATAGATGCCTTCAGGGTTTTGGACCCTGTTTTTGTTTTTCTCTGGAGCTGTAAAAATGCAGCTGACCTTGCCATAAAAAAATCTCCACACGCTTGTTAAATTCTTCTTGTCATCAGCTGATTTCGAAATGTAAAAGTGCAAGTGGAAGCTTATATATATTTATAAACAAAGACATGTGATTAGAGAGAAATCAAGCTCTTGGAAAGTTTCTGTCCAGGGAGTTAAAAAATGGCAATTGCACTGTGTTCAGCTGCAGAGTCCTCCCTGCAGAGGCTTGCCTGGAACTACTGAGAATCTGCTGTGTCTTTCCTATGAGACTACAGAAGTGCCTTTTTACCTGCTTTGATTTTTCTGTGTTACAGCCTTGTGGGACAAACAGAAAAAGCAGGATTAATATTTATTTAGCTGGAATCTGGATCACATGTGCTGTTGGAGAGACTTAAGATTAACCTTGACTATAATTACAGCAAATTATTGTTATTGATTTTTGGCAGCCTGTTTCTTTGCTGGAGAATGTATATTAGCACAGAGCCTGAATAACCTGCAGTAACAAAAAGGCAGAAGCAATTTAAGAATCGAACTGCTCTGTTGACAGTGTGACATCTTGATTGTGAGAGAGGCCTTGTTTTCTTTGATCACCTTAGAAGGAGACATCTGGAAATTATAGGAGGTAGCTTAGGTCACGATGCCACATGTTTCTTTAATTACATGAAAATGTGACCCAATGCTAATGAAGGCAGAATGCTCCCCTTTAAGAGTGAGAAGTTTTGATAGAAAATCCATCATAACAAACATTGGCCTTTAATGCAGGAGAGATTTTTAGACAGTAGAACAGATTCTGATGAGTGATTCTGATTTACACTAGAGTAACTCCCTGAGAATCGATGGAGAGGCTCTAAATTTATGGAGTACAAGTTAGATCAAATGCTCTCTGTTCATACCTAAGCTTCAAAGGATGCTCTTTGGGATGCTGTGGACAGAGGGAATCTTTGCCACTGAAAGAGCATCATCATCTTCCCATATGGAATATCTTTGTACAGCACTCATCCAGAGGTGTGATTTTCTTATTGTCTCATAATTCCCATAGGCTGTCTTGAAGGGTGCTCATTCTGTGACCCAAATACATTGCAGTGGCATCACTGATGTTCCTAAGTGTACTCTGGCTTGATACTTTGACAGTAAAGAATGATAATTTGGTCTATGTACACAGGAGCAGCAGAGTATGGTGAGGTAATTGGCCCTGGTATAATTACATTTGTAACACTGTCATCCAGTCTGGTCCCCTCTTTTGGAGAAGACAGTAACAAAATGAGCTATTCAAAAAGTAGAATGTTTGTATTCATCCCCAAATGAGACTAAGAGCAGAAGCAGTGAAAAATTTCACACAGTAAAAACATCCTGGGAATTAAATTCCGGGCTGTAAAACACTGACACTGTTAATCAAAAAGAATAGTTTTATTTTGAAGAGTCAGATCTTACAGTATTAAAACATCTCAATTGGAAACATGACTTTGACTCAGATTTTCCTGTTAAAAAACCTGATTCACTTGCTGATGTTCTGCTATGAGAACTGTCACTTTCAAGAAAACTGTGCCTTTAAAGAGAAAATGTTGTTTTTTTAGTAATAACATGTCCAATAACGCAAAAGTGGAGGGAATTGACAGAAAAAGTACCATGATGGTGAGATCTGGAGCTCCAAGTTCCTGAGCTATGTGATAGGGTACTGTATATAAGTAGAAAAAGGGAATTAACATCATATGAGTAACAACATTATATTGAAAATGTGAGTTCTAGTTTCAGGAAGTAGATCTCAGGTCTGTGAAGCTCTAGTTTAGCCTCATTTCACCATTTTCTCAGAAGATCAAGTTACTTACTGCTGGAAAATATACAGTAAGAAACAATTCCTTCCTGGACTGGAAGACATGCAGCTCCTATCTGATTAATGGATGTGTCTGATGTTGTTCTATGTAAATTTTGTAAACTTATATTAACTGTAAAACTCAGAGGACAAAAGCCTGCCTCCAGGGATTCCCATTAGTCTCTCATACCACGTATTGTTGTATGATATGCCCTGTCCCTCAGGTATTGCTGATGCTGAGCTATAATGCCAGAACTCACACAGATTTACAGGAACCAGCTGTATCCACCACTATTCACCATATGCCATGGAAGCGAAACTTGAGCAGGCCAGATGCTGAAGTCAGACAAGATGTTTTGCTCTACGTGTTTTCCCTGTCCTTTAAAACCAGACTGTTATTTCTCCCAAGAATAATCTGTTAGTTTTAACATATTTCTGTTCTTCTTCTGCCAATAAGTCTGCTTCCTGAAAAGTTGGCACTGGTGTCTTTAAACATCTATGTATCTCATACAAAATGAATTACTGTTTTGGAAATGATTGAGGCAGATGTGCATTAAGCGGCGGTTAACGCTTTTTTAATAAAATACTTATGCTCTCCCATTTGTCCCAAGAGAATATAAATAGATCCATCTGTCTGCTTCAATAAGTACACTGTCCTCCGCATGATCCTGTCTATATGGCAGGATGTAGTGTAGCAAACATGAAGATCTTAACCTTTAAAAATACCCTGGCTCATCAGAGGTGTTAACCTTTCTTCACTTATTTTTAGAGCCAGTACAGTGTGTAGACCTCTTTTTTTTTTTTTAAGTATAAAAGGTCACTGATAGTCTCTTATTCAGACCATTTCTATGTTCTTATCCTTCTTCTTGCAGTGCAACTGAATAAATTAACTCCTGTGAATTTTGTGGGATTGATTTGATTGGGTTACTTTCATTTCATGCTCTTACATTTATATTTTTTAGGGGTGAAGTGATCAATGGGGGATTTGGCCTGGTGTTGGATGGGTCCAAGGAGGCTGAAGAACGAGCTAAGATGATGCTCAGCTGGGATGTTTCCAATGGGGTAAGCAAAGCTCATTATATGTGTTCACTTTAATATTTTTCTGCCTCATGACTATGTTTATTTAGGCACTTTTTTCCCAGTGCTAAACATATTTTAATCCCCATGAGACCTGGCATGACTTGGGATAGAAGAGTAGGAACAATTTGCACGTATTCCCTGTCCCAGATCTGAAATAACACACTAGTAAACCATTAAGGAAAAAAGAGAATGATAATTATATTAATTTGTAGGTTAACAGAGACAGATCCTTAACGAGAACTGTGTATCAGAGACAGCCTATTAAAAACCATCTTTTGCTGCTCTGATTTATTACGAGCAAAAACCCCAGTCTTCCATGCACATGTTGAAAAAGAACAAGCTGAGAGTGCTACCCATGTTATTATATATAAGACTGAAAATGTGGAGTGTACCCTTAAAAATATGTTGCCAGGAATAATCATAGCTGAGTGACAGGAAAATGGAGTTTTTGACTTGAAAGGTCATTTCTAGCTGCTGTTGCTGTGATCCTGGGAATTTATTAGCCTTATATTAATCATATGCTTAAATATTTTGCTAAATTGGAACTTAATTATTTTCTTTCTTGAATGCTTTTGAGCATTCTGAATATTTCAGACACTGATTTGTAATCCATAATAGGGATTTGTAAGTCTTTGAATGGAGGGAAGGACTTATTTCCTTGGTGCCAAATCTTGATTTTTTTTTTTTTCATGAGGAATTTTGCTTGTACATAGATCAGGGTTTTGCTGATGGAAGAGGGGTTTATGAGTTCTGTCTGTCCATAGACTTTCATCCTTACATGGGGGCAGAGAATTTGCCTCCTTGATTTCATAGTTGAAAATACATTGAGTGACATTTTCCTTTTTAAATATTTATCCCACTACAAAAACATTGATTGCTTAAATTATACTGTTATCTAAAGCAAGTGCTAGCTTTGCAGAGCTCGGGTGGAGTGCACGATTATTTTTAGTGAGAAAATTTAAGTTTATAAGGTACCTGGCTCTACCAATGTTATCTGTCCAATGTTATGCATGGAAAAGTACCACATCTGCCCAAATACTACTCATAAAAATGAAGTAGGTATTACAAAAATTACTTGCAAAATCAATAAGGAAACTAGAAACTGGCAGAGGGCTGAGAGATTTATTATTGTGAAATTCAGTGCCAGTGTTTGCGCAAATATTGTGCAAGACGGATGTGGTAAGAGAAATGTAGGATTTTTACAGCCGCTGATTTTCTGCTCTGACAGGTCGCCAGGCGCTGCTGGTCGGGTAATGCCTTTGCTTATGAAACCATCTGCCAAGCAATGAAAGAGAATGACACATTGAGGGTGACCCTCCCTCACAAGGTGGTGGATGAGAACATCTTGGAGCAAGCTGTGAAACAGTAGTGGTATTCCAAGAGCAAAGTTGTTCTTGCAGATATATTTGAAATTGCTTCCTTGATATCCTATTCTGCTCTCTGGCCAAATGATAAAAGCCTTGCAAATATCTGTTCCATGTGAGTTCCTTTTTTTCCTCTTTTGCTTGTTAAGGGGGCAAATCTATATCTGTGACAGGTCTGCTGATGCCAGGAACAATCTTTTCACTAACATATTTGGGACAGTGTTTGCCATAAGAAACTATTCATTATAAGGAGAGGAACATGGAACTTTGTCCTCGAAAATGGAAAAAAAACCAACCAGCAACCCCTAAACAACAAAACAAGCACTTATTCCTGATAATTCATAGACTAATGAGATTTTTAGATCTGGGAAATCAAATGTGGACTGGAAATTTGAACTCTGATTCTGCTGCTACCAGCAGAGAGATGTGAAATCTGGTAGCCAAACACAAGGGTGTGCAAACAAAATTATTCTTTGGCTGATGGAGGATGTACTGATATCACATGATTGCAGCAGAAAGTGGCAGAGAAACTCTAGCTGGTCAAGTGCAGCTAAACCTGCATGATTTTTTCCCTGAAAGTTTCACCCAAGATATTCACAAGCAGGGACAGAATGCAGTGACAACAAAGTGGGTGGAAAACCCTGAGGGCAGTAAGAACTAGACCATGTCCAAACCTTGTACAGCAAGGCCAGGAAAATATGGAACAACTCATAAAATCTCCACTGGTCTGAGATAGTGCCATTTTGCTGCATATGATGTTGTGTGCCCTTTGCTCTCTCACAGTCACGAGTTTGTTCTCCTGTAGAAGGCTATTGCATTTGAGAGTCTTCTAAATGAATGGAATCCCCCAGAAAACCTAGATCCTTTTGTGCCGGCTGCTGCTGTTTAATGAAAAAACGTGGGCTACTCCTCCTTTTGTGAGTAGTGCAATTAATAAAGCACTGTAAGAAAATTGTCATGTAGATTTTCCTTCTGGAAAAAAAGCCAGACAAACATGACTGATGTGAAACAAACTAAAGCACCAAAGACAAGACAGTATAGGCTTCCTCTAGACATTAGCTGATTATAATGTAACATAGAGATAGAAAGGTGTTTTCAGCCTCCCTCCTTCCCTGGAAGGGTTAGGAAGGCACAGAACCCTGTGTGCCCATGTGCAACTGAAGGATTGCATGTTTTGCACCTGAACCTACATCTGTGTTAACAGTAACTCGCTGAGGTATCTTGTTCTAATCAGCTGTGATGCTGAGCAAAGAATTGAGGTTGGTTTTGAAGCCCCTATACACACACACAGTGACAGATACATACTCATATTTACAGACAGGTTTTACATACACATCTACACATTTGTGTGTTCAAAAATAATTCTTAGCTATCCTGTCTCATGCTAAGCGTGGCTTTTGCACATGGGCTTTGCTCCAACATGAATGCAGTGTCACCAGTCCCTTCCCTCAGTCCACATGTGGTATTGGACTTGATCTGGCCTGTCACTCAATCTGCTTGGCACTGTATCCATTACCTCTTGGAACAAAAAGCGGTGTTACACACGTAAACCTGTGTGGGCTGCTGTAGATGGGATGTGATGAGCTGCAGTCCTCAGGACTGAGGGGTCTTGAGAAACTATACAATTACTATATCCCATGGGACACACAGGTGAGCTCACTCTGCAGCTCTGTATTGCCTCTTGTGCTAAGTATTATTTATTTATTTTGAATCACAAATATGTTCTTTACTCTGTTCACGTACCGTATATGTCTCCAGATGAATAGTGAGAGTCTGGCATCTGCTTGAAACTGAACCTTCTGTGAAGTGCAATCTGCAGCTGATAGGAATTGCTTTATATTATGGAAAAACCTGTCCACATTGCCAAGTTATACGATTGAGATGTGAGTAGTTGTCAGCCAGATTTGACAGCCTTTGCTTTGACATATGTTATGCATTACCTGTTATTAATAATCACAGTGGACTGGGTGCAAAGTTAGTGTATTGGTATTGTACAAAACCACTCCAATCTTCATAGCCCAAAAGCACTCGGCACTGCTTTGTCAAGAGGAACAACCAGAAAATACACTGGTTTTTCTGTACTAAGGAACTTAGAGCTGCTCCCTAGATTCACCCTAATTCTGAGTTGAAAATCCAGCAAAGATGAAATATTGATGAAATATTTATTATGAATTTGTCACCCTTGTACTGTTAGGTACTGGGGTATCTGTCAGCATGCTCACCTTTATATCCCAGGTGAAAAAGGAATCTTAATTTTTTTCCTTCTAGCTTTATTGACTGGAGGACATAATCTTGTTTAATGCCTATTGAGTCCCTGGGAGTTTGTAACTGTGGACTCCCTGTAGAGAGACACAGAACCTGACTGTATGAGTGCTATAGAAGAGCTACTAGTTGAAATTCAGATTATAAAGTCTACTAATAGAGGTAGCATGCAGTTCTGCAGTGCAGTGAAGTCTCAAGTTTGCCACAGGCTGAAGCATCCTTCCCATAAATCTTAGCACCTTAATGCTTTCCTAAAATGCAGACACTTATCCCAAAACCCTTATGCCTGGTTGCAGATAGAGATGAGAGCACTCATGGCTGTAGATACAGTGTTTTTTTGAAAGCATAAAGCTTATGACATGAGAGAGCTGTTGGAGCTCCTAGTTAAGGTCTTGCTGAATCTCTCCAGGCTCTGGTAAATATAAGGGATTTGTGATGTTTTGTTATCTCGTTCAGGTTTAGCATCCTTCAACCAGGGATTCACCCTTGTGTTAAGCAATAAACTTGGGGGAAGACCTGCCTTTTCCTAGGAACACAAAGGAAGGTAGCACGAAGATCTCCACAGGAAGATTGGGAGGGCTGGGGGCAGCCCAAACCAGGGCTGACCCACGCCCAGTGGCAGTCAGCAGTGGGGTGAGGAGGATTTCAGAGAAGGCCGAGCTCAAGCACCAAGGGACTTCACACTCTCACAGATGGCTCTGAAGGTGCACAATGGAGCTCCGGGTAGACCTACAGCTCCAGCTTCCCTGGTGCTGTGTGCCTGGCCAGCCATTTCCCACGCTTGCTGTAGGAGACTCGATGCTAAATTGCTCAGCAGAAAGGGGGAATAATCTGAGCATCGGAAGGATCACAGCACCATCTGCTGGGACTGCTCGTCGGTCCCACGGCAGGAGAGAACTACTGAATTTCTATGGCAAATACAGGATAATTTTGCCTTTTCCCTAGGCGATGGAGAGCCAGAAGGCAGCTGAACATTCTCCCAAAGAAAGCTTTGCCCAAGAATGAGAATTAAAAAAAAGTTTTATGCATCAGCTGAATTTGTAGGATTGGGTTTTTTTGCATAGCTTCAACTGACTTCAGCAACAGGGTGTCATTTTAGAGCCTCTTTCTTACCCTCAGCCTGTTTTTCTCTGTGTCCTCTTTCCCTCCCTCCTTGGCAGCCTTCTTCCCTCTGTTCAGCACTTGCTCCGTTACCCTCTTCTGTCCAGTCCCTGCTTTCTGCTGGTCTATCTTGGGTGATGCTGTGACATGGCTGTGCTTGAACAGGGACTTTGCATCACTCAGGGTTGGTCTGTAGCACTATTTTTGTATTTCCACTGATGGTGCATGGGGTGTTTTGCTAAACCTATCACAGCTCTCTGAGTGTGGCTGCAACCTCAGTATTGCTCCTGCACGGCAGTTGAGGGAGGTGATCCTCCTCCTTTATTCAGCCCTAGTGAGGCCACATTCTAAGTGCTGTGTCCAGTTCTGGGCTGGGCTCCTCAATACAAGAAACACAAGGAGCCACTGCACAGGGTCCAGTGGAAGCCACAAAGATGATAAGGGGCAGGGGCATCTCTCTTATGAGGGGAGATTGCATCAACTGGGCTTGTTTGGTTTAGAGAAGATTGAGAGGGGATCTTATTAATGCATATAAATATCTCAAAGGTGGGCATCAAGAGGATGATGCTGGACTCTTTTCAGTGGTGCCCAGCAACAGGATGAGGAGCAATGGCTGCAAACTACAACACAAGAAGTTTCACCTCAACATGAGGAAGAAATTCTTTACATTGAAGGTGGCAGAGCACTGGACCAGGCTGCCCAGGGAAGTAATGGAGTCTTCTCTGGAGACATTCAAAACCCACCTGGACGCGTTCCTGTGTCACCTGCTCCAGGTGCCCCTGCCTTGGCAGGGGGGTTGGACTGGATGATCTCCCGCGGTACCCTCTGACCTAACAATTCTGTGCCTCTTCCTGGCTATCAGCGGGAATAAACACCCCCAAGGACCCGAGATGATTCCAGCGGTGCCCCCTGCGGATATCGCGGTTCGCGACACCAGCCTGGGGCGGCCTTGCCCCGCGGGGCAGCCCCGCTCCGCTCCGTCCGTGATTCCACTCTCCGGGTTTCCCCGGCGCCTCCCGCTCCACCCCGTCCGTGACTCCGCTGTCCGTGTTTCCGCGCCGGCCCGCGCCGGCCCCGCCCCGCGGCTCCGGTTTCAGGCGCTGCTACAGGGACCCCCAAGATGGAAACGCAGGGGCTGCCGGCCGCGGAGGCGGCCCGGGCCCGGCCCGCCGCGCAACATGGCGGCCCCGCCGCGCCGCCGCCGCCCGGCTGGGACCCGCCGCCCGCCACCGCCCCGCCCTCCCCCGCCGGCAGCACCATCGCGCCGGGCCTCTACGTGAGCTTCCCGGTGCTGCTGGTGGAGGAGAAGCCGGAGCCCGGCGCCAGCCCCGCGCCCAGCGCGCCGCCGGCGGGGCCCGCGCCCGACAGCGACGGGCTGCTGCTCGTCTTCAACGTGGTGCGCGGCGCGGGCGGCGGCGAAGCGGGGCGCGCCCAGCCCGGCCCGCCGCCCGCTGAGCCGCCGGAGGAGGCCCCCGGCTCGGCGCCGCCGCCGCCGCCTCCTCCTCCTCCTCCTCCTCCTCCTCCCCCGCCGCCAGCACCGCTGCCCCCCGCGGGCGGCGATGGCGGCGCGGCGGAGGACGGCGCCTTCTCGGGGACCATCACCATCAACAACCAGAGCCTGCTGGTGCGCATCGAGAACGGCGTGCTGACTCTGGGGCCCGGCGCCGAGCAGCCCGCGGGGGCCGCGCCGCCCAGCGCCGCCTCCAGCCCCGCCGAGCCGCCGGGCGGGCCGCGGCCGCGCTCGCCGCCCGCTTTCCCGTGCCCGGAGCCGCGCTGCGGGGAGGCCTTTCCCCGCAAGCAGCAGCTGCGGCTGCACCGGCTGTCGGCGCACGGCGGCGGTGGCGGCGGCGGGGAGGACGGGCGGGGCGCGGCGGCGAGGCCCTTCGGCTGCCCCGTGCCGGGCTGCGCCTGGTCCTTCGCCACGGCCTACAAGCTGCGGCGGCACCTGCACTCGCACGACAAGCTGCGGCCGTTCGCCTGCGCCGCGCCGGGCTGCGCCAAGCGCTTCACCACCGTGTACAACCTGCGGGCGCACAGCCGCGCCCACGAGCAGGAGGCGGCGCAGAAGTGCGAGGCGTGCGGGCAGCGCTTCCCCAGCGCCGCCCGCCTGGCCGCCCACCGCCGCCGCAGCCACCTGGAGCCCGAGCGGCCCTACCGCTGCGACTTCCCCGGTAAGCCGCCTCTGGGGATGGGCTTCCTTCCCTCCCCCGCCCAGAAAAACCGGGATCACAACTCGCTTGTCCTCCCCGCTGCCCCTCCTTCGTCTCCCCGAGGGGGTCTCCCCTGAGACTTCACCTCAGTTATCAAAGACTTCCATCTGATTTGGCAGCTGGAGGACGCTGCGCCTCTGCTCCCGTGACTTTGTGAAGCACGGCATGACACAGCACCACTGTCCAGTGGTGCACCTTAACCCGGGCTGTGCGGGTTTTCATTGCTCACCTTGGGTAAACAGTTGTATTTCCTCGGAGTAACGTAGTTTAGGATTGCACTGTTTGTTTGGGTTTTTTTATGTTCCCGGATGTAACATCCTGGAAAAAGGATCATGAAGATGCCTCGCTAAAAGCTGGAAGGGAGAAAATAGTGCAGTTTTCCTGATTTTTATTGCTGTTTCCCTTCTCTCCCCAGGCTGTGAGAGAACGTTTATCACAATGAGTGCATTATTCTCCCATAACCGAGCCCACTTCAGAGAGCAAGAGCAGTTCACCTGCTCGTTCCCTGGCTGTAACAAGCAGTATGACAAAGCCTGCCGACTGAAAATCCACATGAGGAGTCACACAGGTATTCACAGGCATGACTTGTACCTGGGGAAGTACATGGAAGATAGCTATGTGAAGAGTGGACTTCAGTTTGCTGGAAAAACTGAAAGTCATGAAGGGAGGAAGGGTGACAGGAATTATTTGGAGTCAGTGATTCTTGGCCTTCTGCGAGGAAGGGGTAGGAGTCCGCTGAATCAACTGGCCAAATGCAAAGTAGGGACATGCAAAGCTGTGGTTTCTGTCATTGTGCACTCTGTCCAGCAAAACTATCCCAGCTCTACTCCCAAATTCATAGACCTTCAAAATGTTGGTCAAAACAAACAGCTGAAAAACTCTCAGACCATGTGGAGTGTTTGTGCCAAGGTTGGGAACAGCAAGAAGGTAAATTTCAACTCAGGCAAGCACTCCTGACTTGCAAGGACCACTGCTAAGCTGAAATACAGCCTCCTCATGTTTTAAAGACACTTGTGTGTGCTCTCTACTGTCCTCTGGTTTCGTGGCTTTATTGTTGAGTTTTGGGGTTTTTTTTTGTTTTCTTAAGTGTCACTTTTGTTAAATTAAAGTTCATAGATGTGATGAAAATCAACTTCACATACTTCACTGTATGGTAATCAAGATGCAGTCACAGGTCATGAAAACAGGAAAGAACATTTCAGTTTTCAGTAATGCTCCTATTTACTGGTTATTAAAGTACCTTCAAGATAGCTCAGATTAATATGAGGTGGATTGATAAATCTGATCTGTGATCTTTGATGCACAGGAAAAGATGCAGTAGCCTGGAGGCCCAGACCGTACAAGGGTGTAGGGGCATGACAATACTCTGCAGTGCATTGCAGGACAGAGTGGCTGAGTTGTTCTGTCTTAAATTATTTTAAGCAGGTTTTGATGTTTTCTAGCAGCAGTGTGTATTTTCATATTCAATGGTTAAGGTAATCTTTTTTTGCTTAAGGTGAAAGACCTTTTATCTGCGACTTTGAAGGCTGTGGCTGGTCTTTCACCAGTATGTCCAAGCTTCTGAGACATAAAAGGTAAAGGAAGCTTTTTCTGATTATACTGTCCTAAGCCGCTGACTGTTTGTTTATCTGTGTATTTTTTTTTCCAGTACCTAAGCAGCAGTGGATTTAATCATGGCAATTTCCTTCCCTTGTAGGAAACATGAAGATGACAGGAGATTCATGTGCCCAGTGGAAGGCTGTGGGAAGTCCTTCACAAGAGCAGAACACTTGAAAGGCCACAGTATAACTCACCTTGGTACAAAACCATTTGAGTGTCCAGTAGAAGGTATTGCTCCACTCTTGTGTGTTTACTGGTAACCAGTGTGTATTTTTGCCTAAAGAGTGTGTGTGTTTTCCTCAAATGTGAGCTTGGTACAGGATTGGAACAATTTAGAGTGAGTCTTTCTAACAGAATTTGAAGAGATAAAACTAAACAGAAGACATTGCAACTGAACAAGTGATCATTCCCAAAGTTATGGATTACAGAGAAAACTGTAGTTTGTGCTCTAGCTTGACTACCTCCATCACTTCAGCAGGACTCCAGGAACAGAGATTTTTGAGTCTGATCTGAAATATTCTGCTTTATAAAGTCAAGAAGCTCTACTTAGTGATTGTGTCTCCTTTTTATGGTCTTGCCAGAAGTCATCATGAAGATGAAAATGCTGTAGCGTGGAAAGGTTGTGCTTTATATTGGATGAATTCAGGGTTTCTTTTTGTTAGAAACAGGTTGTTGAACTGTCCTAGCCACTCAAATGTTGATTTCTTCTGGGTCCTCTGAGTATAGGCACAGGCACTGCAAAATAGCAAGTAGAGTTCTGCGGAGATACTGTGATTTAAGACATTAAGTGTGAACACTGAATTGAAATTAGATGAAATGTCAAAGCCTTGTATATCTTCTTACAGGCTGTTGTGCAAAATTTTCAGCAAGAAGTAGTTTGTATATTCACTCCAAAAAACATCTTCAGGATGTGGACTCATTAAAGACCCGGTGCCCTGTTTCCAGCTGTAATAAACTGCTCACTTCCAAACACAGTATGAAGACGCACATGGTCAAACAGCATAACTTCAGCCCAGGTAAAGTGTTTGTTTCAGGCTGTTAGGGGGTGCAGTGGGAAAATTAAATGTTTGATTAAGGAAGATATGTATTTACTAATGTTGAAATCTTAGTCCCATTGATATGAATGACAGAATCTTTACTGAAACTGGAGTTGGTTTCTCCCTTCCCTAAAATTTTCAGTGGGACCTCTGAGTATTAGAAAGGGATACCTGCACTTGACCTGTGTGAAATTGTGAGAAATTTCATCGTTTTTTAATGAAGTAGAACTTGTCCTTGTCCGTGCCATCTCTAGAATAGTAGCAAGGTCTAAAAGAACTTCTCTTTTCACCCCTTTTTCCACTCCTCTACAGCCTGACTTAGCTTGGACTGTCTCAGTGTTATTTTTTGGCAAGTGCTTTTGTAACTGAAACTTCTCAGTAAAGGAGTGAACTTATTTCAGTAAGCTGCTTTTTCTTAGATCTGCTTTAAGGGAAGTTGGGAAGTATTTTAGTAGGCTGAAGATACAGAATTTTAAGCTTCCTCCTTTGATCATTCATATTTTTCCTCTCCATTGTCTGATTGAAAGGTCTCTCTTATAACCAAACTCTTCTCTTCCAGATCTCCTAACTCAGCTGGAAGCAACCAACTCCCTCACACCCAGCAGTGAACTCACTAGTCCAGGGCAGAGTGATCTCGGCAACATAGACCTTGTATCCCTGTTCTCCAACGTGTCTGGTAACAATTCTGGAATTGCAACAGACATGGCGCTGGTGAACTCTGGGATTGTCACCATCGATGTTGCTTCAGTGGGCTCGACACTGGGAGGAAACCTGCCCACCAGTACCAATTCCTTAAGCCAGGCAGTCGATCCCTTGATCCTGGTGGCGAGCAGCGACATGCCGCAGAGCCTGGACAGTTCTCTCCTGCTGGGAAGCGGTGCAGTTCTACAGCAAAGCACTTTAAACTTGGATGATGTACAGACTGTCAATGCCGAAGCCTTGGGTTCGCTGGCGTCCCTGTCGGTGAGGAACTCCAGTCAAGATGTGCACAGCTTGACGTCCAGCAATAATTTAACCATCGACACGGCCACTTTGACTCCTTCCAGCAGCCTCGGCGGTACCAATGTGCCTGAGTTACTCACGCCAGTTAAAGCTGAGCGGAATTTGGTTCCGTGCTCAGATGTTGTTGGTCAACAAGAGGGCAGCAAAGTAGTGACACAGTTTGTCTTCTCCAACCCTCCGGGGAGCTACAGTGCACAGAAGGAAATGGATCTTGGGGCAGTGACTGGCAGCTCGTTTTTGGTATGGAGTAACTATATTCACTTTACCCCAGCCTGACTTTGGGAGTATCCCTTGCTACTTACAGGGAGACCTTTCTCTCAGATTTTGCAGATCATGCATTCTGGCTCTTTTTTGACAAAGGGTATGGAATGTTATGTTGTGGTAGTGTGTTGTCACAAGTAGATTCAGTGTGGTGATAAGTTCTCTTAAGAAATACTGGAATTCTGGTGGGGACAGTTAAGGAAGAACCTTTCAAAATAAGCAGCCATCCATCTGAAATGGAATTTGCAGGAATACCCAAGAATATGTGATATATCTTGTGCATTTCATTCCAGGGAAGGATTTGGGCTGTAAGAGTAACTGCAACATTTTACTCTCAGTCCTCTTGTTTTAAGTATTCTTCCCTTTCTGCTTCACTGTGTTGCTGCAGACTGTTTACATTATAAAGTAAATATTTGTTAAAATCTGAATGTTTATAAACGTGGACCTAACTTCTTAGTGTGTTGAACTCCAAATATTGAACACACATAGGGAGTTTGTTGAAACACTAATCAAAAGATTAGAGAAACTAGAATTCAGTGTTTGCAGCATAGAAGGTAACTGCATTTGAGAACTCATTAGTCTGTGTTCATTGTCTTGCTTTGTTCTTGATTCCAAAAACTTTACATCTCTGGGCTTTTTTTTTTTTTGTACTAGGAGAGCAGTGGGTCTGCAAGAACAGACTACAGAGCCATTCAGCTAGCCAAGAAAAAGAAACAAAAAGGGAATGGCAGCAGCACAGGTGAGAAGCCATTAATTTTGTCAAATTTACTAAATACAATTATTTAGGATTTTTGGCACTGCAATGGGAGCAGGTTTCTGAGTGGCATTTTTAAATGTCCCATCCAGTATATTGCTAGTTAAAATGATTATGCATGTGGTGTACCATCTGTTACTCTGGATAATCACATTCTGTGGAATATCAAATTCACAGTAAGTTTACAAAGAAAGATGCACCATATGTTTCATGGTTGTTAACAAGACACTAGCTCTCCATCTCTTCATCTGCTTTTTATTTTCTTATTAAAACAAAAAAAAAATTAAGGTCACTTTGCTTTCTGTTGTTTATGCTTTTGGTCTTACTTAAGGCGTTCTTTCAGTCAGTACAGACAATAAAAACAGCTGGAATTTTGCTTGTATGTTTCTCTTAGTAATAGTGTGTATACAGTGTTAAGGAATTTATTTTTTAATTATCTGGAAATACTCAAACTTCTCTCTCAGATTTTTGCCTTGTAGGGAGTTCTTGTGCAGGCTGTGGTTTAGGTCATGATTCCAGATGTGTCCTCTTCCTCTTAAACTGTAGTTTGACTCAAAGCTATCTGATGTGAATTATACACTACTCCTTTGTCAGGTCAAACATGGTCCATGGCTCACTGGACTTGCACGAGCTCAGATGTTTGAGTTGTGTCTACCTTTGGGGCTGGGGTGGAATATCATATATTTTTGATATGAATACCATATATGGAGAGAGAGTTTAGTTCCACTTTGCTGTCTCTTAGACCTTCCTCCTCTGAAAATCAAGGCAATAATTTTTGAGGTGAGTTAAGAGACTAGTTCTGATTTGAGAACCGTTGTGTTTGTGTATTTGTAAAATGCATACCTGTATAAATTCTGTCTGGTTCCGTGAGTTGTCACATGGAAGGATAAGTGCATTATGAAGCCAGTCCTGAGTGTCCTTGTATTAGACGTGTGCATGTGTCATCAACTGTGTCTTTTGGTTGTTAATTTGAAAAAGGCAATTACATTTTACAAATGTCTTCTGAAATGACCTCAGAAAACTCCTGTTTCTGTTCCTACTCAAGTCTTTCAAGTCCACCTTTCACCAGCTATTGCCTTAATGCTACTCACTGCTTCTCTAAGTGGTCTAGAGCATCTTGTATCTCTAACTGGTTTAACTAGGTTGAGCAAATACTATGGAGGGATGTTCAGTGTTTAAAAAGAACTTATCCAAGCGCTTCATTTATTATAGATGAAAAAAGACCTCAAAAACCCACAGAGCTGACAGGACTGTTTCCTTGCAATTGTTTTGATTAGGTTTTTGGTTTTCAACTTGTAATACAGCAGCTGATTTATCTTGCTTTAAACTGAAAGAAGCTTAAGTTGTGATAATTGTATTTGTGTAGCCCATTCTACCCAACAGTCTTTGAAATCTTTCTGAAAGTAGATGAGCTTCACTATGCTCTTTTTACAGTTTAGAAAAATGATGTGCATGACTTCTCAGGAAATGAATTGCAAAATTAAAAATAGAAAATGCAATTCTGCTTCCTAATTCCTTTCTATATCTCCACAAATATACCAGTATTTCTGTGCTACCACAGGGGTGAGCCCTAAGCTTAGCAGTTTGTGATGTGGTTTTAATGGTGTTCATGTAAAAAGATGCTCACTCAGCAGCTGGAGATCACCAGCTTTTAGCATTGTCAGATGGTGCTTAATTATATTGCACTGTTGCAGGCATTTGCTATGTAGTGTAAATAGCTGCATAAAATTGAAAAGTACTAGCAGGATGCTTTGGTTAATTGTTTCTGACCATCTAACTATTAAAACTGCTCTCTTTTAGGGGCATCTGGCTCTGGTCAGAGGAAAAACAAAGGTGGTAAAGTAAGCCCCACCAACTTTTCATCATCGACTCCTGGCAGTCGACTGGGTGGCAACATAGTTCTGCCAAATGGAGGGCTGACAATAAGGGACCCTGCCACTGGAGCTCAGTATGTGCAAATTCAGCTTCTTCAGGTAAGAGCTAAGGAGAAAAAAACATGCTCATCTTCTCTGTTACCCAAATTGGCACATTTGTGGAAGAATTTGACTGTTTGTGAACTCAGGTACTACTGCCCCTGGATGAGATCATGAGCTCTGCAGTATTCTTACATTATTCCACATCTCAATTACAAAGTAAATATTAGAACAAGTAAATATTAAAACAAGTAAATATTAAAACAAGTAAATATTAAAACAAGTAAATATTAAAACAAGTAAATATTAAAACAAGTAAATACTTAAGTATAAATAGTAATTAGACAAAATATAAATAAATATTAAAGTAAGTAAATGAAACTGACTTGAAAACATTCCTGCAAAAGGAAGTTTCAGCCTTAACTGTTATTTTTCTAAACTGTTGAAATGAAGCTTTAAAAAAACCAAAACAACCTAGTAATTGCTGTGGACTGATTAGAGGAGCATGAAAGGTAATAGTTTTTGGCCAGGTGTGTATCTGTGTAGTATTCAGAGAGAGGGGTAAGTTCCTTCTACTTTACTCCTAAACAACTGTGGTATGGAGGAAGCTGTGGGCAGAGTTCTCCATTCATCTAGTTTTCTGAGGGGTGTTTGTAACATAACAAACATGAAAGTTTGTAACTTTTATGTTAAGTATCAGCTTTATGCAAACATGGTGAAACTTGTTTCACATTTCTGAGTGTTACATTTGTTGGAAGATGAACAATTCCTCCTTTTCAGATCTTGCCAGTGGTCCTGATGAAGACAGGATAATAGGTTGTACTCTGGGTTGGGTTCAGATTTAAGTGGTAGTTAGCTTTCTGCATGTCTGTAGATCTAGGCCTTACTAGTACAGTGCAGTGGCTTTAGCAGATTTTTTAACATCATGAGGCTGAGTGAAATTTGCTGTATTGTGCTGAGATGCCTGGGGGTCGTGTAATTTAATCATATTTCTGTGTTCACAGGATGATTCCCCAGGAGAGGGAGATTTGCCCTTTCAGCTGAGCTCCCAGTCTTCCTCATCACATTCTCAGCTTACAGTGGATTTACCTGTTCACATACTTCAGGTACAGCACGTCAAGCCATTGGGTTTTATTGCCTTGCTTGAAAGTGAAGACAGTTTATTGTAAACACTCACATTCTGCCTAATGAAAGTACCTTTTTTTCCGTTGGGAGTTTAATTTCACTCACACGAAGTAGTAAGCAGAGAGCTGCATTACACAATTTATCTTGTGTCTGTTACTAACCTTTGACACATCATAGGTGGTTGTTTCTCTTCCTCTGTTACTGAGTAATGAATAACTAAATGTTACTCATTTATTCTGAAGTGCCCCCATCCTTATTTTCCTGATCCCAGCCTGCAGATAGTAGGTGGGTCAATAAAGAATCAGAATTGGAATGTAACAGGCTACAGGAAGGTTAGGAAGTGGGAAGTATAATCTTCAGCCTAGATTTCAGAGTGGTGTCCATATGGGAATGGCAGGTTACAAAGCCTGCTCAACGGCCCTCAGTTTTGATAAACTCTGCAATGCACCTATTCTTGCCAAGTGGGCTTCTCCTGGGTAGAAAATAAAGCTTTTTTTATTGAGGAGGGGCACCTTACTGTGCTAAACCTAGAAATACAAGAAGAGTAGGGTTGTTAGCCATGGTAGAGAGTTAATGGAGGAAAACCAAATAGCAATTTTAAATTTAAATGCTCATCTGAAGTGTTCCACAGAAAAACTGTGGCAACATTGTTTGGGTGGATCCCCAAAGTAGGAAAGCTTTGGGATTCCCCTGAACCATTCAAAACATTGCTGTGCTGTTGAATAAATGTCAAGGTAATCTTGCTGATAAGCAGTAAAAGCGTCTAGAGGTGAAAGTACTGAACTCTTCATGCTGTCTATTTGCTTTAACAGGAACCACACAATTCCACTGAAGATGATGCAGGTTCTGATAACTCTCAGTTCACTGGAAGCACAATAAACTTACAGGATCTGGAATGACCATTATTAAGAACAGTTACTTGAAAACAAATTGGGCAATCATGACAGAGTGAGATAACTATATGGGTCTTTTTCCGAGGAAAATATGGAAAGTAGGAGAACTGAAGTATGGTTGCACTCTTTGTGATTTGCTAAAGACAGTTGCAGCTGAAAGATTTTCTTAAAAAATGTAAATCCCACTTGATGTGCCTGTGTAAGATACCCTGTCTGCCTGGTGGTCGGGGAGGCTGAGGCAGACTGCTGTACAGTGTTGTTTCAGGGAGAAGTACTGTATTACACTTCAAACTGAGGTAATATTTACTGTTTTCACAGGAAACCAAGTATTCTACAGCTAACAAGTGCAAATTTATAATCCTGCCTATGACAGTTAAAAGTTTCTTTCCATTGGTTTCCTGCTGGAGCCAGTGGCATTGAGGAATTAAGAGCTAAAATTTGCAAGTGTTTTCCACACACAAAAACCATAATTGTTTTGGCCTGTGTTTTGGCAGAAAACTGGAATAAAGTGTCACATGTAACAAAATTAACGTTCTATGCCATGAAAATGAGATGCTCTAAAATCTTTGTTTTAGAAAGCTAGATTCTAAATGTTAACTTAGCTGTGAATCAGTTTGTAGCTCATGTTGAGTTTCTCCCTTTCCTTACTCCCACGTCCCAAATACTTTGCTGAATTCTTCCAGCAAAACTTGAAAAAGAAAACTGCAATAGAACTGTACTCACTGTAAGTGATTAGCTAAGAGTCCAACAGCATCTGAGAGAGGTTTGTTTTTATCTTTGTGTTCCCTTTTTTGGGAGGAATGTTGACTGTCCTGTAAATTTAAGCACCTTGATTTTTGTCTCATCTATAAACCGCTGCCAAGTTACCTGTAAACTGGCCACTACTATTTTATTTTGAGTTGTTTGATGTTTTTGGTTTTTTTTAATGGAACACTGTTAACACAAGTTCTTTATTGCTATCCCAGAGTGCCACATGCACGTGCAGCTTATGGCTGGTTTACAGAATATGCAGTTGTCAGAGTATTTTGTGAGGGGAAAAGAATTGTTACCCAGAGAGATTTGCCCCACTGAAAAACTGCAGTTTCTCTTGGGGCTGGGGGGAGAGGTTGTATGTACTCTACTTATCTGGATTGCAGACACCTAAATAAGTGTAGGGTTGTATAGGGGAAAAAAACCACCTTTGGTTACGTTTTAAGGTAGTAATTTAAATGTTTCTTATGGTGATGTTCTGAATGCCTATAAAAGTATGTATAGGAGTTTGATAAAAGGCTGTATGTACTGTTTTTTTTTTTATTCTCAGTGAGGTGTGTGTATGCACGTATGTGTATTTTTTTTTTTTACAAAATAAGATATGTCACAGAGGGGAACGTTGTGATCTTTCTAATCTTGCACATATTTATTTATTTTACAGTTATACTGATGTTAAATTCACATGAGGTTGTTCAGAAATGCTTTTACTTCCTGTGCCTTTTGAACTATGTATGTGTCCATATAAATGCTTTTTTTGATTGAAGACTTGGGGAGGAAAAAAGCATACAGGTTACACTGAACTTCAGCTCCTGATTTGTAGGCAGTATTTTATCCTCTGGTTGAACCAGTTTTATTTTTCTATCTTTAGCCTAACTGAGCATTGTGGTCTCTCTGTTCCTCTCACTCTGAGTTTACAGCTTATGTCCAGGGAAAGTCTTAACCTTCTCAGGCTGGGTTTCCAAACCAAACTGTTGGTAGATGAGATCTACCCAGTGGCTGTGACTGCAGCATGGAGTCCACTCCTGAGAGAGAGAGAGATTGAGAAGGAGTTGTGCTCCAGGGACTCCTTGGTCTTGCTCTAGTGGTCACCATGCTCTCCCTGGAAGCTGAGACACCTCGAGCTCCCAATGCCTGCATTATTCTGTTCTCAAGGACCATACCAGTTCTTACTCTATTAAAATGGCCAAGGAACACTCCATCTTTTTATGGGACTTGCAACCAAATCTTTCTACTTCTGAAAATGTACCTCACTCAGCTTTGTAAGTGAATGTAAAGTGCTAACCTCTTGGGGCAGAAAATTGGATTACTTGGCTTGGAGTCCATTGCTGGCAATGGATACCTGAAGAACTGCTGGTGCAAAAGGGTTAATAAAGCTTTTTTTTTTATGGTCAGTTTGTCACTGGGTGTTGTTCTTTGCTTGGATGCATCTGACATAAAGCTAATTACTAGCAGCTTGATTTCTGCAGAGCCTGTGTTTTTCCTTTGGTTGCGTCTTTTCCACAGTAGTGGGGTGGAGTCTGTAATGAAACCCATCCTTTGGATTAAAGCATAGCCATTGTTTTTTATAGCCCTTCAACAAACTTGTGATTATCTTAAGTGTCTGGCAGGTGCCTGACTTAGTTGTGCCTTAACAAAGGTTGTCACCCAGGACTGTGATAGATCTCTGCTCGGGTTTGTAGGCATAGAGCCACTGGCATTAAACACTGAATGAGAAAAGCATTGGTGCTTAGCAGGAGCCTGAGAAGCAAAATAAGATAATTTTTATTTATTTTCTTAGGCAAAATATCAATGGGTGGGAAAAGAGGTTGCAAATTTTCCCTGGAGTCTTAGAATAGGAGGAAAAGGAAGTTTCATGGGACTGAAGTTGTTCAACTGAGCAAAGACAGAATGTAGATCTACAAGACTAGTTCTAGAGCAGCTTCAGCCCCACGTGCTGTGATTGAGGCTGTGCTGTCAAGAGAAATAATACATTTGTTCTTCCTTCTCCTTATCTATTTGTTCTTGGGTGGTCTTCTTCTCCTTCCTGGCAGGTGGGTTGGAATGAAACAGCAGCTTCCTGCCATTCTGCGGAGAAAGAAGAGGTATGTTAATCAGTGCTGTGTTGGTGTGTCTGAACCACGTGGCTAAAGCTGTTTCATGAGGGGCCGTGGCCCCTTGCTCTCTATTTTCTAGGCAGGCTGCAGTGTGTCTATGTGTGTTTTTTGTATTAGAAAGTGCATGTGAAGCACCTGAAGGCCGTGTGTGTGCTCGTGCTTCAGCTGCTACAACATACTGTTGTACCTACAACTGGTTTCTGACTCATTTGTGCTGTCTCAGGAAGAGCAGGGGAAGTTGGAAGTCCAAAGAAATATCAGCGGGAGCCTGCAGAACCCTCTGTTTTCTCTTGGCTAAAGGGCAGGGACTCGTGGCACCTGTTCTCTGTCACCCATGCTGTCAGTACTTTGGTGTGTGACAGAGCTGGGGTGTCCTCACTGCCGTGTTGGCCTGTGGGAGGTGCAGCAGGAACTGTGGCTGAAGCTCAGTTTGGCATAATATGGCACATGTCAGAAAAGGTGTGGTTTGATGGGATGGCAAAGCTGACTGAGGGTCTTGCTGCTGTTGTCAGGTGTGTCTTGCTCATGCCCAGTTCTTCATTTGCCAGTTTTCTTGCTTTGTTTAATACAGCCAAGTTAATGAGTTGAAATGAGCTTACTGAGAATTGGCAAGTAATGGAGGGAGCCATGTGGTTGAGAGAAGGATAGGAGAAAGACAATGGAAGGATACTGAGCTGGAAGAGTGTGCACTGTGACTGACTTCCCAGCAGTGGCTTAAGTTACATCACTCCTGTAAATTGTAAGTTGTGCTATGCCTGGCTATTGGTGCCACCCCACACAGCTGTGGAGGCCCCTAGTAACACTATTCCCTTAAACACTTGCTATTCAGGTACCTCTAGCTTCCCTGAAGTGGGCTATTGAGGTGAGAATCACTGCACTTACCTTTTTTTCTAGAGTTGCCTGGAATCTTTCCATGTCCCTTTTCAATACTTCCTCCTGCTGCTGCTTCTGTTTCAGCTTTTCCTCTCTGAGCCTTTTGAAGGGAGGAAATAAAGGATGAGTTAAATCCAGCATGCAGCTACACCAGATGTGCTTTTGACACACAGCATGGACATCTAACATTACATTTTACGTCACACCTTACATGTAACCATGTAGGACCACCAGAGCATGAGGGTTTGGGTGCAGCCTTTGCTGGAGTTTGTTACTGGGAAGGTGGTAGTAGAGAAGCACTCACCACAGTTGGTCCTACTCTTTCTGGAGTGATGAGTGGAAAAAAGCATGTCAGGCTTTGAAATGGAGATATTGGACAGTAGTTTTCTGTTGCAGACGTGCTCTGTGCCACCCTCAGCAGGTGACTTACACTCTGCAGTTGACCAGGATGCCCACCAGCTTTGTGG
The DNA here is from genome assembly GCF_036250125.1 of Pseudopipra pipra. NCBI lineage: Eukaryota > Metazoa > Chordata > Aves > Passeriformes > Pipridae > Pseudopipra > Pseudopipra pipra. The sequence goes on from NC_087559.1 coordinate 10,585,936, forward strand.
GTGAGTGATGTTTATAGGAGGGTTTTACACCCATGGAGCTACACATTGCTCAGATGGGCACAGTGGAGGCCAATACTGGCAAGTGGTTCCAATTCCCTATGGAAAGGAAGTGCTGGAACAGAAACGGGATCAAGCTGTGGAATGCTGAGGCCCAGAGGAACTGAATTCTTAACCTTGTGATCCTGAGGAAAACTTTAAATGCTTTTTGAAGGTTTTTTTTTAGTTTGATTGGTTTTGTTTTTATTTAGGGTGTGGGGTATGTGGTGTCAGGTTCTTCCCTGAATTATTCTCCTCCATCCCCAGCATAGAATAAATGTGTGTCTTATTTTGTAATTTAAGAGTGCAAACCCATTCACAGAACATCAGGAAGAAACACCACACCCTTTCTACTCCAAAGCTGAATAAAGATACAGAGAAAGAGTAAGCAGGAGGGAAATATCACTGCTCTGGCTTTAAATCCTCAGACTATTCTCGTTCACCTGAAGATGGCCTGATATGATCAGCAGTTCATCTATCTTTGCAATTTTTGAGGGGAAATTTCATGTAAGTGACTGGGCCAAAAGGAATGTGTCTTATCTTGGAACCTGAATTGATTGTGTTAATTGGCTACTATTTAATAAAACAAGTCAAATTTAAGAGTTTTGTAGAAGAAACATTTGAAAGCTGTCATTGCTGTGAAATACCCTTAGGTACCTATTGAATACCTGACAAAATATCAGGGCATGGCAGACTTTGAGTGTGTTAACTAGAGGAGTAATTTTCTATTCAATCAGATTAAATATTGTTACTGTAATTAGTCTTCTTAAAATTATGATTCTCATCATTGAGTCTGGTTTGTTTGTGAGTTTGGTGTTTTTTATTCTTCTGAATTTTTCCCTTCTCCAATGTAGCTTGCAGGTCTTTTCTAATGTAGCTGTGAGCTGCTGCTTGCTGCTCAGGACACTCAAGTTCTATGAATGTGGAACCCTTACAGAAGAAAAATGGTATGGATTGGTCACATGGGATTTCAGATTGCTGCTACAGTTTCTTGGGTTGATTTGACTCTTTTGGCTGTCAACATTTAAAAATAGAGGTATTTTCCAGAAGAGGGTCTTGCCTTACCTTGCCCTCTTTTCCTTTTTTATGGCTTTCTGAGCCTTTTCTATCTGTGATGATGGAATTCCCTCCAGGTTATCCAGTAAATCATTGAGCTGTTTTTCTATTACTTTTAGCATCTCTATTGTCTTCAGGTTTGTCTCATTGTCTCCAGTGCAGTGGGAATAGACTTCCAGCACCTTCTTCTTCAGGCTTGTGAGCATTTTGTCCTAGAGGTAAGAGGAGGTATGTAAGAGGCACATCTGGGTCCTGCCCAGTAGAACCATACTATCCCTCCAAAGCCAAAGGAAGTCAGTAAAGGAAACACTTTAATTTCCTCAACAAGACTCAGTTGCTTGATTCATGGTTGGCTTAGCAGCAGTGGCTGGGACAGATGGCTTTATTGAGCCTTTCTCCTGTTGGTCTCATCTTCCTAGCTTTGCTGTGACTTGGGGCAGGTTTTGGCTGCCCAGGTGTCTTTATAGCCCCTGCTCTCACCTCATAGCAGCTGCATGGAGCAGACACATTTGCTGTCTCAGCAGTGCCCTAAACCTGCCCTTGCTATAGCTCCATTGCTGGGAAATAGTGCTGATCCCTGCCCAGTGCAACCCACTGCCTGCTCTGTTCCCGGGATATGGATATGGCTGATGAAGAGGAACCACTTATGCCCATGTGAAACCCCCTTGCCTTGATCTCAGCGTGTACCTGGTCATCAGCTTCATGTTCTCCACAGGAAAAGAGGTGGACTCTGAGCTTCAGATCTTCTATTCTCTCTTCTTCCTGGGCGACAGCGGACTGCAGGGTGTTTACCTCCTTTTTCAGCTCTGCTAACTCCTTCTCCCTAGGCCAGAAGAGAGAGGAGGTATTTGGAAAGGGCATCTCTGAAACACAGGGCTCTTCTGCTCCCCCCAGCCTGGGCCCATCCCTTCTACTGCCAGCAGATGGAGGTAACACTTCAGCTTTTCCTGGAAATTTGCACCCACAGCCTTGAGAGCTTCTGTTTTTTCTGGAAAAACAGTTTCTGTGCTAGTGTGAGGAAGGAAAAAGTAGCCTAGCTAAACTAAGATTTTTTAATAGTCAGCGGGGGATCCAGATTTAAAAACTTTCACAAGGGGATAAATTACACTTTAAATGGGAATATGTGTGTCTAGCTGCCATTGAAATAGTATATTACAATGACACTTGGGTTCCCTTCTGTCTTCCTCTTAGAAGGTTTTACATTGAGTCATTGTAGGTGCTGGTCTGGATCACTCCAGAAATTGCCTTTTTTCTTCCTTTGATCTTCCTTTATGAGAACTACACAATGCTTCTGTCTCATATCCACTCCAGGATGCTAAATGCATCAGTTCCCTAGTCTGCACCTTGAGGACTAAGGAATTAGTCCCAAGCTCAAGCCTTATCTTCTAAATTAAACATAGATGGGACACTTTCCTGGGAGCTCACAACAGAGTCTCTGTTGTGTGCTGTGTGAACAGCATTACATGTGGTCTGCAGGTAGTGAGGTGCTAGTGGTGGGCAGAGGGGTCCCTTCCCATCTCTTGCAGGATCACACTTACATGCTTTCGTGTGTGGTGATGAAAGTGTGCTGGACCTTGTTCCATCTTTCCTCAATAGCCTGGGAATTCTGGATGAAGGATATGTTCTCATCCTGCATCTTCATGAAAGTAATCAGCAGTTGTTCGGGATGAGTAAAATACAGCTCAGGCTCCTAGGGTGGAAAACACATGTGATGAGTGTTTTTCCTCCTCCAGCCTCTTGAACTACATGGAGGTTGGTCTGCACCAGCCCTGGCTGTTCAAACACTCTTCCATCAAGAGAGGTCTGTGGCTGTCATTTACAAATGTCTCCCACCTTCCTGCCATGTGTGTAGCTTTACTCTGCCTCAGCAGCTCACCCCCAAAACAAGTAGCGTTTTGGGGGGTAAAAAGTGATTCAAACATCTGTGAGAGGAAAGCTTCAATTTCAGACATAAACCAGTAACTTCACTTATTTAAAAATCTTCCATTATATGATGTCATATCAGGTTGGGGGATGACAAGCTTAGAGATGACGGCAGGTTTTTGGAAACTGGAGGAAGAAAGTTAAACTAAACTATTTATAATACATGTTGCCAAAACATGAACTTTTATGAATGTATAAACATATATTTATAATTTGTGGCTACAGTAACTCCTCAGTACCATAACTAATGGTTAGAAGGCGAGGGAAATTAGTAATATCAATAAATGGCACAGGACAAACCAAAAATGTAAATATTTCAACATAGGACTTCTGACCTCATCTTCATCCGAGCTGATTTCATTTTCTGCTTCCTCCAAGGAACTTCTGAAAAAGCATTTTGTGTATTAGGCCCTTAGAGAAATGAGAGCTCACAGGAGACCTTGTTAGTGACTTATGAACACCGGGGATTTTTTGCTATTGCTATTTGCTCCTCTACAGTCCTTTGCATATTCCCACATTTGCCTCCCCATGGCTGTGGCCTGTTTGGGTGTCAGTAGGATCTAGAGGGTCACACAAACAGGCCCTGAGCAAGCTGCCTTTTGTGCTGCTCCAGGCTATGCTGTCCCAGTGGGACTGGGACACGACACGTGAGCCTGAACTGATGGTGTTGATCCAAATGCCTTTAAACTCACTGGGAGGTTTTGACTCTTGGGCAAAGAGAAGGCAAAGGCAAGAGCCTTACTAGAAAGGCTCAGGCAGCAGCAGCAGCAGCAGAAATGTAGAAGCCTTGTGCTCTTTGTGAGACATGGTACTGCTCCTAAATGACACGGTGTAGCCACCATGGGGAGACTGCAGTTTTTACTTGCCCTGGGAGAAGCTTGTTGAGTGCTTCTTCCTCTGCACAAGAGATGAAAGAGGGGGCAAGAGGTGCCTGGCTGCTCTTTGCAGCACAGTCTGTTCACCACCTTCACTTGCATCTGTCACCCTGTGCCATGGAGGGGTTAAAAACCCTTTGTTTGCATCATCTTAGTGCCAGCCCCACTTGGGGCAAGGCTCTCAGCAGAGGATTTAAGGACAGAGCTCTGTTGGAGTAGGAACATAGGTACTGACTTGCACACCTGATGGCTTTCTACTGGTATTTGGATTTGTTCCAATAAGCCCCAGCTCTCAGTATGCCCACAGCAAAGGTGAGGAGTAGGATTCCCCTCTGCTGACTCCCAGTCAACTGAGTGCTCTCTGCAGTATTTAAGTGTGTTGTTTGCATTGTCTTGTACTTACAGTTCTCTTGTTAAAAGAGGCTTCAGGAACTGTTTGAGCTGTGGCCTGATATCACGTGACCTGGAATCCAAACTCTCTGAATACAGCAGGGAACTTGGCATGTCTGTAAAACTGACGGTATGGGCAGTCCTGGCTGTCACACCCTGGTCTGGAGACAAGAAGAGAGGTACTCAAAGCCTGGGGCTGTCCCAAAGAGGAGCAGGCAGCACTTCCCTGGCACTCATGGCACTCACCCTGCTCTGCCCCAGGGGCAGATGAGGCACTCCCTTCATTAGCTCTGGATTCTGTTTTCAGATCCTTGTCCTTTTTGTGCTTTTTTCCGTGTTCCTTCTGCCACTCTTTTGGAGACAGCTGATAGAGGATGTCCCTGTACATCTTGTACTCCTGCAGAGTATCCTGAATTCTGGATATATCACTGGATTGAGAGAAGTGGACAAAGTTTGTTAGCAGGGAGGAAAGCCTCTGCTTGAACACCTTCTTTCTTGCTCTTGATATTCAGCTTAACCCAGAGGAGGGACAAGAGGGCACGTATTTTCATGGACATGCAAAAACAAATGGGAACCTGCCCTGCATGTTCTTTGTGGTTCCTCATGTGGAAGCTGCCTGGTCATATCTCTGTGGCCAGAGCCTTGATATGTCACTGGGCTTGCTAACTTTGGAATTTTTACTTGAAAAGGAATGAGAAATTTTGCCAGCTCAACTCATAATGGTTATTACAGTTATTTCTTTTGTCTTTCCACGGGTGCCCATTTAAATGCATTGCTTAGTTTTGTTTGGTTTTTAATCTGATACTAAGCATTTGATTTTGGTTTTGGAATGTTTACACTTCTTAACAATATTAATAAAAACTAGTCAAGTTGTTTTAGAAACAAAGCCAGCACCTGGAAAACAAAAGCCGAAATATTTTGACTCTTAAAATGGAACATTTTTGGAAATCTTTCACCCCCAAGGACTGTGAAAGTACACCAGTGCAAGGGCTGTTAAAGGCCAAGCAGGAATAATGAGCAACTATTACCCTTGGACCTTCGTTATTTGGGAATTGATTGCCCGGAGCTCCATTATTTTCTTTCTCTTTGCTGAGGTTTCTTCTTTGGCCCTAGGAAAGAATGCATAAATATAAGACATTAAACAATTTAGTAGTGAGTAGTGAATTGAGGTGCATATGAAACAGCAAAAAAGATGTGATACAAGCACTAGAAGTCTGTGTTACGGGTGTATCCCAGGTGATGTTTGTTTCCTGCCTCAAGGCCCTACTTCTCTTGGCAAGGAGTATGGCATCCCAGTGTTTAGGTCTCCCTAATTTGGCTGCTGCTGAGCATCAGTTGCTACTCTGCCCTTGTGATACCTGTAACGGGCCAAAGTGCTCAGCCTCCTTCACTGAGGGGACTGTTCCTGCTTTGAGGAGTTGGGCAGAGGCATCTCCCCCTAGTAAGGGTGCTGTGAGAAGAATGGAAGTGGTGGGGCCAGCAGTAGGTTTCTTGCTGCCACCAGATCAAGGGCTTTTGCAATGAGAGTATTCCCTGGCTGTTGTTCTCCTTCCTCTCTTTTATTGAATGTGTGGGGAGAAAGTGCCACCAGGACTGTAACTCTGGGAAAATCAAGAGCGTTTCATAGCCAAAAACCCTGCAGGAGGGTCAAGCAGAAAATCTCCTGTGTCCAGCACGAAAGAGCACACGGTTCAATGCTCCTTACATTTTCAGGGCTTTGACAGAGTTATTTTGGTTCTCCTGCAGGAACTCCTCAAACAGGGCAGCATCCTTCTCCATCCTTTTCTCAGCCTTTTCCAGTTTTTTTTCCTCATTCTTTGCTATGTCCTCCATCTTTTTAATTTCATCTCGCTTCACTGCCATGGCATACTGAAATGAACCCCAAAGGCAACACAGTCACATTGGTTGGTTGATTTTAAAGGTACTTTGGTTAAGCTTTGTTCTTGGTTACTGTATTACCTGATAGTTGTTGGCAGAGAGGGTAAGGACTTAAAACCAAGGTGTGTGTCTTAATGCATAGAGGTATATAGAGGCCAGAGGTTATTTCAGAAGGAACATAACAAAGAAGCAGTGAAACTAAAGACAGAATCCAGAAGTCCCAGCACTGTGTTAACTCCTGGCTGACAAAGATTGATTCATTCAGTTTTGTTACAGCACAAAAATAGAGATGAATAATGGGGATATTCCAGCACAGTTACTCCATCCCCTTATTTTGAGTTCAGAATGGCTCCCAGCTACAATTTATGTATAGAACAGCATGAGTCGAAAGGCCAGGGTATCTGTGCATCTAACAACTGAAATAGTTGCAGGGTGGCTATGGAATGATGCAAATGACATATGCTCCTTTATTTCTTGATTGGGAATTGCTGGGCTACAGACTATTAGTGTCTGTAACACAGGACTTGGACAGTCAATCCATGAGGTCTGATGTGTGCCTCCTTGGAAAGATCTATAGGCAGTGCATCTCAGGGGAAAAAACACCAAAACAAAGCAACACAGAGAAGAGTAATTAAATGAAGAGAAAGTAACATTCTAAAAGCAAAGTACCTCAAGAAAAAAGATCTCTCTTCTGTCATTTAGGTAGCCATGGAAGGTCTCCCTTTCTAATGCATAGTCTGAAATTAGAATGTAAAGTTGCTTAGACTAAAGGGGAAAATATGGCTAAGGCAAAACACAGTGAATATGTGGGCTACCATGAGCATGGATCTGGTTGGCATTGGAGTCAGCAATACTGGTTATTGTATTACAGTTTTTACCTTGTTTAGGATCGGTTTTATATGGAGTATGAAATCCTTGTTTAGGACCAGTTTCATGGAGTAAATTCAGATGGAATGGAGCTGAGAATCCGGTCCTTGTCCTCTAGACATTAATGGGAAAGCTACTGCTCATGTCAGAGGAAGAGAATTTAGGCCTGTATCCACTAAAATCCAACTTTAGGTCAGCTTAGTAGAAATGTTTCTATTACAGAAGGTCCTGCAAACTCAGGTGGCTCCCAGCAGATTCTGAGAGCTCCCAGATACTGTGAAGGACAGTGGAACCCAGGCTACTGTGGAGGGGCTGCCACATGCTCTGTGTGTAAATGCATGAGATGGAGATGGTTCAGCCACACAGAGGTTGGCAAGATACAGCCAACTATTGTGTCTGCAAGACCTCACCAAAGTCAGCCAGAGCCAACTGCTCCTCCCATCCCCTCTTCGCCTTAGGCTGTTTCCCAGTTGAGCAGCACCACTGCAAAGACAGTGACTGTTCTGCACCTTTTTGCATGCCTAACTTCCGTGAGAGAATCTCCTGAAGAACTTTCAGTCTCTCTTCACTTGTTGGCTGTTTTCTGCTCTCCTCTTCTTCCTCCTTTTTCAGAGCTTTCATCAACCCACTTTTTTCTTTTATTTTAGTGGAGTAAGTAGTTTTCTCATGGACTTTCAAGGTCTTCTTCCTTTCATGTTCCTGTGGGAAGTCAGATACGTGGACAGTTTGATTGTGTGCTTTGTTTGCTGTGGTTTTTAAAGTCATGAGTAGCTATTCACAGTCTAGAAATTTGCAGACTGCTGATATTCTGATGATGCATGTTTGCCTGTTTTTTCTGACTAATCCTAGTGATATTCTCTCTTGAGGCAACTGAAAAGCTAAATTCCTTAGCTCTTGTTCTCATTAGTATGTTGATTTGTATTCTGCATCCGTCCACCAGCTGTGCTAATTTGTACCTACTCAGTGTCCTCATTTTTCCTTCCTGGATTATTCCTCTGAGTGAACGGAAATTTTCTGAGATTCATCCTATAAGTCCCCTAGTTAAAGGGAACAACAGGACAGCCCACACTTAACCAGCTCAGTCCAATTTTCCCAGTGGCACATAAACCACCAAGTTCAGATTGAGAGGATCTTTTCAAACCCACTCTAGACCTTTCTGGAGGACAAAAGGTTGTTCCCGCTCAGTGTTTTCTTATGGACTGAAGTGTAATTCATTGCTGTCCGCACAGTTTGGCCATGGGTTATGCTGAGGACATCCGTCAGCAGACACCCTTAGTGCACTTCTTCCCAAGTTCTTCCCTGTACTTATATAGTGACCTTCAACCCAAGCAAGAACCAGACTGTATCAGTCATCAGTGTGAGGTGAGGAGGCCTTGCTAAAGCTTGTTTGGATCCCTCCCACTGTGCTTTAGAAACAAAGACCTCTTGCTTCTTTCCACACTACTACCAGGCTGTGTGACCATGTGCAACAGTCAGACCAGAGAATCACAGAATGACTTGGCTTGGAAGGGACCTTAGAGATAAACTAGTTCCAACACCTCTCCCATGGGCAGGGACACCTTCCACTAGACCAGCTTGCTCAAAGCCCCATCCAACGTGGCCTTGGACACTTCCAGAGATGGCGCAGCCACAACTTCTTTGAGCAACTTGTTCCAGTGCCTCACTACCCTCTGAGTAAAGAATTTCTTCCTCACATCTAATCTATATCTCTTCTCTTTAGGTTTAAAATAATTCCCCCTGGTTCTTTCACTATCTGTTTCTGTAAAAAGTTGCTGTTCTTTTTTTGATAAGCACCCTCTGAGTACTGAAAGACTGCAATCAGGTCTCCCAGAGCCTTTTCCTCTCTGGGCTGAACATCCCCAGGTTTCTCATGAAGTGATCTTTTGATCTCTCATGCACTAAAACTTGCTATTCATTGGTTGGTTGCCTGCCCTAGCAAGTGCTTGTTAAATACATTGGCCTAGAGCTTGTATACACACCGCCTTTGCCTTTTTGATTTCCTTGTCCCTTAGTCCAAAAATATCAGCATCTGATGGGATTGTAAATGGATTTTTCGTTGGGTTTTCTTCATCCTCGTCAGAGCTCTCTGCAAAAAACAAATGGATGAGGATGTAGAAGACGTGAAGCAGAATATCAGGACTCAGTGCAAAGGGAGTGTGATCTGCTGCATCACGCCTGGAGGGTGGGCAGCTGTGCTCCCAGCTGCAGGTGTCTAATGGTGCTGGAGCAGGGAGCCAGATAGGGCTTATGAGAATCCACTGATATAACTGAGACCTCTGTATGGTTTATGTCACTTGACCATATCTAATGATCAGCTGAGGATTTCAGACAGGGATTTTTGTAGGTCTGCAGCTGTTTTACCCACCTCATCTGTTTGTGGGCAGAAGAATTTGACTACAGGCCTCTCCTTTGACTGAACAAGGGAAGGCTGCCAGAGCATTGTGTCCTTACCTGACAGCACAAGGCGGGTTTCCATTGCAGGGCTGGAAGAGAGACTTTTAGAGGTTGATGCTGTGTGTTGAGATGGTGTCCTTGACCCTGGCCCAAAGAAAACCATAAACAAGTCAATCAGTTGGGACCTGCCAGTAACTGATGTGGTAAGTTTTACAGCAGTGGTAGGCCTAGGGGCTTTCTGGATCTTAACCACTGAGCCTTTAATGTCTGTAGGAATTAACAAAAAGCTTCATTAAACTGCAAAACATTTGTGCTCTGACCCCCAAAGGAGATGCTCATCCCTGGCTTATGTGAAAGTCGGGTAAAACACAGTCTTCCTTACACACACACTGAAGGGAAATGAATGACAAAACACTTTGGAGGTAACAAGCAACCCAAGTACCTCATCTCTTTTTCCACCCAGTCACCAGTTCAGACCCGCACCCATGCTTTTTCATTCTCCTGTCACTAGTTCACAAGCTACATTTTTCACTCCTTAAAGCTCTTACCAGGAATTGTTTCAGCATTGTGGATTTCTTGCGATGAGGCGGAATGATTGTTGGACAGCACAGACATGTTGTATGAACTCCGCTGTGTTTCCTTTTAGGTTGGCAAATTGGTGAAGGTTAGTTTTTTGTTCTCTGACTCCAGTCTCTTTTGTAGTTTTGCTATGGGTCCTAAGGGAAAAGGCATAATTGAAATGATCTCATTTGCAAAGCACAGATAGACCATTGTTAAAGTTATCCTTTAATCACCAAAGGCAGCGAGCTGGGCCCAGTGAGGTATTAGTTCAATTGATGCAATTCTGCTGCTGGCACCATTCCTGATCTGCACTGATATAAGAACTGTAGAAAATATCTTCTTCCTCTTGCACTAGTTTTAAGGCTATTTTAAAGCATCAGTTTTTGCTCTGAACAGCCTCCAGTTTTTATGTATATTGAGCTAAACTCATCTGGCCTAATTTCCATGTACGTCCTTGGTGCTTTGTGTTTCCTATTGGCTGTGTTTCTGCAGCTGCCCAATTAGTATCCAATTCTTTGGAGGTGTCAAACTTTCACTGCTGGTGAGACACAGAGGCTGAGATAGAATTTAGGCTGTTTAAATATATCCCAAATGTTTTCTCTCTCCTTTTCAGTTCTTGAAGTACCTTTTCCAAAAGCCTCCTTGACTGGTTACTCAGATTTCAAGTCTCTCTGAACTTTGCTTAATGTAAGGGGATATTTTTCTCTAGGGGTCTCCCATCTACATCCTGGAACAACATCACCCCTGCTGATGATGTGAGTTTTGGAGAAAGCCCCACCAGAGCAAGGGTGGGAAGGCAGTCAAACACCTGAGGCATTCAGTCGAATAGAGTTTGTGAAACCTGCAGAGCAGTTGCAGCAAACACCTGGAGGCTCCGCCCTCAGTGCACACCTTGATTTCTCTGATCTGAAACCCTTCTCATAAAAATTTTCTTGTTCCTGTGGTTGATTTAAATTCCTGCTACAGGGAATAAGACTGAAAAGCAGGATTAGACAGAGGATACTGGCATATGGCAAATAATTATCAGCGCAATCCTCAGAGATAAAAAGTGCTTTATAATATAATTTTAGCTAAATGTAAGATTTATATTTATAAGATTAACTTATAAATATTAATTTTATTAAGGTACTTTTAGTCTGAGGTTGTTTTGGTTTTTAATAGGTTTTTTTGCACATCACTTTGGAAATAATGCCAAAAGCTACAGAAGCACTAGCTGTGCTAACTATAATTATTAAGCTCAATAATGCAAATAAAAATGCTTTATTGCTAGAATCATTTGGCATATATTAGTTCCTCTGACATTTTTATGTTCCAGTAGCTACATACCACTGGCCAGTAGCATGGGAATCAATAGATAAGGCATTCATGGTTTTAATATACCAAAATCTTTATTCAGTGGTTTTCCCTTGCATCAAACTACTGTAAAAAAAAAAAAAAAAAAAAAAAAAATCTAAAATGCCAAAGTGAACATGCAGATAGTTCTAAAAAATAATGCAGTAAATCCATCCACCATGTTCCCAAAATATTGGGGGAGTGTGTCTTATACACTCAGATGATTTAGATGACACCATCGCTGCAGAGCAGGTCGTGTCACACAGGTGGGTGTGTGGATGGGACACATCTGTCCCTGGCACACCCCCCTCCCCACCATCCATGGAGAAGCAGGCGGTGAGTGCCTGTGGTTTCTCGGGGACACGGGCCAGCACCTGCGCTAGTGCGACTGAGACACGGTATCTGATGTCACAAACCGCAAAGAAGTTGCTGCGATTGCCCCTCCCCTGTATTTTTTGGTTTCTCACCCAAAGGAGGGGTCCTGCGGGCTCCTCTCCCCGGGAAGCCGCGGTCGGAGCGGGACGGGAGCGGGGCGGGAGCGGGACGGGGCAGAGGCGCCGCCGGCTCTGTTTGCGGTTCCATGGAAACCCGCGCTCCCGTTGCCAGGCGGCAGCCGACAGCACACAGGCACGGGAGGGGTCGTGGAATCGTTGAACGGTTTGGGTTGGAACGGACATTAAAGATCCTCTGGTTCCAATCCCCTGCCATGAGCAGGGACATCTTCCACTAGACCAGGTTGCTCCAAGCCCCGTCCAACCTGTCCCTGGACACTCCCAGGATGTCTGGCTGCAATGCAGACACATGAGCAGGTGTTCTGAGCAGGCAGATTGCTGGAGTTCAAATCAGATGTTGGTTTGAACTCCCTTGGAAAATGAAGGAAAATGCTGTGTTGTGAGAGGTCCCCCTGGGCTTGCTGGGTTTTCTATCCATTATTCATCTCAGAAAGAATTTCTTCACTGAAAGGGTGGTCAGGCATTGGAACGGGCTGCCCAGGGAAGTGGTGGAGTCACCATCCCTGAAAGTGTTCAACATGGCACTTAGTGCTGTGGTTCAGTTGGCGTGGTGGCATTTGGTCAATGTTTGGACTCAATAATCTTGAAGGTCTTTTCCAACCTTAATGATCTTGTGATTCTATTCTATGACTATTTCTGTCCCTGAGGCCCAGGAATTGAGTATTTAGCTCCATGTCTGCAAGCAAAGGGTTAAGGACATGAGAGCTGGAGCCCCTGGTTGTGGAAATGATCATCGTTTATCATTTCCTAGCCTCTGCCTTGGTCTTTCTACCTGTAAAGTGTGAACAGTCACAGTTTGGAGACTGGACATCAGTTGAAAAAGAGTGATACATTTTCACAGAGGGGAAGATCCTTAAATCCCCCTATTTACTCTTTCTGATTTCTCAGAAGACCAAATCAGTTTCAAATGGATTGTGTTCTTCTTTAGACTCTTTAGAATATCTATTAATACAATTTCAGCTTTCAGAAATAGCAGCTTCTTTCATTTACTGAGAGGTTTTCAAACAGCTTTCTGTGTCTGAATAACTTATGCAATAAATAGCTTGAATTTCTGTAAGTGAAAACTCCCATTTGATTGTTATAGTTCTTTTCTCTAATTGCTGATTATCAAGAGACTGGATTCAGGCAACAGAAGAAAAATGCTTATATGGGAAGAAATTTTTCTTTATTCTGCCCATGAATGCTTTGATTTTGAGCAGTGATGCAGAAAACCACAGTGCTATCTTTAGTATGTTTTGGGAAATTTCCCAAATGTATCAGGGAATATGTATAAGAAATGACACTATAGAATAATTTCTATTACCAAAACCAAAATAAAAATCAGGACTAAATTGTACTAAAGATGCATTTTTCTAAAGGCATAATATGAAATGGCTTTTGTTCAGAAATACCAATTTATTACAGAATTGAGAGTTTGCTGCAGTGGTAACATCACAGAAATAGACAACAGAAACTGAAGACATTTGAACAGCTCTGTCTCTGTCTGGCATAATCTCTATATCAATGAATTATACATTTATATATCCATTGCTCTGTTCTGAACTATCCTTGCTAACCACTTATTTCCCAGAAGTGGAACAGAGGTTATTGAAAAGCTGAGATGCATTTTGTGAATTCTTGGAAATGTGCAAGCTCTTCATAGCTTGGGTTCACTATCTGTGTCCTACACATGCCATGACCCACTTAGGCTTTGTGTTTCCTTGAGGGCAAAGAAGTTTTTAAGGCCAGAAGGACATCTGGGGTCTATTCTTAGCCACCATTAACTTGGTTAATGAATGGAATAAATAGCATGTGCAACATCATGGGAAAAATCTGCCTGCTGGCACAGGCTGTGCAGCTGACCAGTCCTGCAGGTCCGTAAGGGTTTCTGGGTTTTGTAGTGGCACTTCAGGGCACCCCAGTTTTTGGGATTGTTAAATGTTTGGACAGTGCTTCCTCGGTGCCCAGCTGAGAAAGTCAGGCTGTTGGCACGGTAAGAAAGGCAGGTGGCTGCTTATGTTTCCAACAGGATGTCTGAGATTTTGGGACTTGTAGGGGGTGATTTTGTTAGGGCACAGGATTAGGATTTCAAGATATCATAATTTCTTTACTCAGTTTTTTCATGAAGGGATTACTTCTCCATTCAGTCACCCCATGGGCATGCAGGGATGCTGATTCTACTACAGAGGTGCTGTGAGGGTTAATTAGTGATGGCAAAACATTTTGAAATGGCTGATTGAGAAATGCTGACAGAGATGAAAGCTGAATAAGTATCTAGATAAATAAATATTCCTTTGTAGTCTTATCATTACAGGAAATTCCCCGTGTACCCAGGATGCTGCACAGGTCACTGAGCAGTCATCTCCCCATTGCCCAGAGTGTTCTCAAGGGGACTCATTTATTTCAGTATTTCACTTTAGTTTCTGTGATGTGAGCCACAATATGTGCCAGAGAGAAAAGCCTGGCAGCCACCAGCAAACACCACAGAAATACCAAAGGGATTGGCAGATTTTTCTTTCCCTGGAGCTCTTGTTCTGCTCTTTCCCTGTGAATTGTGCAACTGCAGAACCTGGAGAATCCCAGGAGAGAGAAGAGGAAGTTGGAGCCTATTCCCATGATTAAAGACAATGAAGAAGAAGGTATCCTCAAGTGAGTGTCCACAAGACAACACCTGCAAGAGCTCTGCTGAAGGCAGTGCAGCCAGCTCTCTGCTTCAGTATGGTCTCTGGTGAGCTGTCAGTAGAAGTTTTTCTGCTGCTGGGTCTCTCTGGGACACTGTTCTCCTGCCTGTCTCCTGCCTGGGGGGAAGTAGATAGTTTTGGAGATCCCATGGAGAATATGTGGCTGCTCTCACACTTATGTTGAGTTCTGTGCAGGCTGCTGAGCTCTGCAGGGAGGCTGAAAGGGGAAGAAAGAGTGACCGTGTGGTTCTCCTCCATTTTTACCTTATTCAGACTATAAATCCCTCCATCAGCACCACAGGTCAATGAAAAGATGCCAAAAGAAACAGTACTGGATAACATATCCATCCCATCTGACCCCAGCATGTCTCCCTGCAGATCATCTCCCTTCCCAGCACCAAACCATCGTGAAGGCCAGGCTGAACGGCTGCACAAATTGACTGCTGCGTCAGCACAGCAAATCCAGGGCCTCTCAACAGCAACAGGGATGTCTCCTGTCTCCTTAGGTCATAGGGTACAGGGAAGTGCTGGCCTGATGTAAAAAGCATCACTACAGCTTGGGGTGGAGCCATCCCAAAGCAGGTGAGCAGCTATTGAAGAAGGTGAGCATTAGACCTCCCAGGAACAGCAAAGCTGTAGTACCCAAGTGCTATGGCCCCACAGGCTCTAACAACTGGGACTGTTGTTTACCCCCTGCTCTCCAGGTGAAGCTTATTTCCAGGAAGGATTTTATCTCAATGGAAAATTTTCCAGCTGGGAAGTTGTCCTCGGTAATCTTTGCATGTCCAAAGGCAGCCACGAGATGGCAGCAGCCCTGTACTGCCGGGGCTGGGGATTTGGCTCTGTCCCACTCTCGCCCCTTTCACCTTATAGATGAGGTCTCCAGGCTTGACGAGCACCAAGAAACCCTGGTCCATCCTCTGGGTTGAAGGAGAAGTGACTCCAGAGCGGGGCTCTGAAAGAAGACCTGTGAGCTCAGCTCCCACCTTTGCAAACAAGCCGATGGAGCAGAACCCACTCAGGTCTTTGTTTGCTACCACTGATGCCCAGCCCTAGTGTATTCCTGGGATGTCTCATCTGAAATGAATGTGCGGTATTCTTTCAACTGCTTAGATTTCAATCTAGTGGATGAAAACTGCTAAAATCTCTGAAGGGTCACACAGAAGTGACAAGACAGCCCCTGTCATCTATCCTTTCACTGTGGGTACTCCTGTGCTGTGTGATGACTTGGACAACAAGCAGCAAGTGCTCAGTGATTTGTATTTCACACTTGTTCTTTCTGAGGATCCAGACTTCTTCCTGCTGGGAAGAAGAGAAAACGTTCTGCAGTCTTCACCTTGGGATCCCAGCCAGGTCTGGGACAGTTTCTTTTGCAATGTAAAGCTTATTCTGATGTGTGCTGAGACAATTGCACACAGATAAGGTCTGTGCTTTGCTCCAGCTCCTGGGCTAATGCAGCCAATACCATGAAGAGCCAGCTGACTTGGGCTCCCTGACATGTGGCTCAGTCAGTGGGGGGACGGCTTGTCGGTGGTGGTGTGACAGAGCCTGATGCAGGTGCAGTGGAAGACGAAAGAATCTCAGAATAATGGCATTGGGGAGGGATCTCTGGAGGTCTCTAGTCCAGCCTCCTGGTCAAAGCAGGGATAACTTCGAAGTCATGTCAGGCTGCTCAAGGCCTTGTCCAGCTCATTTGAAAACTTCTAAGGATGGATCCAGACAATGGAGAGTGAGATCTGGGAGGCTGAGCCTGGGCTCAGTGGGGTGACCCCAATGATTTGCTCTGATGAGAATACAAATGAATTATATGGCTGCAATTTCAAGGCCAGTACTGAATAACCACTT
The DNA here is from genome assembly GCF_036250125.1 of Pseudopipra pipra. Taxonomy (NCBI): domain Eukaryota; kingdom Metazoa; phylum Chordata; class Aves; order Passeriformes; family Pipridae; genus Pseudopipra; species Pseudopipra pipra. The sequence goes on from NC_087559.1 coordinate 10,602,265, forward strand.
AGGCCTGACCCCCAACTAAGAACTGTAACTAGTTCCAGACTTCGCTCAGAGCTCTGTACTTTGGGGACCTAGGGGTTTGCATTTGGCCCATTGTAAAGAGAGCCACAAAGCTGCAGCCAAGGAGACTTTCCTAAGCTGGACTATAAATCCAGGCTATTTGCAGGGACAAATGACCCAGGAAACTGAGGCTTTAACTTCATGATTTTGCATTAAGCTCTTGAGGCACAGTTCCAGCCTTTTTCCTGGCCCTTGCCTTGTGGCAAAACTTCAACTGCTGTGACTGCATGGGAACTGATCCAGCTGAAAAATACCCTGCCTGAGGAAAAGATCCCTTTTTATTATGATCATTGTGATGGCTTGAGGAAGAGGGACATGTGGGCTTGGGGCTGTTGGAATTGCCCCTTTCAATGACAGCCTATGTTTTGGTCACCTTAGGAAGATAATGAAGCCGCAGCTGGTAAGACAGGCTGATCCTGCAAGTCCTGCACACAAATTTCCTTCAACAAAGGCTTATGGAGCAGAGCAAAAAGGATTAGTAAAGTTATGGGTTGAGCTGCAAAAGGAAGCACATGCTTCATGGCTCCAAACTCTTTCTGCTCATGTGGAATGGATTAAAGATAAAAACAGCCCTGTTATGTGCTTTGCTCCTGAGCTGTTTTGATCCTGTCTATCTTATTCTTCAGAGAATCTTGTATAGGAACTATTATCTGTAATTCAAAACTGTGGCTCTTGTTCCCCAGGTAGCTCATGGGATCCACTTCCCTTTGCCAGAGAATGAGGCATCGCTGGGTACCAGGTGCAGTGGTTCAGGAATGTTTAGTGCCAGCCTGGCTGTTTTCTTGCAGGATTTGCCTGTTTGCATCTTTATTTGAAGTATGGAATACCAGGGCACAAGGAAACAAAGTGACTCTGCTGGTGGATCTCTGGTGGGACAATAACCAAATCCACTTTTTACATCTGTTTAGCTGGAATCATGGACAGCACAAACATGCTCCTCATGAAACAACAGCTTTATTACTTAGAAATGCTTGGAAATTCCACATCCCATTCCTATTCCCTCGGCTGTGAGGGAATAGCACCTGTGTGAATGACCGCTGTTCTCCCTACCAGGATGTCAGCAGATCCTGTAGCTTGTTTTCCATTGAAATGTCTCCTCTTGGGTAAATATTACATCTGGGGTTGCTTTACCAGTGGCTTTCCTACCTGGAGTTTGTACAACAGGTCAATGCCCTGCTTGGAGATAAGAGGGGTACTTGCTGCCAGTGCTGTTTGCTGCTGTGAAATGCCACCCTGCTCTTCCCTCATCAGCTTCTCCTCCAAACATTTTTGAGTGCTGTTTAAGTCCTGGAGGTTTTTGCAAATTGAGGGAAATTTAATGTTAGATGTCGAGTGTTTGGACAGAGCAGAAGAACTTGTTTATTACAACAACTGTGACTTGTAAATTATTCATCTGTGTGTAATTGAAACACTCAGATCCTCAAAGGTCATGTTACAAAGAGTGAGGTGAAGGATCAGCGAGCTTCCAGCAAAACAGGAAGGTTAACAGGTCCTGGGGAACCCTTCTCCATCCACCTGCATCTGCTCTATGACAATGCCTGTTTGTGGAAGAAAACTGAGTTTTGATAAGTGAAGTAATGCACAGACACATGTCTGGGAGGGGGAGGGGACATCTGTAAGGTATCTTCCTCTGTCAGTTTTCCCTCCGGGGGAAACGCAGATTTGAAACCTATTGCAGTGAAACGTACACAAGGTCTGTGGGCACAGAGTGTCAGTGCACAACAGGCTCTGGCCTTTTTGAAACGGAGAAGAAGCTTCTAAAGACCAAGAGGGACCAAGAGGGACCAGAATAGCTGGCTAAGCAGAAAGGAAGCCTGCAGAGTTCTACTCAGCAGTTCTGTCTCCAGACAACACCAGACTTCAACTAATTAAAAAGAGCAGATGCTAGCTGAAACATTAATTGAAACAACTATGATCTCTTGTCTGTTCTTAAATCTGTGTTCTAGCTCTCTCATAGAGGATTTGGAAAGAGAAAGAGTTAACCCTTCTGGTGGCTTGTTATTTTGTTAGGCACAACATGTCCTTAGAAGATAGCATAATGAAACTTCTATGAATAGGTTTCGATACAGGTTTTTTTCAGGTAAAAACAATTCTGCCTAATAATGCAGAACCATCATCACAAACAGCATTCTCAACCCTTCCTTCTCACCATGTTGCCAGTAAAGTGATCTTGCTCAGCTTTCAAAGGCCATGTAGCAGTGCTGTGCACAGGGCCAGCTGCTGTTCTTCCCCATATGTATTGTATTAAGAGGATACCTCTTTGTTAACCTGTGCTCATTTGTTCCCCTCAGCCTGTATTCCTTCTCATTAGACTTGACGTATGATCTGTAGCAAGTGCAAAGAGCTCAGCTGACACCTGATATGCTTATGAATAGCCTGTCTGCCCTGCCACGATTCTGTAGCTATCTCAAAGGGAGGAAATGCTCGGTGTACTGCACTCCTCCTGGAACTGGGATGATACCAAAGATTTTCCCCTAAAGCATCCAATTCTGAGCTCTGCTAGAAGCCAGGTACTTGACTGCAGGCACCTCTGCTCTGTTCCAGATTGGCAGTTCCTTGGTCTCATCCTAGTCTCCAGTTCTTGAGAGATCAGGCAAAGGCATTGCTCAAGCAATGTGGCTCTTCCACTGCTCCCTGTCCTCCCTGCTCCAGTCCCCTGCCATGGGCAGAGGCTCCCTCTGCACAACTACAAGCCCCAGACGTTTCCTACTGCTTTGCTCACACTTCACCCCCAGGCTCCTGCTACTCCCTTCACTCCCACACCCCCAATTTCCTCCCTCTCCATCAGGGCTGGATTCTGTTTCCTCGATGGGCTCACCAAGTCCATCACAGGTCTGGCAATCCTTGTTGAGATGTGTCCTGTGATGCTTTCCTGAGCACCAGCGCTCCCATCTAAATACAACATGCTCTGGTTTCCAGTATCCCTTAAATCCCAGAGCATATCCCTTAACCCCTTTTTCCTTCGCTGACCTCCTTGAGTGATAACTATTGTCATTCCCCACACCCTACTTGCACTGAATGAGGCACAGAATTAGCCTCAAATTTGGCTCCCAAAGAGATTGCCAGAGAGAGATGAATTTAGGCTGGAGATCTATGGAGGATTATGGGGCTGATTGAGATATTAAAGATCATCCCTGATTCGTTTTCTTACAGGTCTGATGCAAGAAGTGAGTCAGAGACCTTTTGACACAGTTTGACCTGACAGATGCAGCGACTCAGTGGCAGTGTGAGGAGCTCATATTGTTTTGTAAATGGAATAAAGTTCATTTAACACAGCAGGCTTGTATTTGCTGTTAACTCAAAGGCCTCTCACCTGAAAAAACCTGCAGATCACTTACCCCATCACCACTTGCAGGTGGAAATAGCTCCTGAGGGTGCTGCCTTTGGTGGAGGAGGTGGGTATTTCTGACAGGTGACCCCCTTTCCCAAGGCAGGATAAAGGTCCTTTTCCTATGATACTGAGTTCATCACACTTGAAATATTCACAGTCCCCAGCCCCTTTTTGAGTAGCCAGGACCCTGCCCAAAAAATGCTCTTCCTCCCCTGGGCTGTTTCTCTCAGCAGCGCTGCCAACACTGATCTAACTGCTTTTTTTGGCTGCTTTCTCTTCCTAGGTAGGAATGCTGTCATTACTAAACGACACCTGATTCCCATGGGTCTCTTTAGCCTGTAGGAAAATCGTTCTTTTCCTGTATCTCAGCTGCAGATAGGCATCTCCCAGGACTGATGGCTCGGGTAAGTAGCTCCTCTGACTCGGTTCTTGTTGTGCTGAGCTCTCAGTGCCTGTCTTCCTTCTGGATGTGTCTTGCTGACTACTGACAGCCACAATTGAATGGCTCACACACTGACTGATGGCTGATTTTTAGACATTTAGAGGTTAGGAGGTGAAGTTAATGGAAACTTGTTTCCTAGTGCTTCCCTCCCGCGTTCTGCCAGCATCTCCCTCTCTCAGCACCCACCCCAATTTTGCTGCCCTCCAAGCCTCTGCTGTGCTCTGCTGCCCATCCCGTTTTTGCTCTCAGGCAGGTTCTGGTTCAGATTCTGCCCATTTTCTTCCAACAGGACACAAACTCCCACTACAGACTCCACAGCCTGTGTCCCTGCAGCTCATCCCCACTTCTGCAGGGCTCTCCTCTGTGTTGGGTACAGCTCCCACTGGAGCAGCCATTCCCTTGTGGTCCCCCAGAGCCGTGTTTGCAGCTGAGCTGTCTGGAGAGAGCATCAGCATTGCTGCATTTGGGCTGGGGGCAGGTTTGTGATTGCTCCTTGAGTTGTTCTTTGTGGCTGCTAACTATGCCCCAGAGATGTAAGGTGTGTCCTGACCTCAGACTTTTCCCTGTGGAAAATGGGGAAAATGGTGCTCAGAGCCTCTGATGGGAGTTTCTTTCGGGCATGGCAACAGTCTTACCTGGCTGCATGCAGACTTGTGCCAGGTTAAGCCAGTACCCTTTAATGCCTTCTCTGTTCTTGTTCCAATGCAGATTCTAAATTAGAAACCCTACCACTTGCATATTATATGAGTGTGGATTTTGCAATACTGGGAGGCTGCTGAAAGGCTCAGATGCATTCAGGTGCCCAGTGCAATGGTTTTCCCTCGTCACCCCATCTCCGCAGGGGTTGTGCAATATTGGCAAACCTGGTCAGCCCAGTATCCTAGGAGCAGCTCAGAGGGGCCCTGGGCACTGGCTGACTCAGCAGGGACCCTGTTCCCTGCCTGCTCATGGCTTTTCCCCCTGTCAGCAGCAGTGTGTCCAAGGCAAATTACCCGGTTTTGAGACAGCTTTGGTTCCAGCTGAGATTGGCAGACTCTGTCTTACTATGAACCTTTTAGATACAGCAGCAGGACACCATCCAGGTATGGAAAACAGGCTGAAAATGCTTGCCATGCTGTACCCTCTCCAATGGTCTGCCACGTGTGTGTATTACATGAGCTAAAATTTATTGACCCGAATTTCCCTAGACTGTACACTGAAGGGAAAGCATCTGGTTCCTGTCTTTCAGATTGAGCCCCTTTTGCCAGTTCCCAGATAAAATCTAATGGAGCTTGTTCAGGCTATTCAGATCAGCGGTGGCTGTGGGAAAGGGTCTTGTAAAATAAGGGTGTTTAGATTTGTTATCCACGTATTTAGTTTCCTGTAGACTTTTCGGTGCTTTCTTAGCCTGGCCTATGGCTAAAACATTCTCAAGGGACTAGTTAAAAGGCTCTTTTTATTTTCTTGATACTTTTTCTGGCATCTTGTAAAAAACTTTCTGCCTTTGACACTGTTAAATGGCGAAACAAGGAGTTTTACTGCTACAATACATCTAAGCTGTTTTAAGTTTCTCTGAATATATAGCATTGCAATTAGCCAAGCCCAGTGAACCTCCAGCAGTTTGCCTGATTTACTTCCCACTCCCCATACACTATGTTAGACCTGGGACTTAGGGCTACGCTCATCCTGGGTCACAGTTTGATCTCGTTTCAGGAGGTAAATCCTGCAGCTCCATTAAAGTGTGGCTGTTCAAGACGGCCCCTCAAAGCAGCCCACGTGGCTCTTCTGCAGGTCTGTGGGCTTGAAGGCAGCCAAAGAAGGCTCCTGGCACATTTTCCTCTCGAAAGTGGGTGTGAGGGAGGAGGAGGCGGCAGTAATTGAGCTGACAAAATTTTTTTGTCTCCTGTCTGGGTCTCAGTGGGCTCCAAAAGAGGGTCGAGAACTGCCAACTCCTCAGGCTGGCCCTGTCCCACACAGAGGCTGCCTTCCAGTGTGGCTCAGGAGCCTCTGCTCAAGACAATTTCTTTCAGCATTTTTATTGCTTTCTGCCCTTCTTGTTCTGGGTTGCTGAAGCTTTTCTGCTGCCTTGTATTTTTACAAGGATTCATTGCACCCACTGGGCTCTGATGACTGGGACACCTTCCCATCGCTGGTTTGCAGCAAAGCCATGGCACAGCTGAGCCTCAGCCGGGATGCCTGGACTTGGTCCGGCTCTGCCCCGACAGGCTGCAGATCCACCAGCAGCTCTGTTCAGCCCTTTATGGGAAAAACAGAACTCATTCCTTTTCTGAAAAACCTCCAACTCTTGATTCTTTGGCCCACCTTTGAGCCCAGTGGTCCCTCCATTGCTCATCTTCTATTGCCTGGACAGAAATGTCGACCCTTCGTGTTCTCCTTGGAGGTGACATCCCACATGTGAGTTCAGCATTGAAACATTTACCCCAAGTATCCAGTCAAGTGGCCTGGGGCTTTCTGTGTTCCTGCCTGTGTCCGGTTCCTTTGGCTGCCTTGGAGCCTTTTTGTGTGCTCTGATTTCTCTCCCTCCCACCATCTCCAAAAGCATCACCATCTTCTGGCTTTCCCATGAATTTTCATTGATTCTTTTACCCAGAGAAGACCTAAACATCTCCACACACTCATGCTTACTGATATTTGATATTGGAATATTTGTATCCCTTATTTCTCTTTTCGAAGCTCATTCGTACTAGGTAATGCCCCCAAAAAAAGAAAAAATCCAAGAAACCCTCTCCTATACCCCATGCAAACAGCTCTGCTTGTGAAGGCAAACAGGGGTTTTTTGCCATCATTTTGCTGCTGCACAGTGACTCCCCTCTATTTTAAAATGTTTTTGCCTGAAGGCAAATTATTAAACAGCTTTTTGAGCAGACTTTCATCATTTTTTTTGCCAAACTCTTGCCGTTTCTACCCACTCAAGGCTGATCCTGACGGCGCTGAGCTGCGTTGCTGTCAGGCATGGATGTGCCCGATTCCTTGGTAAAGTCTGTTTTGGCATTGCACAATGTGTCTGTTCTCTGGGGGGGCCATGCGCAATCTCTGACTGGGACAGATGTCTGAGCTTGATCCCTCTGGAATGACGTCAAAGGCTGCAATACTGTCCCTCTTCTCTGGGCTGGCAGGGCCGGGGCTGGCCATGTGCCACTGCCGCAGCTGCGCGTGAGGTTGTCCCGCGCAGGGTGGTTAATGGGTCACCCACTGGCAGCACAGGCGGCCCCTGCCACTTCGCGTGGTGGAGATCTGCTTACACACCTGGCCCTTCTTCCTTGCAAATTCCTGCTGCTCCAGAAACCTCTGGCTGAAAGCAAGTGGGAGTTGATTTTTAAAAGGAGAATCCTCCATTGTCGACCCGTGAGCAGATAAAATACTGTCAAACTCACAGCCTTTTTCCTGTTCTTGGGATACTGGCTGGCGAAAGCAAATACCATTTGTCATGGAGCTGCAGCAGGCAGCACAGCAGGGGGTGCCAGTAAATCCCTGATGTGGCTTGTCTTTCATCTCTGTGGCACTGGTTAGGAGGATAGGAGTAGTTACCTATAAGGAGTTATTTTGGATGCTTGTGAGAAGGCAAGAGCAACAGCGGCTTCCGCTTGTACCCAACAAGCCGTGGTGAAATAGGGTGACACACACTGCTACACCTGATTGTTTGCCTCAGGGGAGGTTTCCCAGTGCTGCAGGGAAGGAAGAGACTGGCACATCCTTGGGGCAGGACTTCCCTGAGGCACATCAGCCTCTGCACTCCCCAGGGGCTGTGGCAGGGCAGGCAGGTTGGGAAGCACAGTGTGCTGCTCAGCAGGATGTGATTCATTGTGACCTCCCGGCACCGCTGCAAGCATTGCCTGTGCCCTGCTGGACCTACCCGCTGGTGAAGTGGCTGCTGACATTTTACATCTGCCAGACCCAGTCTGAAGTGGGCTGAATCCAGCCCAAGATCGGTGAAATGCTGTTTCTGATCCTCTCAACAGTGTGCTGGCCCAAGCCACGGTCCATTTTGACAGCTCTGCACATAGGTCAGGGGGAAGGAAGGAGCATCTGACGTTTTCAGTTTTTCTATGAATGCCCAGATAGTTCTTAGGTTCTTCTTAAAAAGCTGATGACAGATTAAGAACAGCTCCCAAGTTTGGATTTTGGAAATACTGGGATTTTCCAAGTTGTCAATCCAGCAGGAGGAGTTCCAGCATGCCTGGGGCTGTGCACAGCATCCTCTCCTTTAGGCAGTTCAGGGTTGCTGGTGGTAGCTGCTCCCAGAGACTTGCCCTGGGGAAAGTGAAAGTGAGACTGCTACATTAATAGGAACATTTTTGATGGCTCATGAAGTGAAAAAATATAAGATGTAGAAAATTGTATTAAAAAATTGCTAGCCTTAAAAAATGGAAGAGATTGGGTTTTAGCATGTAGGTGAAGAGGTGAGGTATTTCTCAAAAATCTGTAATTTTGAGCTGGAAATAGGACTGAGAGAAGTCTTGAAAGTAAATATTTAATTACCAGATCAATTTTGACAAAAAGATTCAGAGTTTGCAATTGATTTCTTTAGCCTCTGCTGAGCCCACCAGTGAAACTCCAGGTTAGTAGTGGTGCTGCTGTGTTGGTTTGCTGTGGGTCCCATCAGCGAATAACTTATACTTGTGATTATACTAGATTTTGCATGCTAGAAGTGAAAAATTTGACATCTCAGAACCAACATCCTTTCTGTCTTCTTTTGGTAGTTTATTTCTAGGTGTAAAAGCAAAAGTAGTTTTCTTGACTGGTTGTCTTAAGAAGGCTGTGAGGAGAAGGGCTGGCATGGGAATGCTTCACACTTTGCAGGGCAGAAATTGGCCAGTATTTACCTCAGGGACTGTGATATTTAGACAAGAAATCCAAAGGAAATCACCAGAATGAACTTCAGCTAACTCTGACAAGTTTGCATGATCGGTGCTTCACTATAATAAGAGAGATGATGCACAGGATGGCCACTGTTAAATGCAAGCCTAAGCAAAAATATCTAAATGTTGCCCAATCATTGGGGTAAATTTGCTTTAGAGCTGAGGGCTGTTGCTGCATCAGCCTCTGCAGCAGACAGATCCCAGGTCCACTTGGACAAAGACTGGGTGATGTGCAAATGTTTAGAGATATCTTTTCTCCAGGAAAAAATGCATTAGCGTGTCATTAAGAAGAGGTTATGGGAGAATTAAATCTCTAAATAAGATGTGATGTTCTCTTCCATTCAGAGATTACAGGTTCTTCCCATAAGAGCTGCTATATTCCCTGTGCTGCTTGCACAACTCTGTTGTCCTGAAAAAAAAAGCTTTCTCATAATCTTTTTTCTATATATTCTTCACCAGACAGTTGAAGTCTGTTCTATGAACATGAGTTTGTTCAGGATTATACATTGTCAAGATTATTATCCTTAGGGAACAGGTGGAGAAACTGCAGAGCAAGGAGATGAGGTGAGTCTCTTCTGGCCACATAGACATTTAAATAGTAGCAGGATTGGGAAAGGACATGGTTTTCTCTCAAGTAGTGTTTGTGGGGAAAAAATATAAGACAGTAATCTGAATTTAACTCTCTGTTATTGCTTGTGAATCAGCAAGGGTGAATATTTTACTGCCAGACACCTACAGAATTAGAAAATGGGCATCTTTAGATCACAGGATGTATGAGTAATTTCCCCCCCAATTTTTTGACAAGTGTGAATGAAAACACTTACTATGATTACATCTGTATTTTGAAGAAGAAAAATCCACGTCTGAATCAGTGGTTTTAGTTTGTTACTAAGGATGCATTAGATGAGAAAACAGAGGCTTGCATCACAATGGATAATTTTTTATATGAGCAATCCAGTTGTTTGGAGGGGACCCTGAGTGTTTATTTATTATTAATTATTCTGCTGAAAGTATTTACCCTGTGACAAGCAAAGCAGTCAGCTCTCAACAGCAGTGAAATGAATCTCAGTTCGGGGCAACCCAAATTAGGAAGAAGCTCTGGAGAGTGGTGCTGTTTGAAATAAATTGAGGAATTATTTTAAAAGCTTGCATAGAAGAACAGAGTTTTGCCAGCTATTACAGTTGGACTTCAGAGTAACTGCTGAGTGGGTAATTAGTCCCTCAGGAACACGGGAGTCTGGACAAATGTAAGAAAGAACAAGAAGGGGAAAAAAAGCGTACGAAAAATTAACTTTAGAAAACAAGCTAGAACATTAGTCACAGGAGGGATATAACTCAACTTTCATTTAACATCTCTTTCTGTGTTGAACAGACACATTGTTCTTAACCCCTGTACTGAAGCAGGAAATACAAACCTTCTCTCTTTTTAAGGCAGCTGGAACTGAACTTTATTGAAGTTCATCTCTTTGATAAGAGGGTGAAGGAGAGGGTAAAGAAATGTGCTGAAAGTACCTCAAACCCAGAAAATGGGACTTAAGTTTGGGTGGAGCAGGGAAAGAAACCAGTTATGGAACTGCTTAAGATATTATGTAGTGCCTGTTTTGCTCTCAGAGACTCCCCCATCATGAAGGCAGAGCAGTTAGTCAAGGTTTAAAAGATAAAGTCCCCACCAGCATTTGCTCACAGCCTGTCTACAATGCACGGTCTCATTCTCCTCTGGGCTGGGGGCACCCCAGCTGGAAAGAAGTGATCTACCTACCAGACATGTTGGAGGATACCTCTTTGCATAACTCTTTGCTGGGTTTAGAAAGACTTGGTGGAACACAACTGCAAAATAACCTGGAAGTATGTGAGACACTTGTGGGGTTATATAGTGGACATGTGGTTGATCCTGCACTTCCAGAGGTCCTGATCCATAGTTTTGTGCGGTAACTGTTGAACCAGAGACTTATTTATAGTTTCTACATTTGGGTCTTGTGGTTCATTGCTCCCATTATTATCTCAACAGCAGCAATTTGCTAATCAGTCCTTTGTAGGACAGGACTAGTATTGCTTTGGCTGTTCAGTGTTCAGAAAAAAAAATGTAGTTCCTCTGACTCTGGAAAAGCAAGAAGCTTTACAAAAGCTCCTAACATATCTGTGTGTGAATCTAGGTAAATGGATCATAGTCACTGAACTCTGTGTCTGGAGGGTTAACGGTAACATCACAGCAGAAGGTTCAGGACCTGACACCAGACCTGGATCTTCCTGATTTTGAGGACTTTGGTGTTGTCTCTACTCTAGAACCTCCAAAGAGGTTGAGTCAACCTCCTTGCTGGGCTCTCACCAATTCACTGTCCAAGCAATGGGGTCCCACTTGCCTGTTCCGCCCTGGTGCCCACAGGAGCACTGTGTGTTGGTGCCGTGGTGCTGCATTTCTGACCTGGCAATGCCCTGCTGCTCCCTGAGCAAAGGTTACTGGGGTTTTCATGTGGGCTTTGTGTTTCCTATTTAAGGCGAGAGAGAGGCTCTGAATTCCATCGGTTGGGTCACCCTCTCTGTTTCCCAATTCAATGCAAATGGCCAGACAGGCAGGCAGCTCTTCCTTGAAAACATGGAAATTCGCTCGAGGTGTGCCAGTTTCTCTGGCAGATGTGGTGTTGGCAGTGCACGATGGACACAATATGGTCATAGTTGTTTATTCCTGTAAACACTGTCTTCAAAATCACCATCTCCCCTCACCACCTTGAGTCACTTCCCCGGAGTGCTCAACACAAATATCCTGCACAAAAGCACCCAGCTCTGGCGTATTCCTTCCAGGAGAGGGCAGGGGAATACAGTTTATTACAGATCCACTCCTGAACTGGAGCCAACATTCATGCTGGCCCAGTTCTTCCTGTACATCTTCCAGTCTATTTTGCTTTCCTAAACTTGGGTTAGCAGAAATAGGAGCTGAATCTCCTCAAGGCGAGCTAGTGGGTTTTGTTACATTTACAGACCTCCTGTCCCTGAGTCATCTTCATGAGAGATAGCTTGGACTAGGCTCTTCCCCGTGCTCTTGAATCTATTGCAGTGAGCCTTGTGTGTCTCATCGAAGGCATTGGCTTCTGTGCATCTTCAGGACAGGGGTTTAAACAGCTGAGCCCCAGCTCTTGTGCTTCATCTCTCCAGAGGAGGCAGTGATGGGACAACTTGTCTGTCACCCACTCAGCACACCCCTATCCCTGCAGAAGGTGGTCTGATTCCCTTGGATGTTCATGATGTCAGCAGGCACAGACAGCTCTGCTTGTGGGTGCTTTGCCAGTAGATTAAAATGCAGAGCATGGAAACCCGAGGTTGGAGCTGGACCTGGTTAAAGATGGCCTAGAGAAGTGCAGCCAGAAAGTCAGCTGACATTTTCTCTCTCACTATATTAATGAAGAGAAAGCTCAGGAGAAAATCAGAAATTCTCCCCAGATCCCCACTGTCTTTAATAGTCAAAGGAGTATTAACATTTAAGTCCTAAAATGAGTTTCTTCCAACTTATCTCCCCCTAGGCCTATGATTCTGACTTGAAAAGACAACATAATTTCCAAACCTGTGAAAGAAAAAAAAAAAAAGAAAAATCAATAAACAGTTGGCCCTGCAGCAGAGACGCCCTTGCAAAGCCAAAGAAATTAAGTCCTGAGACTGCTGTTGTTGTTTCCATCTTGTCCTGCAGAGCCACAGCCAGGCATAAACATATTCTTTGTGTCAATATTTCTGTAGTACCAAGAGAACTTACAGTCCTTATCTATGAGTGTCAAGGACTGCTAAGTTAAAGTGATCATAACATTACTGGAGAGTCTGACAGGCCTTTTTATTTCCTCTGTGCCTACGTAACTGTTCTGGTGCTGACAGCTGAAGCCCAGTAGAGCTCAGCTGGATGTGACTGTCAGCTTTGTGGCACATGGAAGGGATCCATCTGCAGGAGACTAATTTAAAAAAAAAAAAAAAATAAAAATCCCCAAATAGAATTTGAACTTCCTTTTAATATTTTTTCTCTGCTTGATTATTTTTGCTTCTTTCATTGGAAAAGAGCAACCTTGATTTGTAAGTCACATGGAAATGTGTGAGTAATCAATTCAGCCTGACTAACCCTTGTTTTGCCAGGTGTCTGGTTGGCTCATCGGATTACTAATAGTTTGCTGGTGCAGTAAATGGGAAATAGCAAGGGCTGGGGCAGAAATAGCACAGGTGACCTCTAAAGACAGCAAAGCACTCACCCGATGCAACACAATCCCTCTTTTTGCCCATCCATGAAGCCCAAACACTGTTGTCAAAAATGAGAAGTAATTTGTAACACAGAACTGTGCAGGCAATGTACAAAAGATGGGAAAACTTGAGGCAGGAAAAACTAGCCTCTGTACAGCATGTATGGAAAGGCAACACGTGGGCAGAGCCAGACAATTCTTAGGTGCAAGCTGCTGAACTTTGAAAGGACGAGCCCTTTGCTGCCTTTCCCACCTTTAATGGGTCTCTGCTATGTGGTACAAAACAATCTGGGAACAGCTTCAGCCTATGGTTTCTTTTTAACTTTATAAAGCAATGTAATTATTATCTGCAGGGAAATTTTTAAAAGCTTGAATACTGAGATTTATTTGCCTTTCCTGACTAGATCTTTAGCCTCAGACAACAGCCAGTTAAAAGGACCTTAACCTTATGTTATCCCCAGTGTTTGACTAGGCTATGGGAATACTAGAAAGCTTTTCCGAGCAGGGCAACCAGTTTGACTGAAGTTCTCTCCTGAAAGGTGGCAAAAAAAAAAGAATGGAAAATCCCCAACTAATATCAAGGGACAGAAGTAATAATAGATTTTCAAAGGACTTGTTGAAGAGATGAACAGAGGGAAGGAAATCTTAGTGATGCACAAAAAGGATTGGACAAGGGAAAAGACAGATGTATTTTGTAGCAGGTAGTGGGGGCTCAGTTGTGCTGCATTACAAAATGAAAAATGCTGATATGAGACATCAGTCACAGCTGCACAAAAACTCGTTTCCAAAAGCCTGTCTCAGCCCAACAGTCATTCCTGGTTCTCATGAAAAGTTGGCAGAAAAAAAGGGATCAGAAATAATTATATTTGTCTAGATCTGTGCATTTCTCCTGCTGCTAATAAAGGCTTGTAGTGTTTCCAAAACCTTGAGCAAAACTTGATGTGTGTCAATTTGCTTTCACTGTCATGGGGCTCCGAAGGATTAACCAGTAAATCAGTCCACAGCTTGAGAAGTGCATTCAGAGATCATGGAGGGATGGAGAAGTGGCTGAGTCAGCCCAGAGGCTGGCACCTGCCACTGTACTCTCTAATTCTCTCTTAGGCTTAAGCCCCAAATTGTGCCAGCAGACCCCAAAACCAGGGCTGCAGTTCAGGACCGTCCCAGCAGACTCATGGGTAAAACAGTGTGGAAAGGAAATTTCTCTGATGAAATCTGCTCAGGAAAGATGCTGTAGAGGATGAAACTGTGGGCAGGTTTCACCAAGGACAACCCCAGACTGGGGCACAAGGTGACAGTGACTTTTGTGTATCCTCTGTTGTACAGTGACAGGTTTGTGCTGAAGTGAGGCATCAGAACTTGTGCTGTCATATATCCTGTTTGTTTGGTTTTAATGTGTGCTTTTTCTCTGCCTAGAAATTTTGCCTGGGCAGAAAAAGAGGACTTTGTATGTTTGTCCAGGGTGTACTGATGCCCAGTATCCTGGTCAGGGCAGCAGTTTTCCCGAAGTGCTGGACACCCAGGAATGCCTAAGGCATAGTCACTGAACCTACACTCAAGGGCTGTGCTAAAGTTTCCCGTGGATTTTGTGTGCATGGCAAAGGGGACCTGGACATACATAAAAAATTCAGTACATCCAGAACTTGTCACACAGTGTGTGAGTGAGCTCAGGTCAGGGGTTCATCCTGGATGCTCTGGACTGACTTCCCAGGTGCTGTGTGCTGCCTGCCTGCATTGTTAATACTTTTTGTTTATTTTTCCCCCAAGGAAATCTCAGGGAGAAACACAGACTGCTTAGTTACACTTTCCTGATATTTTCCATTGCATTTCACCTCGCAGTGGTCACTGTTGCCTTATACTGAAAGGATAAGATGCTCTGTGGGGTTCTTCAGACGTGAAAAAGCATGAGATCCCTCCTCCATCTCAGCGCACAGCCACACAAGGGCAGGTGCTGGCACAAGGGAAGTTGGCTGAGAATGATCTCCAGCAGCAGCACGTGTTTGGATCTGCTTGATCCCACAGAAAACATCTCCAGCTTCAACAACAGCCGGCAGTGCAGCCTTACAGCTGCACAGTGGGCAATGGATGCAGACCTGAGCGGTGCTTTTAGAGAAGCAAAAAGGTTGTGGGCCCAGTAAAATGGATGAAATTGGGAAAGCAGAACTGGGACACATACCCTTTTATTTCCATATAAAGTAAATATGGAACTTCAGTACCTCTCCAGCAATTCAGAGGAAGTTGGGAACTACTGTAACTGAAATACATTGTCTTTTGCAAGCAGAAAAACATAAGTTAGAGAAGCCTCTATAATGTGTCCCAATGCCTAGGTAGGTTATAATAATGATAAAATCAAGATAGCAACTTTTGGTTATTTTCATGGTTAGGGAATTTCATATCTGTACAGCCAACAATTCAAATTCCATTTAAGCCCAATCTTGAGAGCTTGGATTTTAGCTGTATCTAAATCTTATGTTCTAGGCATTGCAAAGCTAAACTTCACCTACTCAGGAAACAAGGGTTTTTTAACTGACAGAAAGCAGTAAAGCAAGGTTTGCCAAACATCTATTTTGGGTAAAAATATTTAAGGCCAACATTTTTACCAATGTAATGCATTTTACGTCAGTGGAGTTACACTAATGCAGAATTTGGCCCTGATGTACTTGTATAAATATAGTATCTAGGATTGTGATGAGTGTGTATTCATGCATTATTCATTGAGACAATGTGGAGAGGAAGAGAGAGGTATGTGCATGAAAGCAGAGCCCTCAGCATTCCCGGGTCCTTTGGCTGCTCCCCTGGAGTGAGGCCACACCTGTGGGGTCACCCCTGTGTTGTTGCCAGGCCCTCTTGCAGTGACTTTTTAAGGCTGAATGCCCTCGTGGAAAGTGAGTGGTTTACATTTGCCAGGATGTGGAATGTGTTACTGGCAATTAGGAAGAAATGCAGATGGAGGATATTTTTGCCAGTCTAAATTGAGCTGGAGTTGAAGAGAGATGAGATTGCACCTTGGTTTGCCACAGGCATTTGGTTTGACCCTCTGTGCCTCAGTTTCGCCATAAAATGAAAATAATACTTCATTTTCCTTGTGGGACAGTGAGATCCACAGTGAGAGAGTAGGAATGGCATGCTGTCCCATGTGCCCTCAGAAAAGGGTGCACAGACTTGTTGCCACAAGACTGCATTATGGTATCCTGGGCTTCATCTTCCCAAGGATCTGAAAAAAAGAAAAAACTGAATTTGAAAAACCACTGACTTCTGCAGCAGCTGGCATCACTCTGAGCTTCCTCAGGTGGGCTTCATCTCTGCAGGGGTTGAACATGATCCATGCCAAGTATTGCATAACTATACTGTGTGTGTATATATATATATATCTCAATTAATATATGTATTTATATTAAAAATGACTGTAATAACAATGGTGGGGGTGTGTGGAGGGAAACACATCCCAAACCCCGATACTTTCTATCATGCTGGAGGTCCCCCCGTCAAGCTCTGGCAGGCAGAAAGGGGCAGGTGTGAGGGTGTGGGGCAGGAGTGAGGGCATGCAGCAGGGAAAGAGTCCGGGATTCCTCGAACTCCTCCAGGGACTTGCACCTCCCCAGGGACTTGCTTATCTCCTGGAGATGTCCAGAAACTTGTACACTTACAGAATCATAGAATGGTTTGGGTTGGAAGGGATCTTTAAAGTCCAGCTAGTGCAGCAAGTAGTGACATCTTCAACCAGATCAAGTTGCTCAGAGCCCTGTCCAACCTGACCTGGAACGTTCCCAGGGATGGGGCATCTGCCACATTTCCGAGCACTCTGTTCCAGTATTCCATAGCCCTCATTGTGAAGCATCCTTCATTATGTCCAATCTAAATCGACCCTCTTCTACTTCAAAAACCATTACCCCTTGTCCTATCGCTACAGGCCCCGCTAAACGCTCCCAGGACCGCGCATCCCCTGCGGGATTCGCACGTCCCCGGGGTCCCTCTGGGCGGCCCAGCACCGCCCCGGGGGCCGGGCCGGGCGGTGCCGCGGCTCCCATTGAGGCCGGGGCCGGGCCGGCCCCCGCCGCCGCGGGGCCAATGGTGGCGGCGGACGCGGTCGAGCCTCTCCCCGGCCTCCCCCGCCGCCGCCGGGCGCCCGTCATGTGAGGGGGATATAGTACTACGGGAGCGGGGCCGCGCTCCGCAGCCGCGCACCCGCCTCCCGGGGGAGCTGCGCCCGCCTCCCGCCGCTCCGCGTCCGCCGGGGCCGCTCCTGCCCGTGCGGGATCCTGTTCTGGTGTTGTTTTGTTTTGTCGTTGGCTTTTTTTTTTTTTTTATTATTCTGCGTTTTTGTCGTGCGTGGGATTTTCCCTCCATGTTTATTTTTAAATTCTTTTTATCATTATTATTTCTATAATTATCTTTGCCTTTTTTTTTTTTAATTATTTTATTTTTTTTTGTGGCTTGGCTTTGTTGTTTGGTTTCTGTTTTTCTTTCCCCCGTTTTCGCTGTTGTTTTTATATTCTTCTGGTCGTTCCCGGCCTCTCCCCCCCGTCCCGGCCCGCAGAGAAGTTCAGGTAAGGGCGAGCGGGGGGCGCGGGGCCGCGACCCCTCCGGCGGTGCCCCCGCACCCGCTGCCGCAGCACCGCACCGGCGGCCGGGGTGTTTGTGCCGCTGCTGCCCGCTCACGGGGCAGGTGGGAGATCAAATTCCACCCCCGGCGGCGCAGCGGGAGGGTGCCGGGCTGCGGCCAGGGCTGGGGGGCTCTTTCGGGGCTGCACCGGTGGAGTGACAGGCGGGGAGAGGGGGGTTTACTCCTGGTCACCGCGACCAGGGGACCGCGCCGGGGGCGGGGGAGAAAGGGGGAGCTCGGGTCCCCAAAGCTTCCTGAAAAGGCATGGAGGGAAAACCAATAAAATAAATAATAATTAACACACCCCCCCAACAAAACAGAAAACCACAATCAAAAAATCAAATAAGCAGATGCTTTGCAGGCGTGGAAACCTGGCTGTGCTTGTGCTAGGATGGGAATGTGTGTGTCTCCCGGCCCCCCTTTCCCTGCCCAGGCAGCTGGTGCCACGCATTATTTGGGGCACCCTTCCCTGCCGGGGTGCAGGAGGCAGCGGGGTGCACTCCGTGGGGAGGACATTGCAGATGAAGTGCTTCCTGTTGCAGAAACCAAAGTTTGCGGCTGGAGTGGGACAGTTTTCAGAAGAGAAAGCTTTGGGAACGTTTCTGCAGCTTTCCATAAGTGGTGGGGTTGGAAAAAACAAACAGGGAGACTCTAAACACCCCCCTGTGTTCATGGAGCAACACAGCCACTTCGCAGAAGAGAGGAGAGCAAATGGGTTTACTCCTGGCTCGTGGCTTCTTTTTATTAGTTTTCCCCCCCCCCATGCATTTCTATTTTAATTTCTTAGAAATGCTGGGCCTGGTTTACTGCCTGGTTTATGGCATGCTCTGTGGAGTAGGAATCAGCCTGAACAGATTTAAAACCTTCTAGGGAACAAGAGAAAACACTAAAGAGATTAGTCCTAAACCAGAAAAAGCTGTGGCAGTATACATAGGAAATGACTGTCAGCATCTCATATATGCTGTGTGATGAGTTGTGCTGGGCTGACTGTCCAGAAATGACAGACTGGGATATATGTCCCCATGTTTCAGCAAGTTCCCAGGACTTAGCATATTATTGTTGCTCTGCATCAAAATATGCCTTTTCTGGTTTGTTTCATTTTGTCAATATTTTTTTTAGCCAGCGATTAGATGGACAGGTTTTAAACAGAACAACATGTTTCTGGCAGAAAGGACATCATAACAACCCAGGGAACTCTTAAAAATTGGAGACGGTTGTGCTGCTGAACAGCTGCTGTATTTCACTCTAGAAGTGGCTGTTTTCAGTGGCTCAGGCACTGTGGTCTCACTATAGGTGCTTACATTTCTAACATGTTTTCAGGGCTCCTAGAGATGAAAGTGCTTTATGGAAACAGCATCATTAGTTTTCATAGCTTTCACAGCCCTGGCTTTTTTTGGTTTTGTTTTCTAATCTTCTGGGTTTGGCTGAGTCTTCAGGCAAAGTAGGGATGAAAGCCTTTTGGTTGTTAGCCTGGCCTTTAGGGGGAAAATATAGCCAGGGCCTGATTCTGCATTCCAGGCATTCCCCAAAATCTTCTTGGCTGTTCTGCAAGCTTTGAGAGTGCACAGAAAGCAGAACTGGCCCTTAATGCGCCCGAATCTATTTGCCTCTGACAGTCCCCTCTTAAAAAGACTCCGGTTACACTGAGCAACAATGTTCCTTGTCAAAGGAGATGAGAAACAAGCATGCTGGCTGTTTTCTGCTGTGATAACTGGCCCACAGCAGTTGCTAGGGGTTTGTTGGTTTTAATTTTCCCCTCGTTTAAGCCCTTATTCAAGTTACAGTTTAGTTCTATTCCCAGTGAAATACATGGATATTTTGATATGCTGCTTTCTAGTTTTGCAGGCATTTTATTATCTGTTTTTTAAAAAGAACTTTGCCAACTGCTTTTGGTGCACACAGAGCACGCCAGCTTTTCTTAGAAAAACACACATTGCAGTCCAGTTTTCTCTCACAGCCTCATTCTTCAGAAGTTTGGGCTGAAACAATGCAGACATAGAAGGAAGAATCAGAAACTATCTGAGGGCAAGTCCTTCTTTCTGCCCCAAATTTCACAAGACAGTCACCAGTTTTTGGTGCAAGATAGAAACAATCTGCTTGGGTGAATTCTTACTGGATGCCAATATAAACTTGTCAGAAGCATATTGTGTTTTCTGTTTCAAAACTGGAATAGCTCAGCTCTGGGACTTCTGCTGGGGAAACTTTCCATCAATGCATGGAGTTAAAACAAAAGTGTGTTAGAAATAGTTCAGCTCTTCTGACTCTTCACTTTTACTATAAGCAATGATTATAGGCTAAGGTCACAAAACAGAGCCACTAACCTCTGTTTGAACTTCCTCGTGTCAGGCACATGTGGGTATTTCATTATCTGTTCCAGGCATAGCTGAGTGACAGGACGCGCATACCAGGAAAATATGCAATCTTACTTTTAAGCCTTTCTTTCAACCCTTCACTGTTTCCTCCATGTGTGTTTGAATGAGGAAGCCGTATCTTTAAGAAATATGGGTGCTTTCCACCCCCCCACCCCCGTTTCCTGTGAAACATTAATAGATGCTGCCAATGGGACAGAGCTCTTTAGGGGTGTTGTGTAAAATACTTCACCTTGCGTTTGCTGCAGCCCTGAGCACACAGACACCTTTTGATTTTTTTTCTCCAGAGAAGGAAAGATAGGGCAAGTTTTGGAGATGAGGCAGCAAGGATGCTCTGCAACAGCAGTAACAACCATCCCCTTCCCTGCACAAAACTGGGAGCTATTGACTATTCATGGCAAAGCGTCCAAAGCGCAGCAGCAGAGCCTGTGGAAAATGACAGCGTGTAACAAGATTGACTGGCATTTCCTTCGCACTGGGTCACATGCCTCCTAATTCACACACACGCAAAACCTCATAGGCTGATCAAATGACTTCTATCTCTGCAGTCCACATACCTTCCACAGAAAGAGTTGTTTTATTATGCACATGTACAGCTCTGTTTTCAATCAGTCACCTTGAGCGAATGACTGAGGGCCAGTGTTCGCTCCATCGGGAGGTCTCTGCGTTTGCTTTCTAGGAGGCATAGTCTCCATCTGTAAGCAGTTCTTTGTTTTTTTCCCTCGGGGAGGAGTGGGGGGGGGGGGAAGAAAAAAATACGCAGATGTCCCTCCTGCCTCTCCCTCCCCAGAAACCTTTCTAGGAAGTTTGCTTGCCTTAAGCGGGAAAGCGCAGGACAATCGCCGCCGTAAGCAAGCATTGTGGTGGGCTGCGCTGGGGAGGGGGAGTTTGCTGTTGTGGCTCCGTGGGGTTGTAGCGGGATTACGGCTCACGTGAGTCGGGATTGCGGGATGCTCCGCTCGCCGCCTCGACACGGAGGAGGGGGAAACTGGCATCGCAGCTGCCCACCGTGGCTCACAGCAGGCTGAGATGCCGAGGGTCCGTACAGTCCGTACCGCCCTCCCAGTTTAGCAACTGGAACGAGGTTCAGCTCGCATGAACCTCCGTACCCAGAGAGAAAGGAGCATGGAGCAGCGAGGTGAAAACAACCACCAGCTGCCTTGCAGGACATGGTAATTAGCTCAGCGCAGTGCCAGCCTTATTAAGGACAGTGCAGGTGATGATGACGTTGGCGCACTGATTCATTACATCTGGAGGGGAAAATCCGCCTAGTAAATGCTGAAGCACAGTAAATATTTTTGGCTCCTGCCAGATTGATCCTTGCATTATGCTGAACAGCCTATATTTGTAGAACTGAGGAAGTTAAAAATAAGGTGGTGGAAAGCTACAAGATAAGAAAAGGATTTGCATTTTATGGTCACCAGCAATAAACTTCTTTTTTATTTGTTTTTTTTTTAGGTGGTAAAAATTTCAGCACTTTATTTTTTTTCTCCCCATTCCCTTCTTTGGCTCTAGATTTCTCTGTTAGGCAAAAGCTCATAATTTATTTTCTTTTGCCAGTATTATTCTGGAATGGAGATGTAAATTTAGAGCACACACAGTTGGGAAATGATTTCTGAAAGAATTCTTTTGCAAATATGTGGTGCAATTCTGCAAAACGCTTTGGCCCTGACAGTCCTTGGGGTGGTACAGACATATCAAAGCATGTAGCAGCATGTGTACTCAGTGAGGCTGCATGCTCTGGACTTTCCTGTGGGCTAGAGGGCTTTCCAAGCTTTAGTTCATGGAGATAAATAATTAAACCAACTTCTGACTGTTGCTGTTTTGGTTTTGTACACTCAGGCTCTCACCTGAACTTTGGCTGCCTGGTATATGCTGTTGGGATACCCTTAAGAGATCGCCCAGGAATGGTGGATCACTTGCTGCCTACTGATGAATCCTTTTCATCTACAAGATCTTCTCTTGGATACTTTGGGGACATGACAGCAGGGGTGAGGTCCTACCAAATGCTGCCCTCTCCCCTCTCAGAAGATGACAGTGACTCGTCCAGCTTTTGTTCTTGTTCCAGCCCTGATTCCCAGGTCCTCAGCTCCAGCTATGGAAGCACATCCAGTGCAGAAAGTCAGGACAGTATCTTAGACTACTTATTGTCCCAGGCATCTTTGGGAAACACCAATACATCATGGTGGGACAAAAGGAGACTCCAGCCGATAGTGAAAGAGGAGTACTTTAGGTTGCCTGAATTTGCTGTGGATATGGAAGACTCAGGACCATTTCAGCCCACACTTGAGGAAATTGAGGAATTTTTGGAGGAGAACATGGACTTGGAGCTCAAAGAAAGACCTAAAAGTGAGACCAAGGACTTGAGAGCCTGCAGCCAAGTTTCTGTTGCTTCGCTACAGCAAAAAGACCATATGTTACCCAGCACTAGTTTAAAAGAGAGTAAAAATGAACAGTTGAACAGCACAACAGAAGGTGGCCAAGCTTCAAATGGAGGAATGACCCTCGAGAATGGGATACCGGTTATGCTCCAAATTCAGCCTGTACAGATCAAACAGGAGTCCAACACGAGCCCCAGTTCCCAAGGACCAGCACAGGAAAATATTAAAATTGCACAGCTCCTAGTCAACATCCAAGGACAGACATTTGCCCTTGTGCCTCAGATAGTTCAGTCGTCCAATTTGAACTTGTCCTCTAAATTTGTCCGCATTGCTCCCGTCCCCATTGCTGCCAAGCCAATTGGGCCAGGAGGCATGATCCAGGGTCAGACGGGAATCATCATGGGTCAGAAATTTCAAAAGAACCCTGCAGCTGAACTCATTAAAATGCACAAATGTTCTTTTCCTGGTTGTACCAAGATGTACACGAAAAGCAGCCATTTGAAAGCCCACCTGAGGAGACATACAGGAGAAAAGCCCTTTGCGTGCACGTGGCCGGGCTGTGGATGGAGGTCAGTATTGGGGTGCAGCTCTGTCCAATCCCCCTTCCCCTTTCTGCTCACTTGACCTAACTTGCTGAGCAAGTAGGTTTGTACTCTGATTTACAAACTGTTTCTGTTTCCAAAACTTGTTTGGTTGGTTTGAGAATGAAAACCTTTTTCTTTCTGTTAGGTGATCCAAGGGCTTTGATAAATTAAATAGCAGAGCATCACCTGCTGGCAGCAGCTGTTTAAGTGTCTTAAAAAAAATAGAAGGAGTAGCATTGTAATTTGTACTTCATTCTAGAGGGTCAAATTAAGCTTGTTACCACAGGTAATACCTTGTGTTTGCATCAGCCTGGTTGCAGCACACCAGCCACAGCAGACCTGTGGCTAGTACCAGCTGAGGCTGTGAGTGAACTGAGTGGTTTAGGGCAGAATCGCTGTGCGTGGCCGTGTGTGGCTCCAACTGTGTGGGACTAAACATGGTCAGTGAAGGGCTGGGATAAGCAAGTGTGGTTAAAAGCAGTATTCTGTGCACTTTCATAGAAAATGCACTCCATCCCACTCCTTCTGGAAATGCTGGCAGTGACACTCTGGCATACTCGGGGTTTTATTCTCTGCCTTGATTCAGAAGAATGCGTGGGTGCCACTCAAAGTTGCAAAAAGCTGTCAGATGTAACAACATAACCAGAAGGCTGAGGTGGAGTTAAGCATTGCTTGAATGAAAGATTACAGGTTTGATTGAGCAAGAGGGCATCTCTTTATTTATTTATTTTATTTTATTTTATTTTATTTTATTTTTAATAGTAGCTGAAAAATTGAATCTTTGTTAAAAATATCAACTTTTTATTTTAAGGAAACTTTGATGGGAGCCTTCCTCCCTCTTTCCAGTTAGCTGTATTACTTGCCAGCAGGCAAGTCTAATTAATATACAGCACCACAAATGACGATGGGAGAAAACATAGTCTTAGCTACCTTGTATAAATTAAACTGAATTTCTTTCAAAGAATATGCTGCAGAGCTACAGTGAACAATGTCTAACGAGGAAATGGTTGTGATCATGAGCAACAGATCAGGTAAAAAGTAACAGGAGAGCATTTTGTAAAAATGCAAGTACGTGAGATGTAGCAGTTAGAGATGGCTCGGTTGGTTTGAGGGAAAAGGTCAGAATGGAGCTGAACCTGCTGATCCCTGACTGGGTCAGTCTGAAGTTTGCCTCTTGGAAGGACTGAGGAGATCAGTTTATGGTGGCTCTACAAACTGGAGGTGATTTTCTTTCCTTTTGTCCTGGTGGCACTTCTCATGAGCCAGCTCAGTGCCTTGCTGCTCAGGATGCCCTGACATCAAAGCTGTGATGTTCAGCAGGTTGGTCCCAGAAGCTCCAGGCTGGTTCCTCCTCATCTGCAGGAGAGGCACTTGCTCCTTTTGGTTTGAGTGCCAGAGTACAAGCACACAGGCAGCAAATCATGTTGGCTTTCCTTGTGCTGGGATGTAACCAAAACTCTGCTTTTTGTGACAATTGCATGTGGCACGTGAGGGTTTGTCTGATGAATGCTGAAATTTGTACCAATGCTTTCAGTGACTTTGTGGCTCAGGATACAAAGCCTGAAGTGTTGTCTGTGGATGACCTTCTCCAGCTCCATGTTATTAGAGAGCTGGTGTTCCCCAGGCTGCAAAACCAAGGGGAACGTTTAGGAAAAATATTAAGCGGTGAAGGATGATTGAACTTACAACGGGTGCCTCCCTTCTCCCAGTGTTACAGTGAATGATGTGGATCAAAAGTAGGATACTGGTGGGCCAAGAGAAGTGCAGGTCCTGCAACCAGGAGCACCCTGAACTTCCAACCACCACAACATTTTAAAGATGACCCCAACAGGAATGAGAAAGGAATTACTTTCATTATGAGGAACATGTTACGAGGAACAGCTTCTGGAAAGGCTTTTCAAACTCTGTTGCTGTTTGTCTTGTTGAATTTCACAGCCCAGGATGTGACCACAAACCCACAAACCCCCAAATTTTGGAAGGGCTCTGCTCCAAGAGGAAGTTTATAGCCAACAGGAGAGGCTGTGCTTAGGGAGGTGCCTCCTGTGCTCACCTAGCACAAGCCTCAGATTGCTGCACATCCCCTGCACGCTGCTCCCACATCAAAGGCCAGACCCAATTGAGCATTGAATTACTCAGTCCCCTTTCATCAATAAACCATGTTTACCTTTCCAGAAGTTCAGTGAGAGCTGTGATCTCACATGACTTAAGTCAAATGTATCTGGACTCTCTGTTTGCTCACAGTTTTATGTAATCTCAAATGAATTTAAGCACTAAAACACTGCTGGGCTCTGCTTTCCCCCTCCTTTCCCTACATTCTTGTGCTTGTGTATTTATTTTTTCACTGAAAACACTTAAGATCTGACCTCACTGGAGATAGTAATTTCAAAACCAAAACAAAGTGTTGCCTAGCACAAAGTGCTTGAGCTCTGGGGTGTTAAAGGTTCTCCAGCTCTCTGGGCAGCCCTGCTATGATGGGTTGCATGCTTTAAATGCACCAGGGTAGGAGTGTGCACACAGCAAACCCTTTTGCTCACTCCTAGGACAGCTGGAGAACCAGAGCACCTCCTTGGAGGAGGCTGAACTCTGCTTGCTTATGCCCTTCCTTGGCACAGGGGAAGAGCTGTTTTCAGCAGGCTGCAGAGAGGCGTTTGTGTGTAAGTGTCCAGTGACCCGCGGCGTTCAATGCCCCGCTGTCCCGGTCGATGCACTGATCCGTGTCGTGCCAGTTTATACCTTTGGCACACCAGCCTCTGGTTAGCCCTGCTCCTCAGAAAGGCCCAGCCAAAGACCTGAGCTGTAGTGTGGGCCAGGCCCAGCAGCTGTGTCATGGCACAGCTTTTCCTCCCTGGTGCAGCATGTGCAAAGCTGCAGTTGTTGCAAGGCAGGAGGATTAGGCAATTGCCCCACTGCACCTTCTGTCTGGAGGCTCCACAGGTGACAGAGTGGGATATAAGCTCTGCCTGGTTTGGCAGGGAGGGTTTAAAGGCTGGTAATGCATGTGGTCAGGAGTGTGCATGGGACTGGGCCAGCGTGGGAAGTACAACATGTAGGGTAGGGCATGTGTCATGCATTGGCTTTTCTTGCTGGTGGTGCTGTGCAAGGGGTTTCCAGGTGTGCAGGAGGTGTGCTGGTTTATTTTAGCAGAGCTTTCAGGATGGGCAGGACAAATTCAGAGCTTCCCCTCCACTACAGGGGAGAGGCACAGTGTCAGTTGGTCTCAACAGCTGGTGGCCATGGTAGGGACCATGGAGTACCAGGCTGAAGCTGTTGAATTTTCTTGCCCTGTGAGCCACATAGCAATGTCCTCATATGGTCAGGAGACACAGGACATGTCCTACACATCAGGGAACTCTAGGATTTGTCTTCAAGGGAGATGTAGTTACAGGTCCTTTGGGATTCCACCAGATAGAAGGATGAAAAAGACTCTTCTTAGTTGCTGTGGGATTGCGCAGATCCCTCCACCTTTCTTGTGAAGGAGGAATCTGTCTGGAAATGGAAGTGACAGAATGGTGAGGTGTTCCTTGGAGCTTCCTCTTTTTTGGTTGAATTTGGCATTCCATGGGGGATTATTTGTGCTTTTCCTGGGTTGATGTCAGTGCCAGGAGGTGCTGCAAATATTTCACTGCAGACCCAGGCCACAAGATCCTCCTGGCTTCCTTGTCCTAACCTTTGCGTTGTTTTTTTGTAAACACACAGACAGCTCGAGGTTTATTTCTGTGGGCTCTGTAAGCTGATCTTTTCGTCACTGCTGGGGAACAGTGTTGCAACATTCCTGCCTCTTCAGCTAAGGACATCGTTATGAGGCAGAGTGTATTTTTATCAGATGAACTCATCCAAGCTTGTTCCTGACATGCGCCTCTTCCTCTGACACCATCCATACAATTCCCCTCAAAACGCACTTGTGAAGCTCTTGTGCAGGATTAGCCAGGTGCTACTGCACTTCTGTTGCAGGTGGTGACCTTAATGGCCAAGGACATGCGACAAGGCAACTTGGCCACGTTTGGTTTTACTCCTTTGGAGTCTGTGTTTAAGAGGACAGCTCTTTGCAGAGGCACTTTTTCCTCTCTGCTCCCTCTTTTCCCTGGATTTGGTAACCACCACTGGCAACAGTGCTGTTCCTTGTCCAGCACTGAGTCCTGCTGAGGCAGTCTGCACAGGCAACATCCTGCCCTCTCCAGACCCACTCACCTGTAGCTCTACAAGAGCATCCCTGAGAGGATGTGGCACTGGACTAGTTCCCTGCTAAGGACTTGGGAGAAATCCCTGACCTTGCTTCTCACAGGTCCAGACTGTGTTTTTGGGAAGCTATGGCTGAAAGGAGCAGAGGAGCTAGAGAAAGGAAATGTACAAGTACAAGGGATGAAGAGAAACCTCTCTCGTAGCCTTTACAAAGAAAATTCATCCCAGACAAGGAGCAGGTTGACAGCTCCGTAAGGGCATCTGCTCGTTGTCCTTAATGGAGAATTTGAATCTTTCACCTTGGGGATACCAAAGAAAGGAAAGGAAGAAATGCAAGTGAACGGATGAAAGAAATGCAAGTGAATGGATGACTCTCCCGTAGAAATGCCCCTGGGAGAGATGTGTTCACACCATATCTGACCCATGGCGAGTATCTGCATCTGCTTTGTACTGGGTGAGTGCTCTCTGAGGAGCATGACCAGATCGAAGAGCTGCAGGAACTGAGGAAACCATTACCAGCTTTCCCACTGCCTATGCCCTGTTCCTCAACTGGTGGCAGGAGATCAGAGCTAATTAAAACCTTTATGTGGAAACTTATTTTTCTTGCATGAAGGACTTATTCATAGGAGCCCAATGGTCCTGTTTTTCCCCTTTTATAAAAGTAGTGTATTCGCTCTGCTGGTGATATGATATTTTGCGCCAGAAGGGCACATTTTTTTACATGTTCTTTCCCCCATTTGTTCAGCTAGTGCCCATGACTTCATTTATTTATTGTAAATAAACAGCTGATACCATTTCTTGCAAGCCCTCTTTCTGTGCCTCTCTTTGTTACTGTTCTGGCAACAAAACACTTAATTGCCCTTTGTCAGGCAGAAAATTTTTTGTACCCATCTGGACAGGGTTGTTTTAGTGTGACATTGTTAATTAACCCTCTGTCTCCCAGTCATGTCCAAACTCAGAATATAGTCAGCCCTACTGTTAAGACCAAAGGATTAGTTGATTTATGTTCAGTAAAGCCTGTGGATTCACAGTGGCTATTTGGGGATTTTTCTATGGAGATGGAAGGTGGGAAATATCTAAAATTCAAAAGACTCTGAAAGATGGTTTTGGTAATTAAAGGTTCAACCTTGATTTCAATTTACCCATATAGTAACTATGCTAATGGCCATTGGGGCCCACCTGAACTTCAGCTGTTACAATGTTGAGTGTTTTTGTTACTGGGATGTTAATGACTCTTTGTTTAGTTTGCAGGAGCATGTACAGAAGCCAATTTTTCAGCTGAATCTAAGTTGTCATATTGCTTTGGGTAGCTATGGCTAGCTGTTATCTGGAGTCCCTCTCAAACTAGGTGCAGTTAATGGGTATCCATTGTGTTTGTGTCAGTGGGAGCTTGAAAGCAGATTTCTCCTAAAAGACGGTGATTGTTGTCTCTGCTTAAGAGGTGTCCGTACTTGGATTTGCAGGAGAGAGGTTGTGGGAGAAGCTTTGAGGGAGACTGGCAGAGGGATCAAGAGCAGCGCTGTTTTTGTGGAGCTGTACCCATGTTATTGGGTCTCGGGCGAGGCTGGTACAAACGTTGCCTCCATGTATTGCTGAGTCCAGAGCTGCCATGGCATGAGGCTGATAGTTGTGTGTTTCCATCTCTGCTGCTGACTGATGGTTGAGACCAAATCAGCCCTGCTTTGTGTCCCTTTCAGACTGTGGAGTCTCCCAGTGGCCCGACAGGACTTTTTTTTACCTGCTGTGAGAGACTTAGCAAAATAAAACCCCATTTATCTGAAAAGGCTTCTCTTCTCTTGCAGGTTCTCCAGGTCAGATGAGCTGTCCCGGCACAGGCGCTCCCACTCAGGGGTGAAACCCTATCAGTGTCCCGTCTGTGAGAAGAAGTTTGCTAGAAGTGACCACTTGTCCAAACATGTCAAGGTGCATCGATTCCCACGAAGCAACCGCTCCGTCCGTTCCGTGAACTGATTGTTCCCGCTGTCCCCTTCCCACCCAGCCATCTCACAACAGCTGATGACAGCACTTTGCTCACTGTATTTCTAGTGATAATTTATTTGTCTCCACAGAACAGTCAATGCTGTTACTTTATACCACCATGTTTGAGTGCCCCATGTTCCTTCAAATATGATTTGAGAATGAAGTTCCTTTTGGGTCAGGGGAGCGGGGTGCTTCTTCCTTTTTTTTTTTTTTTTCTTTTAAGGATATTATTTTTCTTTCCTTCTATCTGTCCCTCCTTTGCTGCTGCTTCTTTTGGAAATTACAGTGTTTTATTTTTAGCTGTTTTCTGCTGCACAGGAAAATGTAAAAGTTGCTTGCTGCTAGTTAATTATAGCCCTGGCATTCCTGAGGGCTTTGCTCATGTACAGGCCATTCATTGTGAGTTTTTATTAAGCTGCTCTATTTGTCCAGTTTGGAAACAGCAAATTCCTTTTGAAATGAAAACAACTCCTTTGTTTTTGGGTCGCCTGAGCCAAGGATTTGTAGGGGCTGGCCATAGGAGGAGGAATAGTGGGAGTTGGGGACAGGGGGAGAGAAGGCTTGAGAGCACTGGAATGTGCCTTCATACACATCTCTATGCAGCTCTAATTTCCCCAGCTCACATTTACCTTTCCCTTGGCTAGGGCTATATATAAATATTTATGTATATATATTCATACATACATATATATATATATTTAAGCAAAGGCACATCCCAGGCAAACTGGGAAGCTCAGGCTGGATGAAATGGCTTGGAGTGGAGCCTTTCAGTACTTTGTGCTTGCTTCTGTCCTGTGCTGCCATGGGGTGAAAGGATGCCCAGGTGTGGAAGGACACACTGCTTTCCTTTGAGTCTGGTTTGCAGCATCCATTGTCTTTAGCAGAACAGCTGTTGTCTGCATGTAAGGCAGCAGGAAGACATTTCTGAGAGCATCTGAGCCCTGGTCCTATCTCTACTCCCATCCTCTTGTGTGATCGTGGGGGAGAAACCAGGGCCCCAGCCTCGGAGGTGCCTGGTGGTCCTGATGGGCACCAGGCATCCCCACAACCACCATGAATCAAGGCCTCGCTGGCTGGAGCTAAGTCTCCATTTGCCTGCTGGCAGGCAGGGTCTGTAGGATGTGCCTGTGCCCAGGGAGGATTGGAGGCATCATGGCCTGGTGGGACAGCACTGCGAGATCAGGGTCTAAGGGTGATCTTCAGTGCTAATCCTCTCCTTCCTGACAGCCATGTCAGAGCTCCATGCAGCTGGGGTGGGCGAATGGGTGAGAACAGTAGCCAAAAGAAACAAATTTGTGTGATAGCTGGCTAAGAAGGGAATTTAAACAAATAATCAGATGGTAGCAGGCAAATGATTTTGTTTTTGTTTCTTCTTGTTTTGTTTTTTTCTTTTCAACTCTGGCAATTGTAAGAAGCTTTAGAAGAAAATAGAATTCAGTAATTAGAAATGATTTTATAATGGATGTTGCATTTCCTTTCCATTCGCAGACAGCATCTGTTTGTCCTTTTTGTTGGCAAAATGGGAAATAGGAAAGTGCTATCCTAGTGCTAGGCAGAGCAGGAGCCCGCGCTGTGCGAGAACAGCAGGTCTAGCTGAAGTGAATGCATTCCTTTTGTCCTCTAGAAATTAATATAAATGAACTATCATCTATTGACTGGTTTATATCACATCCTATGAATGTATGTAAATAAAACTGTACATAGATGCATATCTATATAAAATATCTTTTAATAACGTATCAAATTTGTGTAAATTGGAAACAAAAATACCTATAAAGCCAGTGTACATAAGTTACAATTCTGTATATTTTCTTTTGTTCTTCATAAAAATATATTTACTTTGACAATAAAATGAAAATGGAAATTTTAAATCCCTCCTTGAAATTATTATTCGTTAATTTCCTTTGTAGCCAGCTCTGTAATCAAGACAATAGCACTTCAAATTTCGATTCACCTGGATGTAACTTTTCAGGTGCTTTTTAACAGGGAGATGATGGAAGAGCTCTGAAGTTATCTTCAGTTTTTCTCATCTCAGAAGTTCTTGGGAGGCGCGAGATGTTTCAGCTCTCTCTTCGCCGGAGCCCTCACGCCTCGCCTGGCAGCCACGCTGGGACCCAAATGCCTTCCTTGGCTCCTGACTGCTGTGGAACAGGTCTGCAGATGCACTAAAACTGTGGTTAATGGATTAGAGCAAACAGGTTTTGAAGGAATTCAAACTTTAGTGGTTAGTGTGAAGGAGGAAGGGCTTCAAAGTCTGCTTCAGACTGTGACCGTGGTTCACTGTGCGAACCAAGACAAAGGACTCGATTGCCGTGTGCTGCAGTTCCCTTTCTTGTAAAATGGGGATAATAATGCATCACGGTGACACTGTGGGACTTAATTTACATTTGTATGATCCTTGGATGGAAGAAGCAGGAATAAGACCAGTAGTCACAGGATTAGATTGGTAAAGAAAGGCTTGGCATGATGGAGGTCTTGGTGCCAAGGCGCTTCAGTTGGCTCTTCTGTAAACCCACACCTAAAAGAGTGATGTGAAGGATCTGTGGTATGAAGCTTGCCTCAGGCCTGAGGAGAAGACGCCCTGTTCTGCAGCAGCCATTGCTTCCCATTTGTAACAACAGGGGCATGAACATGATGCTCTGGTGATCTGCAAGCTGGGACATCTCTTGCACTGTGCTTTTGGTTGCTTGGCCTCCACTAGAAGAAGAAACCAGCCACATTACTGGTGTTAAAGTCACTTCTGAGTCTCCATGGGAGCAATGGTGCAGTGGGTCCAGATCTTCTCCCAGCATGAATCACTCTGAGACTAACAGGCATTGAGGGATTTAAGTGTCTCCCTGAAGAACAGACACCAAAAAGTGCCAGCTGATGAGCCAGGGCTCTCCAGACCCCTGATTATTTTTCCCAGAGAATCCCTATCAGTCTGGCAAAGAGGACTGAGGGATGAGGCAGACTAAGTTCTGTGCACTCCAGGTTGTTGTTACCTTCTGAGGTGTAGCCTGAAGACCAGAGTGCTAAGCACAGCTGTTTTAAGGGCTAGTCATGTACTCATTTTAATTAGCAAGCCTGCACCAAGAGGATCTGCGATTCCCTTCTGTTCTCACCCTACCCACTTCATGCAGTAAACCAGCTGCTTTATTTTAACCAGCGTCTCAGTCTCCTCCCCATCTCACCTGGAGTTCTGATATTGCTGTAAAGTTGGGCAATTCATCCTGCAAGACACTTGGGGCAGAAGCTGTTATTTTTCTGCAAGAGGCAATACTTAAAGCTGAAGTGGAGTAATGCAAAATCCCTGCCATTGGAGCACAGCAGGGCAGAAATCTAAGATCTAAGTCATGTTTTAGCCTGGAATATTTTCCATGAAATCCTTATTCTTTCTTTATTTTTTTTTCTCTTTTCTAATATGGTTTTTGAGTGTAGATTGTGTGGATTTTTCTAGTTAATACCTGTAAGGAAATGTAAGCTTATGTATAAGTCACAGTGTTTTGCTGAAAAGAGTAGGGCTGTGTTTGCTGTGAAAGGAGACTTAATTCTGCATGAAATTAATAACATTTTTAGAGATTTGTCACAAAAAATAGTAGAAATTTCCGGAAGAGATTTCAGTGTTTGTTTTATGTGAAATTACTGGCCTGCCTGAGCTTTGCTGATTCATGAGAAAAATGTGGCCTTGCCTTAAGCCTGACTTTATCCACCTGAAGATAAATATATATTTAAGTGCTTTGATACCACAACTATAGAAAAGTTTATTATGTCCCTGCTTCAGCAACTCTGCATGACAAAGCACAGCATGGCATATTTATACATAAACCTATGTCTCATTGACTTCAAGCTGTTATAGTTTCGTTTCTGAGGTGTGAATGGACACGTGCAGTGTTACAGCCTTTGCAAAATGATTGTTATCTGGTTCCTAACACTTGCAAGAACTCTGTTTTTAAAAGGCTTATAGTCCCTTCATCAGAGCTAGTGGTGAAATGGTAGTTATGAGAGGTAAGGAGCTGTCAGTTGGGATGGTTGTACTTGAGGTAAGAACTAAGCATCAGAAATATGAGTAAAGGGATGTTCTGTGAGGTAACCTGACTTCTGTGACCCGTGGCTAAACACAGTGCAGTGGAGTGATGTGTCCAAGACCACAGGCCAACACAGAGGGGAAATGGGAGCAGAACCAAGAAGTCCCAAACCTCCTTTGCCCCAGACAGTGGCGCAAACCACATGTCAATAACACACGAGGGGTTACAGAGGGCAAAGAGTAATAGGACACGTGAGACATCAGATAAGCAAAGAAAGGCAAAGATGGGGCAGAGATAAAGTCAGGCTTTATCAGCATAATCAGCAGACACTGATAATGTCTGCTTTTGGAAAGCATGCCAAGGAGAGAGGAATGAGAGCTCACTTGCTGGTGTGCAGCACATGGCAGTCATCAAGGTACAACTCCCTAAGAAGAGTCCTGCTCCCCTGACCTGTGTTACGTGGGGGCTTTTTTCCCTGGCAGTTTTGGGGGGAGGGCAGGGAGCTGCACCCCTATGGAAAGCAAACTAGCCCACTGAGCAGGGTGCTGTGATGAAAGGTAGCAAATCTGGCTCCCCAGAGGAGTGCTTGAGTTTAGACCCTGCAATGTTTCCAACAGTCTCCTGCTTCCCACCCTCCCTGGGGGTTGTTTTCACTTAATTGCTTGTGCCATGAGCCTTCTCCTTGTCTAAACGGCCACTATACATTTAATCCAAACAACCAGGTGACTCCAGCACAAAAGCCAGTGGCAATAATCCAGTGTTAATGATTACCCTGGGCCCCTTGGGTTATGTAAGTCTGGATGTGCTGTACTTGGGCTCTTGGCTTGGACTTGCCCTCCCAGTCTGGGAGAAATACCAAGGACCTGCCAACACACATAGAAAGCTGTTTGGAGCCAGCTGGGATTTTCCTTCTCCCCTTTTGACAGCACCTATGAAACCCGTTATTCACTCGGTTCAGCGACTGCCGCGCTTTGCTTGCTTATTATGCAGAGACATTGCTCTTAAAGAATGAGTTGTGCTAAGCTCCCACTGGCTTCCTCACAAGCCAGAGGCAGTGACTGCCATGGCTTATCCGGGGGAAAAAATTCCCAGCTAAGGCAGGGACTGCAAATCCCAACAGGTCCTTGGCTTTCCTTGCTCATTCCTTCTGGGACATTTGTGTTTTGTTCTCGCTTTTTTGGGGGGGGGGGCGGGGGGGAAGGGGTGAGGGAGAGAGATGTTTAAAGGTGTGTGGTGCGTGAAAAATAGATATTGTGAAGAATGTTCTAGCCTTAACATCTCATGTTTGCTTGCATACAACTTGAGGGATGGGACTTAATGACTCTTCTGGTGAAATGATCCATATCACTAAGTTTGTAGCTCTGCAGTGCTCAGTGTTTCACAGGTGTTTCACAGGTCTAAGCTTTGATTTGCTCTGCCAGCTTAGTGCAGGTCTTCCTCCAGCTGGAGCTGGAGCACATCCTTCATCTCTTGCCATGTTCTCTACCCGAATATCACTTTTATGACGGTTTTGTGGTTAGGCTGACTCAAAGCCCATGTAAGTATTTGATCTCCTAAAGAGATAAGACCAGAGGAATCTCTTAGCTCTTGGAGACGTCCATTGCAGAGAGCTTTCATCAGCTCAGCCATTCTGCCCTACAGAGTGTGTATGCCTTGGCCAGCATCTCACTGAGCCCCAAATCTCTATTCAAACATTCTGTAGTTTAGAGCAGGGTCTGACAAGGGTCTAGCCATCATGAGAAGAGGACAGTGTTTGCATATCTGCTCAGTGCAGCATGCCAAGGTGTTAGGTAAAATGGAAGTGAAATATATGAATGGCAACTTATTCCTGGGAAAGCCAGCTCTCCTGTTGCTCACACTGGTGCACCCCCTGCTTGTGTTGGATTCATAACCATCCTGAAAAGGAGAGAAAATTGGAGTGAATGTGGTCTGTGGTTTTCTGTAAGGGAGCAGAGGAAGGAAAACAGAAACAGGAGCAAATTACGGCATAGCAAGCACTGTTCTGTCTTTTCCAGTAAAAAGAGAGTGATGGGCTCTTTTTGCAGGAAGGGTTCTGCTTGTTGCGCAGGAGGAAGGTCTGAGCCAGCATCCAGCATCAGAGCAGCTCGTGTGTGCTGCTCTGGGGCAACAGCAGCTTTACGTCAGGGGATTCAGTGAATAATAGTCAGAGAGTTGTGCCTTGGACAGCTGGCAGTCACAAAGAGAATGGTTTGGGAGGGTTTGCTGTCAGTCCCTCAGGTCCCTTCCTTGTATGATTCTGCTTTTCTCCTGAATCTGTAGATGATTCTTGGATTGGACTCAGGGGATGCTTAGCACTTCCCGAAGCAGAAATTTTATTTATCCATGAACCGGGTACCAGGAACCTCAATAGGCAGTCTGAGGTATTTAATGGAAAAATCTATCCATGAATTGTTTTGCATGTGACTGAGGGTGGAGTCCAGTAGCCCACAGAAAGAGAGGTATGAAGAATCACTGTTATGTATCTAAAAAAGCTTCTGGCATCTGCCTTTCCTATTGAGTCCAGTGGGCACCAGTTTAAGCCCTGCTACTTGTTCCAACATTATGGTTGCAAATACAGGAATTGGGCTGTTAGGCTGAAAAGCATCCAGGCATTTAGCAAACTCACCTTCCATAAGCGAAGGAGTGACGTGAACGTTCGAGTTTGGCTCTTGACTGCTGACTTTTTCTGAGAAGTCTATAAACGGCAGCCAGGTAGTCTCTCAGTTTTTGTTTCTCTAGTGTGTGTTGTTTTTCCATGGACAACATGTTCTGGACCTCAGAGAGTTGGCTGGAGCTAGATTCATTCAGATCGTCTGTCTCTAGTGGCAGATAATGCCTCAGGGAGGGCAAAGGGCTTGGAAATTTTGGCATGTCAGAGCAGTGATCCTGCAGCCAGCACAGCTGGAAAAACACCCGGGCTGTGCTGACAGTGGCAGTGCTGGAGCAAGTGGTCTCATGGACCCCTGCCTGTGCTGGACCTCGGCTCCCCTGTGCTGGTTCTTGGGTCTGACTGGGACACTGTGACACCATGGAACTGAGAAACTTATGTGGGTGTCCAGGGACAGGGCTGATGTGGGAAGCCTCTTGTTCTAATGAGACCTCTCTGCCTTGGCTGATGAGGCAATGACCTCTGGTATGGACTCTCCACTTCTGGAAGGGGCAGATGCTGCTGAGGAAGGTCCACTTTGGCTGAGAGGGGAGCACAGGGTGATGAGCAATCTGTCCTCACTCAGAAAATCAAGTTAGTTACAGCTGACAAGTTTGCTTGAAAAACTCTCCCACTTGTTCCCTAGGAATTAATGGCACAACTGGAGGCTGTTCATTTACCTGCCACTTGGGACCTTTAGTCTCCTCACAGGATATTGGTATTCCAACAACTGATAAATAAACACACATTAGTAAGACATTTTTCTTCAAGAGAGTGTAGATTTTCTTTGGCACCAAAACAAAAAGTTTAATGTGAATCAATCTCTGTCATGCCTAAAGGAGTAATTAGCAAATTAGAATTGGTCCTGATGACTTTGTGCAAGTTTACCTGATACCCTGTGACTGATCTCTGGTGGGTGGGTGGAGGACCATGAATCCAGGGAGAGCTGGAGCCACCTTCCTAGCTTTGCTCCTGCATTTTCATGATAATCTCATTGAAACAAATTAGCTGTTCTAAATTAATAATAGTATTTGGCAGCTCTCTAGCATCTTCCAGCTGAGGAGCAGAACATAATTCCCAATGGGGAGTTAAGCCTTTCCAGTCCCCTGAAAAGTAGTTGTCACCTTCACTGTGCAAAGTCAGAAAAAGGATTTATTTGACCAATAGTACTTAGGGAGCTTGTGGCAAAGATGTAGAGCAAGCCAGTTCCTCCCCAGACTCAGGCGATAATCACAGCTTAATCATTTGGTGTGATTTTGAGATGTGTACACACTGATGTATAGATGCACACTGGGGAAGAAGTGGGGATGCTTTTCAGCTTCTGGATAGGCTTAAGACCTACATGAGGTCAAGTGT
This sequence comes from Pseudopipra pipra, assembly GCF_036250125.1. Taxonomy (NCBI): domain Eukaryota; kingdom Metazoa; phylum Chordata; class Aves; order Passeriformes; family Pipridae; genus Pseudopipra; species Pseudopipra pipra. The sequence goes on from NC_087559.1 coordinate 10,639,268, forward strand.
GACAAATGTGTTCATTTTGTTGATGTAGCAGGATTAATGTTGGTGCAGGTGTTTTGTGGCCCTTGAGGCTGCTGCAGGACCTGGGAAGCAGTAGGGGACCAACTTGGCTGCATCTGCTTGTGACTGGCCCTTGGTTACCTCTGCAAGATGGGTTTGTGTTCATCATCATCTGGGGGGACATGTTGACTCCCACAGTAAGTAGCAAGAAGTTCAGATCAATGTTTTCTCTTGCCTTTATCACCCCATAAAGCACTTCCATGCTGTTGAATATGTCACCTTCTTGGTGTGACAGAAAGGAGGCTGATGAGCACCCTCAGAGGTTTTTTTGCACTAAAATCCAACTTGCATCTTGCAGTACCTTCCTACACATCTACCTACAGTCCTTCCTCTTTAACTTTGACACTTTCTGCTTACTCTTCTCAAACACATTTGTTTTAAAGAAAGTGACCTGCTACTGATGCATTAGCTGTTACCTATTAACACAAACATTTTAGATTGTGTAAGACTGTCAGTTTTGAAAGTTAGTACAGAAGAACTAGTCCAATGTAATCTCTGCTGTTTATCCTGATCTTTTATTCAACCTTCTGGAACTAGATAATTTGTGTGGTAATTAATAAACTCTACTCTTTGTTGTGATAAGTTCTAATTATTACTTTCAAGGGAGTTTATTGGATCAACAAATAACTAGTCACTAGCTAGAGTGATGTTCTGTGTAGAGAGAGGTTTCAACCTACCTTATAATGACTAAGTAGGTATGTGTAAGCCACAGAGAAGCCTTGCAAGTAGAGTTTCTTTGCAGTATATTTGCACAGCTAACAGTCTGAGTCAGCTGGCAATCTAACAAGATGCACCGGACTAGTAAAGCACATTTGGGGCTGCTGAGAAAAAAAAAAAGAATCCTTTTCATTAAAAAAAAAAATTGAAAGCATTCACCAGAAGATGTGAGAGAGCAAAGGAGCAAGAGAGACAGCAGAATTGCTGCTGTGGTGGCAGGCAGTCAGTCACTGGGGATGCTGCCTGTGCTGGTTCATTGGTCCCTCACTGTGGCTGTGCAACACCTGCACCTGCCAGTGGTGGGTATTTTGAAGTGATGCTCATTTTTCCTCATTTCCTTTCCTCTGAGGCTCCTCTTGTGAACTGAGGATGTCATGATTTTACCAGAAAGACTCTGTGGATGAGATAATGTTAAAGACAAACAAAGTTTCTAGTGCAAAACATGGCAGCCAGCTGGGGGATTTATTTATGTGAAGAAGTGCTGTTTGGGGACTTCTTGTGGTCACACAGCTATGCAGAGAAAATAAGGAGTGGAACCTTCTCTAAGTCTGTCTTTGAAGGCCCCTTATAAGGCCATATCTAAGACTATGTCAATAGAGGAGACCTAGGACAACAGGATGCGAATCCAGTGGAAGACTTAATACCCCAGTTGTCTCTGCTGTTGGGAACTCCTCTTTCCTTTTAGTTCAAGGTAATCCACCAGTCAAAACTTTTCAGTAAGATCGATTTCAGATTTTCTCAGTTTTGATAAAATATTTTTATTCTGTTTTTTCTTTTTTTTTTTTTTGATCAAATTTGAATGTCAAGAATTACATGATTTTGTTCAAACCTCAGCAATCCTCTTTGAAGTTAACTTTCTCTTCCCTTTTCAGCAACCCTAGAAATGTGATTTTTATGACCAAAGCCTGAACAACTCACTGGAACAGACTTCTTTCATGTTCATAGACATTTTCATGGGATAATGTCCACTGTTTTCTGCTTGTCTTAGGAAAATATCCATCTCAGAGTCCCATGGCTGCCACCTCTAAATACAACCATTGATAAAAGTCTTTTGCTGTTCTCCTTGCCTGGCATCAGCACATACACTCCCTGAAGGCCATCTCAAGGCCATTTTCATACTTCAGTGCAACACTGAAAAGAAGTCTGTAGGGCCTTCAAGTGGAGGGAGCAACAACAGAATCACATTTCTGGTGCAATGTGATAGTGACCATCATGAGGGAAAAGAGAAAAACTCTGACAGACAGAAGATGTTTAGATCTGCAAGGTCATATTCTCAGTGATTCTCTACCACACTTTGCAGCCTTCCCTCTCAGGGCTAATGACTTTGCTTGCTGGGCTGATCTGGGAGGGGACTGGGGAGTCTCACCTAGGTCTGGGTCTAATCACAGGTCTCAGCTGAGGGCATCTCCAGGCTCCCAGTGCTCCCAGGCACTCAGGTGGGTGGGTGGGGTGGTGATGGGGTGCTTATGGCAGGCCAGGAAGGTAGTTTGGATGCAGAGATTTTAGAGAGTGATCGAGGAGGGAGACTACAGCAAGGAGCAACTGGCCTGTGTAGTGAGATGCTTTGAGGAATGAACCTTCAGCAGGTACTGTACTGGGGAGGCTGTGGTTGACAGGGTTGAACCTTTTGGGTTTTTTGGGGAAATGGGGTCCATTCAGGGGTGAAAGAGGCTTGAAGCTAAAACCTGTTTGCTGGTGTTTAAGCCCAGGTAATGTTGAATCGTACTAGGCTGGCAGGAAGTCGGGGTGTTCCCCAGTTGAGGTGTTTGAGCTTAGTGTTCTGTTTTTGTTTGGTTTTGCTCAGAGGGTTGTAGAATAGGTTCCTGGTTCAGTCTAGGCGGCTGAGCCTAGATTTGGCCACAAATCATGACTCAGGGGATCATGCTCCTTTCTGGACTTGTTCTTTTTTTTCTCTTGGCACAGAAGAGAGGGCTTCCTCCTGCTCCAGTGTCCTAGTGTAAAAATAAACCTATTTTTGATTCTTTATTTTCCTCTTCTCTGGATAAAAGAAGCTGTGCTCTGAACCATAAAGGCAAGCACACAAGTCTGTTTTGTGTGAGGCAAGGAGGAGCAAACAGTTTTGCCTCTGAGCTAGTGAGTTTGCTAGTACAGGGCACAGTCCAGATTTTTCCACGTGTGGGCTTGAGCCCAGACATCACCCTGACAACATGTGGGAACATAAATAAAAACAAAATTAATTTCCAGATGAGGGATGTATGCAATGTTTTCTTTTACTGGCATTTATGCTTGCTTATTTGGCTGAAGTTGACAATCAACTCTGCTTATTGCAACAGGGTAGCGGGAGGATGCTAGAACAGTGAAAGTGCCTGTTCAGCTGTGTGTGCATCCCCAGAGGGATACAAACCCGTGGCAGACACCTTGGGGGGGGGGGGGCTGTGCAAATATCAGATGGAGGCAGGGCCCAGAGACAAGCAAGAATGGTCTTGCCAGAGCAAACCCCTTTGGGGTTTTGGCTGACCCATAACCGTTTAGGAGCTCTTGCTTTGTGGTGCATCTTGTCAGCCGCCCCTTGTCTGGCTGTGCTAGGCCCCTTCCTTGTGGTGGGTACTTGTGGATTTGGGTAGGACTCCATCCTCAGAAGGTAAAAGCAGTCCCCCAGGGAAGGAGATTTTTGCATTTTATGTTTTTCGGCTTGCAAATGACACTGGTGGTTTTTTAAGGTGATTTTTGACTGGGAGAATCCCTAAGCAGCTGGATCACAGTGGGCTAAGCTTGCTTTGGGTTGAATGCTCAGCATCTCTCAGATTTCTTGTGGGGTAAGAAGGGTGGACACCAGATACCAGAGGCTGTAGCCTCCTGTTTTACATTGGCATCAACTTCTCATTCCCCTCTGCACAGTGTGCCTTACTCATGGGCTACACAGTCTGCTTCTGATCTCCCCTGACACTGGGGGTATGAATGCAGTATCTCAAGCTCCTTTTTTTATACGTGTGTGTATATATTCCCATAGATAGTACAAAAAGATGCAGCTCCAAGCAATACTATCAGGATGCTTAGGTATGATTCCTTACTGCAACCCTTAGAGGGGGTCCTGGTCTACCTGGGCACTGAATTTATTGCCACCTTACTCCCAGAATACCATCAGGAAAGACAGTGATGACACCAGCTCAAAATTGGTGAAAGGAAAAAAAGGTCGATTGGTGCTGGGTGCCCTTATAGTTACATTATAATTTTTTAATTTTTTCCTTTTCTCTCTCTGGAAAAATCAGTCCCTGAAAGTAGCTTCAGTATATTACAATAGCCAGCCCTTGATGTTGCTGCTTTGAGTCTGTATGTCTAACAAGTCTAAAAATAACTAAATAAATCACTCAAATGAGGCAGTAAGTAAATAGATTTGCCCCCCCCCCCCCCCCCATTTATTAATAAACACATGCGCATGAACCTATATTGCTATATTAGAACATGGCTCTGTATCTCCTCTGGGTATAAAAAGAAAAACACCTGGCAAAGAGCGAGGGCAGTAAGGCAAGTACAAAGTTTCCACAGTAAACATATTTGTGTTTGCTGAGCAAGTGTTGCCTTAGGAAGGCAGGCAAGGCAAGCAGCTACTGCTGCCTTGCAGAGCCTCAGATTACCAAGCACAGAGAGATGACTCTGACAGCTGCAGATGTGCAGGTTGCAGTTGGATCATACGAGAGAGTATTTGAGAGAAGGGATATACAAGAATCCTTCCCAGCCTCTCTCCATGCTGACCGTACATGTGTAAAGTCCAAATGCACTTCCTCCTTGGAGCTTGCAGCTTGGAGAAAGCAGCCAGGAGATAGCACAGCAGTAGAGCTGAACTTTGGTGGTGGTTTGTTTTGTGGAGGGTTTTTTATTATTATTATTTCATTTTTTTCTGGGTTTTCCTGCTTGGAGGGATGTTCCTTGGGATAGCTCAGATCCTGCTCTAATCCTTACCCTTGCAGAATAGCTCTGCTGACTTGCAGAGCACTCCTTTCATAGCATCAGTGTAGAGGTGATTCAAGCAAGCCTCTCCTGGTTGAATTCATGGTCATTTAAAGCAAAGCTGAATATGGGGGTAAAGGATGAAAGATCCATGCCCTGGCATAGGATCTCTGGGAAGGGAAGATCAGGTCTCACTATGATGAGTGTCTCTCATGTGCCGTGAGGTGAGGGTAGCTAAAAAAACCCCAAGTGGATGCATCTATCACAATGTCTCCTTTTCTTGCCTTCCTATTCCTGTTTGCAAGCTGTGATATACCGCCCTCTCAGCCACACTGCTATTTCTGCTCCCTCACAGGTTCAGCTGAAATATACTGAGCAAGGGGCAAAAGGATAACAAAAAATCCTGAAGCACGGTCCTGCCTAACTGGGACACGTCAAGATGTGTGGGTGGGTGTCTCAGGTCTTTCCACACTGCCTTCTAGCTCTGCAAGAGACCCATCAGTTTAGTGAAGGATGATGTCTCTTCAGAATTAAACAAATAGTCTTGCACTGGATTAATACAAAGCCTCCCACCTAACTGCCTCCAGCTGTAGTGGTGCAAAGGAGATGTCAGGTTCATCCTAAAAATGATGTGAGCCCAAGATAGGCAGTTGCATCTGGGTTGGGCTCCTTTAATGTATTTATAAAGTTTTGGGTCCTCCCACTCCATCAGCCTTGGCAATACTGTTTTTGTGAAGCTATTGAATAACATAATCAGCTTCACAGCTTTGTTTTACATGGTGATTTTGCTGACCATAAATGTGCAAAACCCAAATATTGGAATTACTGGTGTGGTCTTCACTCTGGGTTTGATATCTAGGGGAAAGAAGATCAGAAGTATTAGAAAGTGCTATGATTCAGTGACACATATATCACTGCACTTAGTTGCATGACCTGCATTTTTCTGCCTGGGATCTGCTCTTGTTTAATTAGAATCACAAAATTATGTTTAGTTAAGTCACAAATGGCAATGAAGTGTCATTTCTTCTGTGTATGAAAAGCCTTGAATAAACAGCTTGGAGAAATCCTATTAAGTAGACTTGCCATGCCCTATCCCTCCTGGAGAAACTCTGCCTGTGCATTAGGACAGGGCAAACTTGAACATTACTGTCCTACTAGTTTCTGATTGCATGTAAATGTTTTGTGTCAGCAGCTACTACCTGCAATGAGATCTCCCAAAAAAAGAAACTGCAGGCAGAATAATACTCCCAGGGCTGACAGAACCTTCCTTTGAACCAGGACTGCTAGTAGGAATCAGAGAGGCATTTTTTCCTCCCGGTATTTTCATTAAAAGCTATGTTCAATTGGGATGGGTGTTGTCAGAGATCTGTGGGACCTAGTCTGGCCATATAGCCACAAGAAATTACTGAAAGCAATGATCTGCTAAGGTCCTTTGGCATCCATGTACTGAAGATGTGTTGCTTTATGTTACTAAAGTCGGAGCTGACCAAGTGAGGGCCATCCTTAGTGTGTCCTTGTTCTGCTGGTGGACAAGCCTGAAGCAATCCCAGTTAATAAGTCCCTCCTGGCTGTCCACAGATGCTATTTCATTGATGAAAACCAGCAGTTAGCATTGCAAGCAGTGGAAAAAGTGGCCTGCCAGACACTTGAAACAGCAGTGAGGGTGGCTAGACAAGTTTAAGCAATAGTAGGGGACAGGTCATATAATTTTGCTGCAGCAATTTATTTCCATTTGGTTCTGCCTTTTGGGGCCCAAGGCAAAGTGTAACTTGCCCATGGAATGATTGTCCAAAGGACAGAATCTAATGAAGCTAAAAATGGATTGTGCTCATTCTCCTTAGCTCTTAAAACAAAACAATGTATAATGCCATTAGACTGTGGAAATAATTAAAACCCATGCTTAGACACTTGCATATCGTGATTGTAAGACACAAAAGATTAGAGGGAACAGGTCTCTACCTAAGCATGTTTTTGCATGATTTCTGGTGGGAAGCAGCTGTCAGAGCCAGCTCCACTGAGGAACTGGACATTTTTTTGGGACATGTATGAAAATTTTGGTTGTCTCATGGTTCTACAGCTATTTTTGAAGTAGGTCCCATGAGGCAACTGCTAATACAAGCGAGCTGCATGTTTTTAAACAAATAAGAGGATTTAGGTTAAATATTAACTTTTGGTCATTCCAGCTCTGATAGCTTTGGCCTTCAGGTTGATCATTTAATGAGCTCCTTTCCGTTGCTACAGCAACTGCAGCCCTGGAAGACCTTGATGTTCAAGTTGGGGGGGTAGGGGGAAATAAAATAAAGCTTGTCCTGAAATTTGCTTAGGCTTCTATTGATAAGTGTCTGTGCTCAGAGTCAGTTGTTGAGACAAACAAGGCTTGGAAATGTACTGTAGAGTTTAATGCAATCCTTGCACAACCCCATTCCAAACCATCTGCTCTTGCGCACTGCTAAAAAAATAAAAAACCCAACCAACCCTAAATTTTGTGCCCTCCTCTGGCATGCACTAAGCCATTCAGTGATGTTGTTTTAAGAAAGCAGACTGGTCTGTTCTTCTTGCAGAGTTATCACTGTACACGATGTAATTCTGGCCCATGAGTGTGCATGCCCTCAGCGTGCCGTGTACCGGCAGAGTGTCTGAGGTGTGATATAAGCTGGCTTTTGGAAGGACAATGTTCATCTGTGCCCCCCTTTCAGCACGAGTTTGTACACAGCACTGTGCCAGATCTAAACTGCTTCTTTTCTGTCCCTTTCAAATACAACTTCTGGCTAGACGGTTCTTTCTTCATGGACTTCCCCCAGACTCAAAGCATTCAAAATTTCCCCTGAATGCTGGTTCTATTTTACAAACTCTTTTTGTGATGACTTCTCAGTAGGTGTAAATCAATATCACCTTCTTGAATTCACAGCAAGTGTGCCACTTAATGTCAGATGAGATTTTGGTCACTTGTTTTTGCAGCAGTAGAAACCTCCTTAGTTCTGTTTACTTCTCTGAATGTTAATCTTAGCACTGTTGTTTGAGTTCTCTCTAATTTTCAAGGTCAAGAATTTTTTCTATGTCTAGGAAATTGCATCTCTGATATGAGCAGAGGTCCAGAATGAGATTGTGTGCACTACACACATTTTTCCATTTTTCTTTCTAGGTAGAATGCTTCCTCTGTCTCTTACAAAGGTATAAATATTTTAATGAAATGTGGGGCTACAAATATACAGCTGAGTGCTCATCAAAGCTGATGGCAGAGCTGCTGTTGTCTTTAGTGTGCAGCCCCGAGGGTGTCTTGTTTGAGTCATGTTTCACAGTTGTTTTTAAATGTAAAGTTTTATGGCCCAATTTAAAGTACAGCTGGCAGGAAATGTTTTTTTCCTATCCTGAAGAGCACTTGAAACCTTCAAAAAATAGTCCTGCTCCATGCTGAGGTGGACTGACAGCTCCCAAACTGGAGAGCAGGAGCAGCCCATTGAAACTAGTTAAAGCCCCAGTAATTTGGATTCTCTTGGAGAAGCTGAGACGAGTTTGAATTCATAGTCTGAACTCAACTCTGAGTCTGCTGTATCAGGGTGAATGGCCTGCCCAAGAGCACTTTGCTACTTCATGTTTTCTCTTCCTGTTCTCATTCTGAAAAGTACATTGTGGACCTGAGATAACAACAGCATTTTTACTGAGCTGTCACTGTGAGAGCTATTCCCAGGAACTGTTTCAATTTCAGTGAGTCTGCATTTTCTGTCAAAATAACATTTTGTCAAAAACCTCCAGACTGTTTCTCATCCAAAGGCTGCTGAAGTCAATGAAAAACATTCTTCTTCAAGAGAATTTTAATTACTATTAAGAATACCAGAATAAAAGCTTAACCACATTAGGAATTTGCTCTCTTGATGGAAGTTTTTATTGATCTTTGTTTTTCTGGACTACTGAAAATTAGAAATGGGGCTAATGAATAACTATCTGGACCTCCCCTTGGTTTGAAAAATGGAGTATGAGACTGGTCCATGCCTGCCAGAAAACATGTTTCTTGATTGCTGCAGTAGTCTAGCAAGTGACAGGCTGTCACAATGGGCAGCCATGACCACATTGCAATACCCTGGTCAGATGTGCATTAACAATAATTCACTCCCATACTTTTTTAAAAAAAACAAACCAAACCAAAATCAAGCCCTCAACCAGCAACACAGCCCTTTCCTCCTCCCTTGAAACTTGTGGCTGATATAGCTTCAGGGATTTTAAATATAACCGAAAGAAATTCAAGAAGCAACAGTTGCAACATCATGGCGGGGGGGGGGGGGGGGGGGAGTGGGTATTAAGAGTATGTAGTTAAGAGTGCATGTCAGTAAAAGACAAATGAAATCACCTCTCTGCCTAAATTCTTCCATAGGAATGCACGTGTGCGCACACACACACACACAAATATCTTGGTGAGTTATTAGCCTGGAAGTTACTCAAGTCTTAGAGCAATCCAATTCTCTCAGGAAGAAGAAGAAAGTAAAGCTGCCAACTTCATGCTTCAAGTGGAACAATAATCCTGAACTAAGAGAACAGCTTCCAAGTCTTCAGATGGCGAATTATTTATCTGCTGACATAGAACAATGTGCACTTTGTAGTTGATGTACGAGGTTCCCTGTATGTGCTGCACTAGAAAGGAAGGGGGTGTGGAGTTAGACAATTATGCTCTTTTTTAATGGAGGAAACACCCGCTCCATCCACAACTTTAAATCTATAATTAGCCACAAATGAATCCAAATGCCTTCGGCAGCCCCTTTTGAGGTGTTTGACTATTATGTTACTAGGGCCAAAGGATGCTGCTGGCAAAAGTTTTCAGAGTCAAAGTCCTGAGATTTTCTGCCAGCCCCCAGGACAGCTCCAGCAGAGTATCCCAAAGGACCCCAATCAGTGTGCTCCAGTTGCTTTATAATTTTTTTCCTTTCTCTCTGTTTCTGTTCTCTAATTTCTTTGGCTTTTTATTTTGACTGCAATCCTTCATTGCCGGGAATCTTGTCTCCAAGATTGTCTGTAAAACACCTTTTTACCACTGTGCTGTTGAGAGGATAGCAGAAACATGGTCTGTTTCTGGAAAAGGGAAGAGCCATCTTTGAAAGCAAGTCTTTGTCCTAGGATTGGCAAGCCTTGGCCCTGAAACTGAGATAACAAGCCAGGGGCCTGCCTAAAGGCAACTGCTTTTGGGCTTGCTTTGCCTGAAGCTCTGTCTAAGGAGAACTGGGCTTATTCCACCCATTAACTACCTGAGCTATCATGACTTTGCAACACCATAATAAAATAAAATCTATATAATTAGCACCAGTTGTCTAGAGGCAAAAAGACTTTATATCTCATCATTGAACCTTTGAGTCAGCTTTTAATTGCTTTAATCTTTATTATAGATAAGGTTTGTTTGTGGACTAGTTGCATCCTTGTCTATGATCAGAAGACAGGTATTGCTCTCCCCAGCATCCCTGGAGCAGGCAAGATGCTGCTGCATGAATTGCCAGAGGCAGGCCCTATAAAATGTCTTTTTATGTTTTCCATAAAAAGCACCCACCATGCAGATTTCCTCCGTAGTTTACAATGCCAGGTTATGAGCCATAAGAAGTACTTTGGAGATGTTTAGCAACGTTAAACAAAGCTATCTCCTGATGGGAATAATTTCTCATACCCAGGAGATAAACACCCTCTGCCTGGTCATCAGACTGGTGACTTTACCTGCTCTCTGTGCTGGTTTTCTTTATGGAGGGGCCCAGTGCTCTCGCCAGAGTGGCTGCCCCTGCAGCTGGGTCAGGGCCAGGGCACGTTGTGTTGCTGTTACCCATTAGGGAGATCAATACGGGACTTCAGTCTCCACCACTTCAGCACCTTTCATTGGAATAATCCTCACATGCATTTAACACACGAAAAAAATCCAGGTGCATCCCAGGTTCCCATTCAGGGGAGCAGGTATGTTTTGCCAGGTTGCTTGCATGTAGTGATAACTGTCTGGATGCGCTGCCTCTGCTACTGGAAACTGTGGCTTTTGGTGTATATCCCTCAAATCAGAAGAGCAGCATGAAAAAACACCCCACCATGCATGGGGGAATGAAAGGAAGATCAAGGTTGCAAAGACCCCATCACACAGTCTAGCGTGAACTAACTTAATGTATCCATTTCCAGAGAGCAAAGTGAGGTGTTTGTTAACTGAATTCCTGTGGACAGGAGGAAGCCATTGTCAGCTCTTGCAGTGTCATTCAGGACAGGAGAAAGCTTTGTGGAAGTGCAAGACAAATCTGATTTGGTGTCAGCTGTTTGTTGTGGGGGTTTTTTTCCCGTCCCTAATCTAATGTAAAGACTGGTTCTCGTGATCAGTCTGGGGGTTTACTGGTGGAGCGTTGACAAGCCTTCCTTTCATTTAACAAGATAGAAGACCAGTTCCAGTTATATTAATCAGGCCAAATGTCAATGAAGCCGATTAAATCCATTCTCTCAGGCTCAGCTCCCTTCCTTGGCTGTTCTTTTGCAAAGGAGCTTTGATTACAATTAGTGCTGATTACCGTTTTATTGATAAAGGTATTATAAACCACAATTTTATCTTGGGGCATCAGCTTCAGCAAAGAGAGGAACCACAGACACAAAACTTTACACTGTTTGCTGCATTTAGTCAACCAGCTTGATGCAATAAAAGAGCTTACATATATCTCTTTTCAGAGCCTTTGCTTCCTTGCTTCAGCACTGCAAGCACCTGCAAAACCTTTGGCAAATATCTAATCACCACCTGTAACGTAACTGAACGGCAGGACCATTCTCAGCCTTCATCCCCTTCCCTGTCCTGGGCAGGGATTGCCAAAGTTGCTCTTTGCCTTCACTTTCCTTGAGCTTACACAATTCTGCTGTTAAGCGCGTTGCAGAACAGCCTGGTGACTGATGAAATACCTTGCAGAGATGACAGCACACAGTGTAGATCTTCACACTACGTTCTCACAGGGGAGAGCTGCACGTAGCAATGGGCCAAGGTTTGTCAGAAAGCTGCATAATTTTTGACTGACACATTCATGCTACAAATTATGTCATGATCTGATGTTTTGAACAGGAAAAACTCTGACCTTGCACTGAATTCAGGTTTGCATCCAGAATAGTTGTTCATTTGAGCCCTAGAATTTTTTGTTTTAGGTGCTTTCTATCCAATACAATTGAGATTCCAGGACACCAGAGGCATTTTGTGGTATATGATCAGAGTAATGATCAGTGTGTCAAGCCTACGATAGAATTGAAAGTAATGTCAGAGCATTTGGTTTGCTGGCACCGTGGAAGATCTCTTGCCCCTGTAGAGCTCTGTACAGATAGGTCTCCTTTTCTCAGAAGGGGGATGTTGGCACTGCCCATGCTTGTGTTGTGCTGGTAGGACCAGCTCTGCTGCAGGCCCTCAGTGGGAGAGGCGTATGCAGGAATTCAGCTGAACATTGGCTCTGTGGAATTCTGGATTGTGCTACTTCTTACATGCTGCCTCATCTGGGCCCTTTTGAAGGTGCTAAGGTGGGGAAAGCAGCATTTTGCTTCCTTGGAGATATGTGTTTTGGGGACTAAGAAGGGAACTTCCTCAGGAGCAGGGGTTTGTAGGAAGGACTGAGGTGCTTCTTTGGTTATGCACAAATCTGGTCCAGTCTGTGACATTTCCACACAGGGAAGTGGACACAGAAGTAGCTAAACGTGATACTTTCTGTTGTGTTGGTCTTACTAATGCTGCAGGTCACTGTTTTATAAACATTTCATCCCTATGAGAAGGGGTTTATTCTTCTCCAAGCTGCAGGTTACAGTGTTGGAATATGATCATGTGGGAGATTTGCTCTCAGTAAAAGAGTGATGAGGTTGTCTAGTTTGGTCCAGGTGCTTGTTTCAATCATTTTTAAAGAGATACTCTGTTTGGCATTTATTTAAAATGTGGCTAAATTGTTGGTAATGAAACATGTCAGTGCTTGATGCAAGATATCTATGTATATGTAAAGCAACACAGGTAACTGCATGATGTGCACCCTAAGTTTTTATATTCAAGTGATATGAGCATGTAGGTACCCAACTCTCCTAAAAGGTCATAGAGTATGAAAGGGAAAGATTTTCTCTTTGCCTTGGATTCTTTCCTTCATCACTTCCCTTTCCAGTAATTTTAGTCCCTTCCTGCTATCCTTGCTGCCAGCTTCCTTTGTGCCAAAAAGCAGTGATGCACAGAGAACAAAGCAGCCTGATGGCCACCAAAGCAGTGACTGCACCTACACATGGCTCTCTGCTGGGAGCAGCATGTGGCTCCCAGCAGACCTTGCACCTCTTCCAGGACCCATGTGAGTCATGGTGTTGAGTGGAATTGTTGCAGGTGCTGTGGCAATGCCAGGCATTGACAAATCCAGAAAACCTCACTTCTCTGAACTTGGAGGAGAGTATGTGCTTTCCCGGGCTTGGATCTGGTAGGAATCCGGTTCCCAGTCAGCAAAAGCAAATGTATTTTGTGCCTTCAATGCCCTGAACTTTGGAAATCTCAGCCTCTAATCTCGTTGGTGTGTGTGGATGGCAAGTCTGTGGTCCCAAGTGAGGCAGTGCCCTGGGACAGCTGACAGGGTTCACTGAACTGGAAACTTGACCCTCTGTAACTTATTTTGGACCCTGTAACTGCTTAGCAAGTCTTCCATTTTAACCAGTGCACTCATGTGGCACAGTTTTAATCCTTCATTGCTTCTGGAGAAGGGTCATTTAAAGTGAAATCCTGGCCTCAGAGGAGTTGGTGGAAATTCTGAAGTGACTTCAGCAGGGGCCATGGCTCCATCTCTCACGTCCCCACAAGGGCACTGAGCGAGCGGAGGGGCGAGCGCTCGCGTGTATCAAGTGCAGAATAAAGCAGGGGGGTCAGGAGGAGGAAGTCAGGGCTCTGAACTGTGCATTAAGCTGCTGCTGCCAAGGGACTCCTGCCAAGGAGAGGAATATGCACTTTACATGCCCCATGCACACAGTGTCTCCTTGCTCAGCGTCAAGGCCACAGCGTACCGAGCGGTTTTGTGAGAAAGCAAAACACGCAAGTAAACAGCAGCTGCCTTTAGCTCCAAACTGGTCTCGGTTGGTTGCTCCTGTTTTCTTGTCAGAGGAGTGATTCAGCTAAGGGAAAGGTGATTGAACCATTACCAGAGGGGGAGAAAACACCTATTAAAAGAGAAATAATTCAAAATACTGCAAATGGCTCTCTTGTGTTAGAGCGACTGTTTGTCTTGGCCACTGACCTGTCCTTAGCAATCCTTTCTTTTTTTCTGCTGCTGGCAAAACCATGTTCAAGAGCTGTAGGGTGATTCCTGGCCTGGAGGGAAGCAGAGCTGGAGAAGTGTCCTTGTCTCTACTCGTACACAGGTTAGCTGGGAGAAACAGCGAAAAACGACAGGACACAGCTGAACCAGCTGCAAGTTTTTGGAGGCTAAGAATGCTGAAGGAAGTGAGAAAGGGAAGGGAATAGGATGCTAAATGGAGTAAAAAGCTTAAACTGAGCAATGGAAACTGTAGATTTAAATGTCAGGGTATATTTCTTAACAATGATTTCTGTCAAGTTGTTGGCTAATCCCAAAGGGAAGTGGTGGAAATCTCGTACATGGAGATATTTCTCAAATTAGGTTTTGATGAAGGCAGCAAAAAATATACACTTACAAAAAAACCAGTTGAACTAGATAATCTCAGAGTATTTTCCCATCTCTAAAATGTGATTTATACTATAAACACTGCCAGACCCTGCAAACTAATCTGTTGTACTAAAAGTGACTCAAACACGATTGCTTATATTTTTATACCCTTCATGATGTTAAACATTTGGTTTGCCAGGATGAGTTGAAGTATCCAGGACTCACTTTACTGTGAATGGATTTCATGAACTATAATTACTAGGCAATAAATCCATGCAAATGGGAAACATCTCAAGTCTTGTGCTGGATAGTAGGAAAGGATAGGAACTGATTGTTTTGAGGGGTAACATTTTTGTGTGAACTTGGAAGGAATTAAAACACCAATGCTGCTTTTGAAGGGCCAGTTGGGGCAGGGGCCACAAAATTGTTCTTTACATTAACAGTAAAAAATGCATTTGCACAGCTATTTCTTGGATGGGAGCTCACACAGAGACAGCTGGTTTTAATTAGGCAAACAGATGCAATAGCTGAGCAATTACAACTTGATCATGAGCCCATGCAAGGCGAGGGGATCTTTAGCAGTCTGTGCTTAAACTGCTTGTGTTGGGCAGGATTAGACCTGCAGATGAGAAATCTTGCAGTCAACACAGCAGTCCTTGGAAGCTGCTGGGAGTAAGACTTTTTCCTGTGGCAGGCTCCATTTGTGCAACAGCATACCTCCTTCTGATTTGGTGATGGGTACTGGCCCTGGGGAACAACCAATTCATTGGCTTTGCTGTCATTTCTTCCTGCTTCCAATAGGGAAAAGGATGGGAGAACACTACTAGGTGTATCTCTGGGAAATTCCCTGCCACCATTTTAGTGGAGAGTGCAGGTATTTCTTGTGGGTTGCCAGAGGAGTTTGCTACTGATCAGTAATTATTACCAGCAGTAATTATTATAATGCTCAAAAGGGGGGTTGTGTTACTACAGGCAGAATGAAACTACAATTTCTTGCCCAAAAGAAATAAAAAAATCCAAACTTGAATAAGGATCTATCAATCTGTGACTGGTTTATGTGCAGATCATCACAGTACCAAAAGCACAACCCAGGCTTATCACCACACTGAAAGCAAAAATACTCCAGTTGTTAGTAGCAACATGAGTAGAGTTGTCCCTTCAATCTGTGACTCTTTATTCAGTGTCTTGAAGTATTATTTTCCTCTTCCTGTTTGTAAAAGAAGATGTATATGGTATCAATAGGTGAGCAACAACTTCACCTGCATATATACATGCACACATATATGAGTGTGTATATATGTATATACGTGTGTGCATATATATATATGAGTGTGGACACACACATGTATATATTGTACAGACTTTCAAAAGAAGTAATTATAAGCTCCCAGCAGTCTAAACTCAATGTTATCTTCTTAGCATCAGTAACTGGAACAATTGTAGTGGAACAATGATCCAGCACTGCTGAGAAGGACAAACACAAACTCAGCAGAGGAAAGACATGCACTTGTTCATTCAAGGAATTGTGGGGAAACCCCAGCCTTTAACTGCTTGTCATAAAAAGCCATGGCTTCTGCAGGGGTTTCCTGTCACTACTCCCCACCCCCCATGTCCTCTGCCCCAGGGCAGAGCCTGTTTATTTTGTCCCACAGAATTGAGAGGAAAGTCTTCTCCTAAGTCAGAGTCCAGACTTCAGGCTCTTGATCTGACCCTGAAAATAGCAGCTCTGGCCCATATGAGGTTGGACCTTCTTGCCTTCTCGCTCTGTTTAATATCACTGACAACTCCGTGTAGGAGGATTGTTTCTGGCATATATAAGAGCACTCATGAAGCACTGCTCTGCTGATTAAAACATGTGCAAAACAAAACATGTCAGGTCCTTCCCCCTCCCTCCCTTGGGACAGCCACGACAGCCAGCTAAGACCCTCTGTGAGCCTTTATTAGAGAGAAGAGACAGTATAAGCCACTGTCCCGTGGCTTCTAAAGCCAAGACTGACTCAAACTGATGCTCCACCAGCTTGAGTGTGCCCATCCCAAAGTTCTCTGATCTGGCAGTGTCTGGCTTGGTTTCCCTGTGCCTCCATGAGAGCAAATCATGCTGAAGTGGAGCTTGTCAGTGCAGGGTGAGAAATGAAAAGGTGACCTCGCTGCTGGAGGAAAATATACAGGCTCCTGCCCCTCAGGCGGGGCATTGAGCCTCCCTGGCCCCAGGTTGGCCAGGTTCCCTCCTTCCCCCATCTGGACTTCACTCCAGGGGGCAATGCTGCCCACAGCTGGCTTGCAAGTGTCTCTCTTTCCTCCTCCTTCTCCTATTCCCTTTAGTTCAGCTCCCCAAACCCCTCCCTGTGTGATAAAGCAGGGGATGTGGGGATTTCCCAGGCCTCCCTTCCAGAGATGGCTGATGCTCTTTCAACAGCCCTGCTAATTCTAGTCTTGTCTCTTTCTGCACCCCCAGCTCCACACTTACCTTAGGCTGCTCTCTCTACTTCTGCCATGATGAAAACATAGCAGTCTCATTTTAATTCTTATTGCTGTTTAAAACCTTCCCCTTACCACAGGTTCTTCCTCTCCTGGTGTCTTCACAAATTGCATTTGACCTACTGTTCTAAGCAGGGAGCAAGTACATGGTGAAAGGAAATGGTACCACATTCAGGAGTCACTGGGCTCCACATTAGGATGGGCTCTGTCATATGGTGTTGGGCAGACCCTTAACCTTCATTCCTACTTTTGTGATGGAAATAATTAGAGTGGAGATACCTGAATTCCTTCCAGAATTACACCATTGCTGTTCAAATTTTGAGTTTCATTACAGATCCTGGACCAACCTTTATGTCATAGTGCTTGATTACTGAATTTTCTCCTTTGGCTAGTTGCTTTTTCATTGCAATTCCTGCTGTGACTTTCCCAATAATAGCCTTTTGTCAGTTTATATATTTTTCTGGTTGGAACTGTAGATTTCTGGATAAGCAGTATCAAGCATTGTTTTTAATATTGAGAAATTACATGATAAAAAGCCTTTCCACAAAGCCAATGAAATGGTCTCTGGTGCACATACAGTTATCAACAGTGCTTTGGTGCTCTGTTCCCTTTTACTTTATTAACCCTGTCCCTGTGGGCATTGAGCAATGATCCAAATTATATCTGTGCTGCACATACAGTGCGTTCTGCTGGCCACTTCTATACAGCAAGACAACACAACAGATTTCTGAAGCTGAGTACTTGTAAACACATTTTCAATGTTAACATAAATTACCTTATGCTTGCAAACATCCATGGTGCATGCATGACTATGTAGCCAAGAAATGGGCATGCTCTCACACTAACCAGAACAGGGAATATTTGCCTCTCTGCAGTGGCTGTAGCCACAGCAGGAATATTCTGCACCCTCTCTAACAACTTGTATCTGCAATTAAGTTTTAGTCACTCATAAAATGACTCTGAGTGAGATGTTATGCTTCCTTCATGTAAAATCTAGGGGATTTGTGCTTTCTCTTTGTGCAAATGAACAAGATGTTTTCCAAAGAGAGATTGAGAGAATCAAAAGGAGAAGAGCTGTCTGATGGCCTAGGGCACACGCTCATGCAGAAAAGCTGATTTCAGTATCATGCAATGGGCTTTATTTTTACCTTTGGTGGCATCTTTGGGGCTTTGTTAGCTACATGACAGCAACAGATGAACGTGAACAGTACATTACTCATCAAAAGCTACCTGGCATGACTACCTCAAAAAAGAATAGAGCAGTGAACAAATACAGCACAGAGAGAAGTGATGAGACCACCTACATTTCAGATAAGTTAACTTTGTCTATACACTGTTTTGATAAAGAAAGATTAAATGATGTGCTGGAATGAGTGCAGTCTGACTAATGAGAGAATTCACAGTTACATGTGATAGGAGAGAAAAAAATACCAGAAGGGATACAAACCATCAGGCATCTACACACTGGTGGATTGTCAGGAAAGAAAAATCTGCTGGTTGGCCAAAGATATTGCTGTTGGCTGGTTTTTTTCCTCCTCCTCTGAGATGTTTCAGCCCATTAGAACTATGTCCAGAGGATCCAGAGATGAAAATCTGGAACCAGAACTGTCTTGCAGCAGCTCCAGCCTATGGCTCCATGAGCAAGGTAAATTTGGGCTGATTGCTGGCTTGTCTTTTCCTGCCCAGTAAGAGCCAACCTGCCCTCTGTGACACTGCAGTGGGTAGAAAGCAGCTTCCCATGCTTTCATGGCCAAGGAAGCACACTGACATTTATCCAAGGGTGTATCCAACTGCAGACAGGCAGCTCCTTGCAGGATGGCAAAGCTGTGGTGAGTTGTTTGTGTAGCTGTACTTGTGCAGGAGGGAACAACAGGGACTTCATGGGCCCATTGATTTTTCTGAGGGAGCTGAATTTTTCAATTTTATGATTAGTACTAACATTGTATTCCAAGTCTATTTCCTCATGAATTTTCCTCTATTTATTAGACCTCTTAGGATGAGTACAAGTCATATTAGTGCCATCTAATTATTAGTTCTATTTTTACAGAAAATAACACTGCACCAGAAAAATGATCTGGCAGATGCTTAGCTCAGGGCTAGAACAAAATGAGTCCCCAGCAGCTGTCTAACCAAGAAGCTGTACCACCACAGTCCTTGAGATAAGGGAGTTTTTTTCTTTCCAATAGTTTCACATTTATCCCACTCCAATATTTTGATCTTGGTGCTTTGTGGGCTAAACCAGTGTATAACAATGGAGAGGACTGAGGAAAGATTCTGTGAATAGCTCTTATGATGGCTCCACGTGCAACATAAGAAAACAGTTTTGTTATGAGAAGCTGTTCAGCTAAATGCTCCAAAGGTCACTGTCCACCCCAACCAGTAAAGCTCATCCTATCTCGGTGGGATATGGCAAAACTGGCAGTAGGGCTCCTTCCTTACTCTGGGCAGTGCTGTTAGTCATAGCCTTGTTGGTATTGCAAGGCCTTGGAGATACCGCAGCACCAGGAAGATGGAGAGACAGCACCTGGCAGCTTGAACCAAGCCCCAGCACCAATGCAGAAGGGACCACACACAAAATAAACCACCTTTTCTTTCCAGCAAAGATTTTGGTCATTCATCCTGATGGCATTTGACATGCAAAGGATCCAAATAGCAGGAAAAATCCAGCAAGAGAGGGGAGAGGGCTCTGCACTTATCAGTTCAATTTTTGTATTTGAAGCCTTATCCAAAATCTAATGCATCAATGGGAATCCTTCCAGTAACTTCAGTTGGGATTTTATAAGGCTTTAATTAATGGCCTGGATGCTATGATTGTGCATGTTCCTCTCACACTCAGAGTAATGCCTCCAAAACAGATGTAAACAAACAGGGCTCCTTGATCAACATTTTGTAAATGGCAAGACAGTAACTCTCTTGGGAAGGACTTGATAGCAAACGTTTGTCTACAACTGTCTAGAAGTTTTCTATTATAAATGGAGGGAGAAGAAGCCATTTTTGACCCTGTTTATGGGTGAGTTTCAGCTGTATTAAGTTTAGTTTTCTGATAAGGGGTAACTGTTTAATGTTAAGACTGAAAATGTCTTAGGATTAAGGAGCTCTTTGCAGTTAATGTGAACATTTGGCACAGGACTGTAAATTGCATCTGACTTGGAGAAGAAAGAACATGCTCTAGTGTAAAGATTCAGCTTTTCCTGTGTTATCATTTTCCTACTGGGCAAGGCTTTCAATGGTGTGGTATACCAATCCAGCTGCTACCCCGATTCTTCAAGTTACTTTTTTTTCCTTGTGCATTTTGAAGAGTCTGTCCCATCTCTTTTTTTAAATCATACTTCTTATTTGCCAAAAAAGCCATCTGTTTGCCCTTCAGCACCCAGCCCACGTCTTGTTTCCAGCAGCCACAAAGTCAGCTATGGTCCTTAAAAGCTGGACTGGTTTTTAATAACCAGCTAACTAAGAGAGGCTGTCAGTAAATGACAGCTTGTGGTGCTCATGTACCTGCTTGCACCCACAAACAAGGCCCTGCAATCCCTGCCTTATCCTAGAAAACAACCGGGTTTGAAACCACAGAGCTGCAGACACAAGGGGAGGGCTGTGATAGCGACTGGGCTGAAAGAGCAGTGCCTGTCCTGGAGAATACCACTTTGTTTATGACTGAGTCTTTCTGCTTTCAGAGAGACATGGGAGAAAAAATGATAGTATGTACTCTGTAGGACTGTGTATAGATGTGTGTGTACACTCAGAGACAGGTACATTTATAAACAAATCACAGAACACATTGCAGTGCTCGAAAACACTCCAGTGTGTCTATGGACATCTTGTTCTCTCCTTCTGTCCTTGAGGTGTCAGGTTTCCTTGTTTACAGTCTGCCTCATTCAGGATCTGGAATTCCTAAAGAGCAGTAAAACCCTATCATGTGACTGAAGACTGATTTCCAGGAAAAGCGGAAGAGGTTCTAGGAAAGGTCAGTCCTCGTGGTTTCACTTGTTCCCTTCAAGAATGCAGAACAAAGGAGATGAAAAAACGTGAAGTCCCTGATCCTTTGTCTCTCTGTTGAGCCTGGAATGAGATTTAAAGGAAAATCCAATGCTTGATGCAGAGCTCCTTACACTCCACATACTTTCCCCCCTCTTTAATGTTTTATTGACATGGGACATTTCGCACAGAAGTGGGATTCCTGCCTCCTGGTATGTCAGTCCTTCCAGTGGCTTCCTTATTTCCTGAAGGGTTATTTTTGCATGTGCTGTCACAAGTGGTCATAACCCTGCTTGTGACATCATTAACAAGATCGTGGGACAGATCCAGGCAGTAGTGAGTGTAGGAAGGACTACACTAATGCAGTAGCAGAAAATAAATAGAGAGAAAAATGCAAAAAAACCAACCAGGTCATATATGCCAAGAGCATTTATAAAGCTCATCAGCAAGATTAGTGAACATTGATTATGTGAGGTTATCTGCATGAGGAGCATCTGGGTCTCTGGCCCTGGGCTGTAGCTTTCAAAGACCCTGCACTGTAGGAAGTCTGTAGTACCTCTTCTGGCTGTACCCCACAGGTCCCAGGAGACTAGAATCTTTCTGTTTGTGATGGGGACATGTCTGCCTTACTATACTGTGTCAGAGTTTGTCCTGAATGAAGTTTTGGGCCATGCAGTCTGTTTGCTAACCAGAAGGCTTATGTGCTGCCAGGCTGCAATTCCACGTCAGTCTGAATCAACAGATCTGATTTTATTCTTTTTCTTTGCCTGAGATCGCATCGGATCTGCTATCAGCTTGGATCCAGCCTGGTGGATCAATGAAAGTTATGACGCTGTACAGATTTGGTTTTCAGTGGCACAGATAAACCAGTGTTGCAAGATCCTCAGCTCAGACTCAGAGTCTGGCTAACTGTAGGTTGTGAAATTTCCAAAGGCGACGAGCGGGGAAAAAAGCAAAAAACCACTCTCCCCTGTGTTGCAACTCTAAGTGCAATCAGTTGCAAACAATAATTCTCTCATTGGACACTCAGATTCATTTGAGTTGTGTCCACAAAAGATTATTTCTACATATATCAGCTAGATGTTTGACCTGAGAGTCAAACTGAAAAATATGCTTGCAGAAAAGTTGCAAATGCAAAATTCTGGCATGGCAGTCCAAGGTCTGCCCTTGACTAGCACAGCTTGTCTCAAAATTGTGACCATGTTGAGCAATTGTACAGGGGAAGATCTTGACCATTCTGAAGAACCTCTGTAAGCTAAAACACCATCAATGAGAACTACCAAGAAATGGAAATACTTGAGTAAAGAGAAACACTACAATGAAGATATTTGCTGTGAAACAGCTCCCAGGGCTGCACTGGCGCTTCAAAGCATTCTTTCTCATCTTCTTGAGCAGTTATGGTTTGAGTTGATCTGTGCCATAGATAAATAAGAGGACTCCATTCCCCTTGATCAGCATTGCTTGCCTTGACTCAAACTGTGGGCTACTGGATGAAACATGAAGGTACAGTGTCTAATTGGATCTGATTCCCACACTGAAGCATCTCTGGTATTAGTGGGCACTTCAACACTTGAACATGACACGAAGTCGGAAAGATTCTAATGAATATTCAGAGATGTTGACTGGATCATGGTAGAGTAGAGAAGCCCCAGTCTTGGGCTGTGAAGGTGATGTAAAGACAGGGGACACACAGGCAGTCCCTACCTCAATAAGCCTGGCCAGAGCTCAGGAGGATTTTCTCTAGACACTCACTTAAAATTCAGAGAGGGGGGTCTAAAAGGGGAAGAATTAACAAAATTTGCACCTGGGAATTAAAGAAACAGCAGGAAATCTCTAGGAAATTCTGGTCCATTTCTTTCCACTTCAAAGAATGGATTCACAATGTGATTTCAAGCTCCTAGAAATCCCCGACAGTATAGGCCAGAAAAAAATAATCCTAATCCAATCCATCTAATCTAATTTCATTTCTCACTACTGTGAAATGTTCCTAAAAACATTTAAGATGTTTTTAGTTCTCTTAAATGTTAACCATCCGCAGGATCATGTCATATATACCATTGCTTTACGGACACTGTTTCTTAGTGGAATTATCATTTAACTAAACTGAAATAAATTGCAAGAGGAAATGCTTATTAATGACAGCTACACCCAAGAGAAGCCTCATGAAGATTTCTTTATTAGGATGATCATGACAACAATAGGAGTATGCCATGCTATGATGATCTAATGGTCACCACTTTACTCACTGTGGAATTGCCATTGTGGGTCGACCTTTCTTTCAGAAAGGGGGAAGGGTAGCACAGAACAGGCTCCTGATTCAGCTTACCTACACCTCAGTGGGCCTGTCTTCAGGCATCTTTCACATGAGTGCAAGGAAAAGCTAAGGTGGTCCCTCATCTGAATCTGAAAGACCAAGTGTAAGAGCAGGCCAGAGATCTTCATACCCTTCAATGCAGTAAGTAATGTTGTGTATGCAGTGTATCAACCACTGAGAGCAGTGCTTAACACCTCAGGTATTTCTCCATTTTTCCTTGACTAGTACCTTCATCTTCAGATTTCTGTTTTTTTTAATGATGTTACATTGGACTCTGAATATCAAGACTAGTGGCACGAGAAAGCATCAGTAATTACTGACTCGATGTTTTCATCAGTAAAAAACAATCCTAAATTGACTGACATGGCATCAGCTAGGGCAGGAGTCTGATCCCTTTGTACTTCAGATACTGCTTTGGACCATAAAATCAAATGAGGTCACACAGACAGCCATGTGCATGAGTAAAAGCATCACAATCTGACACGTGTCTTTGGTGAAGCACACTGAAGTCCTCCAAAGGGAGATGCAATAGAAGGGTGAAGTGTCAATAGTTCCTTTGACTGTTTTGTGACTCTTGTTTTGCAAAGAGTGGTCGTGTGCTGTTGTTTTGAACTTCACTCATGTTTGTTCTATTTCCTCGATCTGCCTTTGTGATGACCACTCCCAGAGCAATCAAGCCTGAGGAAATTTGTGTCTGAACTGATGAAGCTCAGTTTTATTCTCAGCTCCTCACTGGAAATTTGAAAGTTTTTGTTCTACCTTCACTTTTTCCATAGTGTTCCTAATTAAAGATCTCTGTGTTAATTCCATCTGATTTGGTGTCAGCTCTTCCATGTCATCAGCATATATTCTGTAACTTCTAGCATCCCAAAACCACAGGTGAAATGTGCCAGGTAGATTTGCTGTCGCCTCACGTACTCAGCTCTTTTGTTTAAATTCTGAGCCAGATATGATTTCAGTGAACCAAGAAGCTGTGATGATACCATAGATGTGGACTATAGCAAAAACATATTTTAACCAGCAAGAGCCGAACCTGCAGTACCTGCTGCTGGTTGAGACCATGCACTGATTCCTGACACTGGGTTTGCTTTATCGAGTAGGTACAATACTAGGTCAGCGTTGAGATACTGCTGATGGCTTGTGTCCACAGAGGGTAAGTACCTCTGTATTGTATCTTCCCACATTTTCCATTTTGTGTGCAAAATTGTCTTGAGACATTCCTTTGCTTGTTGACAGATACCCAAAGGATACTGATGAGTTCAGCCTGGTTTCTCTTTTCCTTAATGAATGGTCACAGAATGATATTTTAGTTCTGGAAAGAGAACCTTTTAAACTTCACATGTCAACTGTAGACTCTACCCTGCACAGAGTAAACAGTGTCAGGCAGACAGGAGGAGGTCTAGGGTTATGAAAATGGACATTCAACACCATGGACTTCAGGAAGGCTCTGTGTTCATACAGAGACAGAGTTGATGTGCCTCCACACCAAAGCACAGAAGGTTGGCAGGGGCAGGAGCAGCATGTGTTTGGATGCACGAAGACTCCACATTATGAAAACCTTCCCAAAACAATACAGAGGAAAAAAATAAAGTGTTTCAAAATTTGAGCCCAAAGGAAAAGCAAATTGACGTCTAACAAAAGACTTATTTCTTCTCCCATAGAGAGGTATCTGCCACTTACTCGAGCTGGCAAGGCAGTGTCTCAAAAGGCAATTTAACCAAGTTGCATAAGGCCTTGGCTGGATGGCTGTAGAAATATTGAGCCTCTTATCTGAATGCTGGCCACAGCTGTTGCAGATCTTGAAGGAATTATTTCTGTGCCTGTCAAACATCTGCTTTGTAAGCAAATAAAGAGGCTAAAATACTAGTGGTGCACATGATATGCTGCAGCTCATGAGGCAGAGCCAGGAGGCAGTAAACGGGAACTTTTTTTCCCCTGGCATCAGAATCCTGATGTCTCATGAGTGTCTTCAATGGATGGATAGACCCTAATCCCTCTGTGTTATATAGACCTGTGCCTTGTCATAGAGAAAGAGCCAGTGTGGTCCAAGCACTGATCTCAGTGTCTTTTCTAAGTTATAAATCATCTACAACTGTCCTGAATATTCTGGAATATAGCCTGCAGAACTACATTTACTTTCTCTCTCACCACACAGGAATTATTTCATAGAAATGTGGGTAAACCCAAAAGGGCTGATGCTAAAAATCAGGATGTATACTGGAGCCCTTTGACATTAAGATCTCTTTCCTTTTGTCTTTTCCCTCCCTTACTCATCCCTAAATTTTTCCTCTACAACAGTCACAGTGTTAACCAAAGCAGCTGCCTTTCTGTATCTCTGGTAGTTTCCCCATTACCAGCTCTCCCACACTACACAACAAATACCCTCTGGGAGCCTGGCCACAGGGAGTGTGGGGTGCCTGTATACTGGGTAACAAGAATACTTTCTGTTCTCTTGTGTGTGTTTTTATGCTACCACCAGTCCCATAAAAACCCTTGATAACTGCCCGTTGCTGTGCTTCTTTGCATGTGAGTCTGCAACATGAACTTCACTCTCCCAAAATGTAGGTGCTGTGGGAGAATCCAGTGCAAATATGATGACTGGACACCATATGAGGATACTGATTTTGTGTTTTGTCCATTCAAAACTTTCCTTCCTTGTGCTTTTTTGAAAACCATTGGTACTGAAGAGGAGGATGGTGACAGTATGGATGGATGAATGATCAGATGAATTAACATAAAAGGCTGACCTGAGGTCTCTCTCATCTGTTTTTCCCTTGGTGGAGACCTCTAGGTGTTCCTGCAGTGTGTTCCTGAGCCGTTTATCCACGTCTTTTTGAAATTATCTTAGTTCAATGTGACACAGCTTCACATTTTCTTTATATGTATAATCAAATGCAAACATTTAAGATTGCCTAACTGAGCTCTGTGCCAACAGGTAACTACAGTTCAAAGGACCTTTTACGCAGTTAACAGGTTGGACAGCATTTCCTCCACACCCTTCAAACAAAGTTATGGTGTAACATCTAACAGAATTTTCCTGTCAAAATCTGCAGTTCTAGGGTGAGCTCTCAGGCCAACTGCCTGAGGTCTGAGGTCATGAAGGACACTTCTAGGCTGAATAGAAAATCAATTCATGGCATTCAGTTTTCAACTGAAGAAGTGGGAATGCATGCATTTCAGGGTCCATGCAATACCACAAGGCTATTGCCAGTTCTCTGTGTGTCAGCTGGAAACTATCAAAGCAATATCACCTTGCAATGAAGACAATCTTATCAAGGACTTCTAACTAATTTCCATTCCATGCTATGTTGCTGCAGTTATCTTATTATTCTCAATGACACTGGGAAGGGGAGGTGTTAATATACAGCAAGATTGTGTTTCTAGTTACTGCTTAACACTATGGGCAGAGAGTGGGTTTTGTTCTAAGCTTTGCCATAAATCTGGGTTGATTAACATACCTTTGCCTCATGGCTTTAAATCTGCAAAGTGATGTGAGCAGTTACACTAAGCGAAGAATTTAAAATCATTACTATATTTAAAGTGCTTTTTCTGGAAGATAGTGCAGGTGGCTTGGCTATACTTGCCATAGGAGAGATCACCCCAAGTGTCTGCTCAGATAATGTATTTCGGAGATTTGCGTAGTTAAGTTTGTGCTCATCATTCACGTGGGTAGCTGGATTTAGTTTAGCTAGGGCTGGAGGTGGTATTTGGCTAGACATGTGTCTTGTTGTGTGAATGGAATCTGAATGTTCAAAGAAAGGAGGGCAGCAGGGAACTGACTCAGCCAAGACTGGCTGCGAGATATGGGGCTCTTCAACTCCTGGGTTCAAATCCAATGAAGTTAATAGGAATCAGATGACTTTCTTGCCATCTGGCAGCCAGTTGGGAGCTTGTGTGCATTGTATATTGTGAATTTTACCATCAGGTTATGGGGCAAGTGACTTCATCAGCTCTAAGGACAAGGTGGGAACAGTGAAGAAAACTGAATAAAGTGTATCAACCTAGAGGAGTGGTGTGGTACTTTTAAAGGAGTGATGTGTGGGAGGAATGAATTAAGTCTTAGTCTTATAGCTTTCTTTTCTGACAGAGAAGGACAGACTTCACAGCTCATAAATACCAAGGCTTCTTCCTGAGAAATCAAGTAGGTCAGAGTCTTCTATCAGCTCTGTGGTCCTTCCCATGAAGTTGGATGATGGTTCTGATGCATCAGGAAAACTCACAGCTCCAACCACACATTTTATTTTGTTTGTTTTAGAAGGCAGAACCCTGTTGAAAAAAGTTTATTTTATTTTCATACTCATTGTAAAGATGGATGTGAACACAAGGGAGAGATAAAGGGATAGTTTGCTGGGATGGCCAGAGCAGGATGTAAAATCATACAGTGACTCCTGGATGTACAGTGATATTATAAAACCTGCACTAACTGTGCTCTGGCCTTGTATCACCTCATGGTTTTCAAAGCAATATTATGCCTCAGTTGGTGGCCATTTCACAGTAGCCCATGGCTTCATGTGTACTACAAGAACATGAACCTTGTGATTCCTGAAATATTTTGCTAATTTGAAAACAGATCCCAAGACACTTTGCAGTCTACCAGGAGAAGAAAGGGGTTTCCAAATTTCTGCCCAGCCCAGTCTCAGCCCTGGTCGAAGCTCTCATTTCTCCACAGGTGTTTGTGAAAAGTACTGGGGGACTGGTGTGCTTCTCTCAGTAGGGACTTAATTAACAGCCCTGGGCAGGAGACTGGGAGGAAAGCAGCTATTTTTTAACAATTTCTCAATTTGTTTCTTCCCTCTGCAGAGCTTAGGGCTCCCTGAGGGATGGCAGCTGCAGCTGTCAGGGGCTGTGATTGTCTGAAAGTGCCCACGTGCCCAGGGACATCAGTTTTGCTGATGGGGTTTGGGGTTGGGCAGGAGGTTTGTGGGTCCTGTGGTGGGTGGGCTCAGTTCGCAGGGGTGTATGTTAAAAGCAGCTGTAGTAAATTGTATTTACTGTAGGAATAAGTGGTCTGGCTGCTCTGGAGGTGGGAGAGGCTTTGGAGGAGAGCCCTGCCTAGGTGGAGCCAGCAGTGCCCAGTGGGGAAGGTCGAGGGCAGCAGGTAAGGCTCTGTGTGCTTTCTGGAGTCGTTTATTTCATAGTGCTGGCTGCTGGTGCAGACACTGGTCACAACATGTGTGTGGGAGCAGATGCTTCTTTCACCCTCTGGGTGTATTTGGAGAGCTGGTTTGGGCCAGCTCTTTGTGGAGCTCCTGCCATGTGATGTTTGGTTGTTTTCTTTTGTTTATATGTTGTTTTAACCATTTTAGTTTCCTGTTTGTCTTGGCTTACCTGGAAACTTGTAGCACCTCTTTTTGTTGTGACAACAATTCATTTTATGCACGATAACGTTTACGTTGTTGTCTGGCTGAAACTGAAGTGCCAAGAAGTCATCTGGCATAACTGATGTCAAGAGAGAGGCTTAGCTACCCTGCACATGTGCTTCCTAATGCCTCAGCGCAGTACTGGAAGAGCTTTTATTTCTCCATGCAGGTTTATGCATCTCTTCACATTTCACAGTGGTTATAGAAGCAGAACGTGGCCGATGCAGCTGGGTTGCTTCTTCCACATGAAATTTCATGATGGGGAGAGAATTTCTGGCCATTTTCTCTTGGAGCTGGATGTGCTGAGCCAAGGGTGGAGCTTCTGGAATTGTAAAAAAACCCCCAAAAAACCAACAAACCAAAAACCAAAAAAGTCAGAACTTTTGCATGAGACCGAGCAGTAAATCATGGGCGTTGTGCCAGATTAAATGGAGAAAACAGCCCCCCCCCAAACTGTTATCCACATTCTGTCAGCGTTAGCAAATAAGAATTAAACTCGTGATTGTGTAACTGAGGAAACTGAGGCAGGGAGTCACCACGAAATCGTGTAAAGAGCTTAGGGTGTCATTTAAGGACTCTGGGTGTGACTTTTGGTTAGGAGTGATGATTTTGGGTGTCTCAGTGCAAGACCTTTAATAGAACCGGGGGGGGGGGGGCTTTTTGTTGTTGTTTTTCTTATTGTTGTTGTTTTTGGTTTTTTTTGTGTCATCCCTGTCTGTGTCCCCTCCCCATCCTGTCCCATCTCTTCACTCTAGATGTTTGCCCCTATCTATGAGATATATAGTGCCTTTTCAATGCACAATTCTGGGTACTGTGGAACTGAATTATCTGAATAATATATGTTTTGTAAAAATTCTTACTGTGCATCCACCTTCTTCCTTGAGTAAGAAAGACTGCCTGTGCAAAATAGTTCCACCTACACGTACCCTGAAGCTAGAGCCTGATTCAGAGAAACCTACTTAGCTTTTGTCTGCTGTAGTACACAGGTGAGAATGGGCTGCCAAGGACGTGACTTACCATTTCTAAAATATCTAAGGCTTATGCAAGCAGCAGCAGATGTAGCTACAAACCTGCCAGAATGTATCTTTCTGTGTGTGAGTGGTGTGTGCTGTTGAAACTGGGTCTCACTTTAAGGAAATAGCAGATGGGACTGTGAGAGAGACAAAGAGAAGTAAACCTTAGCGTGTTTGGCATGTTAATGTGGGCTCTGAGAGCTTTAAAGGGACTATCCCAGAGGCGTGTATTGCTTAGCATTTTTGGCCTGCCACAGGTAATAAAAGTCTGCTCTCATGAAGAACTGAATGTACAAGTTTATTAAACACCAGTAGACTGTTGTCTTTCTCGAGGAAAATTTCTTGTCTTCTTTCATCACACTTTATAGAGCATGTTGAGACACAATTGGGAACAGTCTGCTGTTCTTGTTCGGAAGCAGGGAGTGTTCCTGTGAATAGGAAAGCTCCATTTGAATTAATCACGGGTGATTAGGCATCTAATGGCCTCTGCAGCTCTTTAGATCTGAGGTCCACAGCAACAACTGATGCAAAAGTAGTGTGTGTGACAGTGAGTAACAACTATCATGCAAGAGCACGAGTACAGCCCTGTCTATAGGCATGTACATGAGCTTTCTGTTTTCATGGCCTTGCAATTTCATACTTTGACCAGGTTATGTCTTGCAGCTGTCTGCATCATCACTTATTCTTGTCCTCAAAACCCGGGTTAGTTCACATTTTCTGAGTTTTTTTGGGAGTTGCAATAAACTAAAGAGTTGTCAGGAACGTGTGTGTGTAGAAATAATAACAGTAAAATCATCACCCCACAGGGAAGATTGAAATTCACAGGATTTTTTTGTGTGTGTCTGCTTGGTTTTATGAGCAAAAAAATTAACCAGACAGTGGTAGGGATACGATAAATGAAATCTGCATTTGCTCTGTGTGTGTATGTATTTATCCAGGTGATTTTAAGTGATGGCAGAAGAAAACACACAGAACCATCCCTTCTTGGAAGCATCCCAAAGCCAGTTTCAGATCTAGGCCTGCTTACTGATCTTCAGTCCTTCCTCTGGGGAGTTTCTTGAAAGAACTTACTTTATGCTGGCCATTTCTCTTTATACTGCTCCATGTACATATTGTGAGGGAGAGAGATCTTGCCATCACACATCTAAATATCTATTTCAAAGTGAAGTAAAAAGCATGAGATGGCTTTTTGTTCAGCATTTGTTCAGGTCCTGCTCAGCAGGACTGCCTGTGATTGAGGTCCTTTATCTCTGTGTCAATACAGAAAGCAAGTAAAATAAGCTGCTACCTGGGGCAGGCCAAATTCCTAAATCTGACCAACACAAAAAACCCAAGGCTCTTCAAATGCCAGATAGACCATCTGTCAGTGTGCTATGCCAAGTTTCTGGAAGACCAGCAATGCAACTCAGATTGTGAAACTATCTAAAACGTTGCATAGATCATTGTTTGTGATAGGAAACTTTTAAGTTGTGATTGAAGCCACAAAAAATCCTGGCGTGTAAGTCATGATGTCTGGGAAGGGAGCAATCACAACAGCAGTTCAACTGACTCCCCAAACCAGCCTACTGATGACATTGGACATATTACAGGGCCAGGCACTTGGGGTGAGGCAGCTGCATTTCAAAAGCCTGTGTAGGGTAATATGTTCCACTCAACTGTTCTATTCATGTTCTTGGAGGGTAACTCACATGAAAGTATTTTTACTGAGACTGGCTTTAGTATGGTGAGTACCTGTTGTAATGATTCATATAAAGGAAGGCATAGATCCTTGATCCCCCTGAGTACTTGTTTGCATCCTGATGGATTTCAAGAATGAATAGACTATGAGGTGTTAAAAACTTAGCCCAGGCTGAGTGGGTGGAGGAAAAGGGATATTGCTAAATGAGTACTATGCTATTAATTGCTGAGCAGATGCCTCCCAGATTGTAAAAACAGTCTTTTTGCAAGGCTGCCTCTGTGAGGTAAGATGCAGCTGAATAAGTTCCAGTTTGACAACAGTGAGAAGGTGGCCACAGCACTTGCTTAAAATTACTGCTCCAATACTTGAGCTAAGATTAGGAATGCTCTAGGCTTGTGTTCTCCATCTCAAAGCTTGTGCTTCCTGGCAGTCAAAAAGGTGACAAAGCTGTATCAGACCACCTCAGGAAAGGGGAGTTACTGTGATGCTTAGATCTGCTTTCAAATATTTCTCCCCCTAAATTTGGGTGTTTAGATTCAGTTTAGATTGAGCTATAGCAGCTCACAGAAGAGAGACACTATGGTTTGCTGCTTCAGAAGCATTCACTGCTCCTCCTTGAAGTCTGTCAGGAAGTGGCACTCCCACTTTAGGACTGAGAGCATTAGGACTGAGAACATGGAAACAAACACCAAGAAGGGAGTGAGTTTTCAGTTACTTTCATGTGAAATTGTTTTCTGTGAGTTTTTTAACATATAGTTGTGACGGCAGAAACCTGTCACCTAGAGATAGGAGACACTGAATTCAGAACCCACGTTGTATCCCTGTTGTTCAGGATGCAGCAGGGTCACCTGGCTGGCCAAGAACATGTGCTGAGCTCTTCTCCCCATCTCCTGCAGTTGTGGGCGTTTGTGCCTGTGTGCACTCATGCTGCAGAAGCCTTCTCACTGCAAAGCATCTGACATCACGTGTTCAGAATAATCCGAAGCTAAAATGGGAGCATTCACTTTCCCTTTCCCTCCAGCCGGAGCCCAGAACAGGCAGCAGAATCTGTCTTAGACTTGCAAGTTGTGCAAGATCTTGGCACTGAAAGCATGTGGCACATGCTGCCAAAGCTGGGGAGCTGTTGAAGGAAAGGATCAGGGAACCCTATGCAGGACTGTGAAAGATGCCAACATATAAGACCAGCCTGTGGTGCCGAAGTACTCTCCTGAGTAACTCCTGCGGTGATGGAAGGGTCTACTTATAGGACTGTTGACCTTTGGATCTGCTTTTCTTGTAGTGTGTTATGTCCATCCACAAGTCTTCAAAATATGTAGAGGAGTAATTTTCCCAAAATGCATGGTTCTGTTTTCCAGTGACGCATAAAGTCTAGGTAAATGGGAACGACAGCAAGACAGATGGCTGGTGGTACATCACTCACACAGGCCTGAGAATGCCAGCTTCTGGGTGGAGAGGAGCACTGAAAAAGTGCTCAGTTAATCTTGCTGGAGGCATGAGCTGCTTGTGCTCATGTTCATGTGAGCTGCTGTGGGAACTCTGCTGTGGTTGTGAATGTGTGTTGTCTCTGAAGATGCCTGTACAAGAGTGATCAGTCTTCATATTAACACCTTCCCTTTCAGGCAAATAAAGCAATTTGTGCTCAGACAAGTATTTGCAATTCTCCCATTTTGTAATTAATTTTTCAAACTGTATTGCCATTCAGCTGTGGAGAAGAAATAATGCCATCCACCCACAAAGAAAGGGCAGGAAGCAGTCTATGATCTCTTCAGGCTAAAAACTGTTTGTTCAAAAGGTTTGGCAGCTACTTTCAAGTAACAAAGGTCTTCACAAAAGCATGGACTGGGTGATGATTGGTGTGAGGTGTTTGGGTTTTTTCAGCCTGTTTACCTTGTACCCCTTAACCTGCCTCCATGCTGTACCCTGCTCTTTTTGAGCACGTCTCTAAAAGGCAGGGCTATTGCACATGAACAGCGTGTGCTTAATGGGACAAGTAAAGAGAATCTTTTCTTTTAAGGCAAAGAGAGAGCTGGTAGAAGTTGCCCTTGATCTGTTCCCCTTATACCACTGGAGATGAAATTTTCTGATTCCTCCTGGATATGGCACTGGATGAAGGACTCATCAGACACCTGTATTAGTTTACTTGGGCTATATATAGCACAAGACAGCAACAGCAGCGTGATAAGATAGTTCAAGAAAGCTGATCAGAGCTCAGTAAGGGGATAGCACAGACTGCCACCTACGTGCTGCCGTTGCAGCCAGTACATCTCATGTGAATTCCTATGTACAGATCTGCAGGTGAAGTACCTCCCAGCATGGTCTTGCTGGAACTCTGCTCAGAGCAAAGGATTTCCCTTAGAGCTGTGGCAAGCAGACAAGCTTATGCAGAACTTGAGCATGCATCAGAAGGTATAGATCTCTTTCAGGGAATCTGTTTTCATAGGGAATTCTTCTGGGCTCTTCCTTATGCTGTTGCAGTCACTGACTTTGGGTAAAGAATGTGTTTCAGACTAACAACCGTAAAAAACTCACAGCTATAGTAAAGCTTTGGTGTGTTTGAAGCACTGGAATGCTGATTTATCTCTTCCACCTTAGTACAAGGAATCAGGCAAGAGTGGAATGAGATATGAGATACTTTCAAACACTAAAAAAAGGCAGCTTAAATAGGAAGAATTGTGGCTCATGAGCCTTTTCCCTATCTCTCCCCTGCTTCTTCAATTGAAACCGAGACCTCCTTGAAGTCAAGAAGGTTTTAACACCAGAACTGGATTCTTAATCTGGGGAGTGTTACATTCTGAGTAAAATTTAGTGTACACAGTTACAAGCCCAAATCTTTACTGGTATAAATTAGCATAAATCCACTCACTGTGGTGACCCAATTCAGACTTGCACACATATTCCCTCTGCTCCTTTTACACATTGCTTTACGTCAGTTTTATCAGATCTGTGACTGCCCAGTGACAAAGTCAAACGATAGAGGGATGGTTCTGTAGTGGCTATTTGAGTGCTGAACATCAGAAGCTTCTCTGATTGTTTCAAAATCAGAGTAACTTACTTTGTAGCATCTGTCATTATGCAATGCATCCTTTGCAGCCTTATAAACCTTTAAAGGTTTATAAATTACTGTACAGAACACAGTAATTTATTACCTGCACCTGAAATTACATAGCAAACTGCTGCTGGAATTAGAGTGGAGTTCTCTGTACTGTGTGTTCTGTGGAGTACTGTGTACTATATAATAAATTACTTAACTCTCCTGTTTAGCAACACCTGATTGAGCAATAAGATGCAAAGCAGCACATGATGAGATCACATTATGTATAGTTTGAAAACCTCTAAAACTATAAGACAAAGCGAGTATCTTATATTTAGAGTGACCTGAGTCATTCTAAGCAATGCTGACTACCCACATACCAGAGCTTTAGTCATGTTATAGAGGTTACTGAATCAGGACTTGTCTGTGGATACCTTTGTCTGTGTGAGTAATTGTGCTGAAGTTAATAAAGTACAGCTTCTGGGAATTGGGTCAGATCAGGCCTTGTAGGATGTTTTGTATCCTAACACATCGTTCCATTAAGCATGAACTTGTACTGATACCTTTCAGTGCTGTAATAACTGTAATTAGTGGTAGCTCTTCTGTCGTATAAACATCTGTCTTTACCATGCAGATTTTCTGGTTAATTCTGCTGTTGACTCTTCCCAGTATGTCTCATGGGAGAGGTGTTCTGCCAATTCTGAGCCAGGCAGATGTGTGAAAACATGCTAGAGAAGCAGCTTTATGTTAACACAGTAGGAAAGTGTCTCTGCATGTGACACAACGGTCAAAACTTTAAATCATTAGACTTAATGAACTAAGATGTTTGTAAGCAAACAGAATGTGGTAAAGCCTGAGAGGAGAAAGCATAGTACAAATGGGGTTAGAAGCAATTAAAACATTTTGTTCATATGCATAAAGCTCCATTCTTAAGTTTTTAATGTTGCAATTGCCAGCAGCAGAATGAAGGTGCATAACTAATCCTGTCCTGCTCAGGTGTCCACGCCTTGGATGAGGTACCAACCACCCTGATGTTCCACCGACTTCAGGGTGTCCTGGCTCAGTACCCTCCATCCCTCATTCTGTTTGATGAAGGCTCAGCTCTCAAAAGGAGATGACAAAATGCCTCTTCAGTACAAAGAAGTTTGGAGTCCTTCTCAAACTCTGAAGAAATGTTTGTGTTAGTGGGTGAAGCAGGGAAGTTTGTTTTTTTGACGTGTTGTTGGTTAACTTGGGACAGCAGTTACACAATTGTAACCCTGCTGGATTTCTGCTGAAATGTGTGGTTGGATCTCAGTTTGCCTCATGTGTCTCTGCATGTTCCAGCTTCCCTTGATGATAGGAGGCTCTGGCAGTGCTCATTGCTGGGCTCTTGCATTCAGTCTGCTGCAGGTGTATTTCAAAAGCCTGAGGCCAGGTTCTGCTTCTGTATAGAAGCTCTGTAGCTCGGGTAGCTCAGCTGATTATCAAAGTGGCTGAGACCAAAGCTGTTGTGCACAGTGTAGTGAGAAAGGTATTAGAGGAGCAACCAGCCTCTCTGAGAGGGCCAGGTGTCATTGTGACCTTGCTTGATAATTGTTTTATGGTAAGTGGCTTTTGTCAGGCAAATGAATTCAAACCCTGACATATAACCAACAGCTGAGAAATCACGCCCAATGTTTGCTTAACCTGTTGGTTTTGGTGGTCTGCCTCAAACAGAGTTGTCTCATTCCTCTGAAATGAATAGTGTTAAGGTCAAATTGTTTAGCTCCTGGTTTCTGCTCCGTAGTTTTGATCTGTTTGCAGCTGCCATGAGGTTTGCTTCAGTGCTCCTTTGAATTTCTTGATAACCAGAGCGAGACGTATGCATTACAGACAGAAGAGGCAGGGGAAACTATGAGGACTATAGAAATTGATACGAGAGCACATTAAGGGAGGGAGAGGGTGATTTTCTGTTGCATATGCAACTTCCCAAGGTTACACTTCCTAGGGCAGTACAAGGGAGGGAGGGA
Organism: Pseudopipra pipra; assembly: GCF_036250125.1. NCBI lineage: Eukaryota > Metazoa > Chordata > Aves > Passeriformes > Pipridae > Pseudopipra > Pseudopipra pipra. The sequence goes on from NC_087559.1 coordinate 10,675,393, forward strand.
AAGTGCTGAACTGGGCCATAAAGGCTGCTTTGGTTATGAACCTGCATTATGGTGACTTAATTCACCATAGTGCATTAATTCACTTAAGTTCTTACAATGTGCAGAGCCCTTGTAGCCACTGAGAAGTAGGGCTTGCCCTACTGAACTGCCATGTGCAAAGTACTCCAGAGACACAAAATCCTCTGTAATTGTTTGTGGTAATAATTTGCGTACTGTGACATTTGCTTGGCGTTTCTCTAGCTCATTTTTCCTTTGATTCTGGGTCTGTAGTTCAATAAACTCAACAAATTTAGCTTCCTAGCTGCTTCTAATTGAAATTACTGAGGTAAAATTGCTTCCAAGAAGTAGTGCTGCCTTACACAAATCTGATCTTTCTACTGCATTCTTTATTCTCCATTCCTATGTCTTGACCCCTTCAACTCTGTGTTCCTTTGTTTCTCCAGAGACCCTTGATACCTTCTATCCTGCTTTTCTCCTTATCAGGTAGTGAACAGAAAAAGCTAATATCTTGCCTTAATCTGATCAGGGAGATGGTGAAATGTTTATTAGCCATTTACAGGCTCTCTAAAATGCATTAGCATTCACCCAGAAGAAAAGGATTGCTCAAGGAGCAGCAAGATCAAGGCTGTAGCTTGAAGTTGTTAGTTAAAAATAAATTGAACAATGGACAATGAAGGACATGTATCCAGAAAAAAGTTTATTGGCAGTTAGGAAACTCCTTGAGATTGTTTGTTATTTTTTCCCAAGGAAAAAACTAGACACATACATAGGACCAGGCTGTAAAGCTGGGATCCAAGAAGGAAGTTTTGCAGAGTCTAACTGCTAGATTCTAAAAATTGACTTAGATCTTTCTCTTTTTTTTTTTTTCTTATTTTATTCTTTTTCCAAGGAGCATGTCCCTAGTTCTGTTTTACTGCTGCAGTGGGCTGAATGCAGAGGGAGAAGGCTGTCCTGTTGAATTTCTGCCTTATCTCTCATTTCCCAAACATGGTGTAACCCTAACCAGAGAGATCTCAAAGGGACAGGACAATAATGAGTTCTTAATCAACTTTGCCACAGACTTGCAACTACTGTTGATGTGCTTTTGTTTCTTGAGTAACCAAGACACATCAGCTTTTCCAAGATGAAAATATGGAGTAAACTTTCCAACTAAGCTAACTTGAAGACTAATTAGTACCTGGTCCCTGTTATATTTTTATATTTGCAGTTGCTAACATGATAGCATGACAATTACACAAAAGTTTAAAAATATGCAGCCTTTTCTGCAGTAAAGACAGGAATCCATAGCCAGAAAACACCTGATTTCTCAGGAAGACTGCTGCACTAGGTTGTCTTTTGTGGTTTCTTGGAGAAATAGTGGGATGGGAGGGAATTTGAGCCCAAGGCGAGACTGAAATCTCCTTCAAATGGTCATGTATATGTCAACTCTCATCAAAAACATCAGCTTGCTACTGAAAAAATGTATCAGTGTGCATTTCCCCTGTTGTTTTCTCTGATGCCCAGCTCAGAGGCTCTATTTTTCTGACGTAATTTCACAGTGGTCTTTGTTGCAACTGCAACTAGCTAAAAGGAAATCAAGACTTTGACTGTCTATTCTAGTAATGGAAGGTGCTGGTAATTCTCTCTAGGATATGACCTTAGAAAGAGAAGTATTGAAGCCAGCTAAGGTAAGAACAAAGAGTAGGATACCTTAGTACTCAAACCAAAATTGAATCTGGCACTGTGTTTCCCAGTGTGTGACATTTGCAAATGCATAGTTTGAGGGCTGGTCTCAAGCTGTGTCCGTGGTCTGGCAGGGCCCACTGGAGGCTTCTGTGGTGGGGACAAGATGTCCCTCAGTCTCTAAACCTCTACTCAGCTGCCACCAGTAACATCTCATCTGTGTGTGACAGCATGTCCTGGTAGTTTTCAGGATTTTCTTGTAAACCAGTGACCCAACCACTGATTGTGGATGTCACTGTTTACTGCTGGTTTGTTTCTCCCATGTCTCTCTAGGGCAGTGTCAGTGTGGGTTTGAGTATGAGAACAGAGTGTAAAGGAAAAAACTGAAATCAGGGAACAAGCCCAGAAACATTGGGTACCTTGTGACTAACCAGATGCACAGTAAACCTAAGCAGTTGGCTTCTCTTCCTGCTCTGTTACTTGAGACTGGATTCTGTGTGTGTTTCTGCAGACACACCAGTAATCACCTCCTGGGTTTCTTGCTGGGGTATGTATTCCAGGCAGCTCTCTCTCATCTGTGGCACCTGGTTGGTGGAGGCTGGGTAATGGTACAGATACTCTACTGGAAGATAAGGCTTCCATTGCCTGCCAGGGGAAGAAAAAAGCAGGAGCATTTACAGCAAATGTAACTACTTAAAGAAAAGGTGTTATGAGTTATCACAATTATGTGTTATTCTTTAAACGTATTTTATAGCATCTGCTCCTGTCATTCTCAAATCACATGTCAGACTTGGATGTGCCTTGAGGTGTGATCATTTGAACATAATAAATCTGGGCTTCCTTCTGTTTTCTCTTGATACCCTCAGGATGACAACTTTAAGAGATTTAATGTAGATGTGAATGTGTGGCACCTCTAATGTGGTATGGGGTATGAGGCACCTGGGGTTAAACACCCACCCTGAAATACCCACAACACCCTGTGTTCTTCTCACCTCCTGCTTCTACCACTAGTAAACTTACCTCCTGGAAAGTTCATCAAGAATGGGAAGTGAGGAAGAGAGTATGTAAATAATGTTAGACTTGTATGTGGACATGTGTGTAGGGCAGAAGAGGTTATATACTGGGTTATGTTTTCTGTGCTGGCTTGTTGCCTCGTCATGAGGGTTGAAACCTTCTGAGAATATCACTGTTCAGGTGATGATAGCTGGTTGGATGATTTATTGAGAGTGCAAAAGGGAGTAATAATGGTCAATAAGAGAAAACAGTTGAAAAGGTTAAATAGTGAAGATTCACACCAGCCTTTAGTAGAAACTGCACGCCACATTCATCACTTCTGATGTTGTCTGGTGGATAGATAGACATGACTGACCTCTGTTCATATCACAGAGCTGTTATTTTGACAGTAAAGATACTGTTTGAGATGCTTTTACTCTTTCCCTGTGTCCCTGCCCCCTCAATGCTACAAAGATAGCTGTTGACCTAGAGCATCCCTTCCTTCTCATTCAGTTTTTATGCCATAGCAGATATTTATCTTTAGGCAGGAAGTGACGGGGTTAGTCCCTGCTGAGCTGTCAGATTAACAGAAGCTGTTTGAGAGAAATCTGATTTACGCAGGAGTAGCTGTAAAAGGGAATGGGGACAGAAAAAGGAAGGATGGTTCAGACCAGGATAAGATGCAGCTACAGAGCTAAACAAAAAGGACCAAAAATAGAGGCAAATATTTCTTGCCCTTTTAAACTTAAGAAGTCGAACTCTTTATTTCTGACTTGGTCTGATAAAAGCTAGATCAAGAGGAAAATAATGCTAAGTAGGAGGTTTGCAAAGGAAAACCTTGCTTGCATTAGTATTGACTGGCAAACTTCATAACTTTTGGAGCAGTAAAATTGCAGTGTAAGTAAGATTTTTTTTTTTTTTTTAATCTTCTCCCTCCTTTTTAAAAAGCAAACACAACTCCCCTGTCCCTCCCCCCCCAAAAAAAACCCCAAAGCTGAACCTCCACAAGAAACCCCAACCAACTAAAAAAGCCCCAAAACAAACAAACAAAAAATGCCTCCCCTCCAAAAAATAGTAAATTCTTATGCAGAGGCCTAAGGGCAAGAATCTCAGGGAGCTGGAGAACATGTTTTGAAGGACAAAGTTAGAGTGGTGTGTGTGGCATTGTCTGCCACTGCCACATGCATGCTCACGCTAGCAAATGGTTCCTTTGGCTCTAGCTTGGAGGGAAGAGTTGGAGTGATTTAAGGGTACAGAGTTAAGTGATTAAAAAACATGGGAGTGTCAGAAACAAAGTAAAGTAATGGTGGTAGTTTGATGACATGTGAGTTATACCTGAGGATGCTGCTTCAAATGCAGCCCTTACGCAATAACAGACGTGTGGAGAAAGGTAGCAAGTACATCCTGCAGATAGGGCTAGAACAGCCAGGAGCTTGATGTTGCTACTCAGATCTCTTCCAAGCAGCCAGAGCAGTTGTGTGCTCAGGCAGCCTTCCTGGCTACTAGTTAATTCCTGTACTGTGCTGTACCTCTGGGCTTCAGGACACAGGTGTTGGTTATACCTGGCTTGGGTAAACAACAGGACCCACAATACCAGGGAGAGGCAGAGTAGATTTATTAAAAAAGACCCAAAACAACCAATCAAACAAAAAAACACATTAGGTGAGAGAATTGTTTTACTAGAACTAAACAGGATGGATTTATCAGGAACCAAAGCTGAATTAGAACTCTGCTGGAAGGGCAACCATGCAGCTCCTTCTTATGGATTTATTCTATGACTAAATATAAAAGCACTTCCAGAGGCCTCATGTTACAGTCAGGGATGATGCCTGTATGGTGTTGGGTCTTGCCATGACTTCTAGGGTCAACTGCTCAGGCTTTCAAGGTGGGAATTGTTTGACTGTCATCATCTCTTCAGGAGATTCAACTCACTTGTCCTGTTTCTGGTAACAAGATCAGTGCTTCTGGCAGACCTGAGCTTGGGAGATGACTGTATGAAATGAGAATCTTTTCTCTCCTGTTAATTCCATTATAGATGGTTGAAACATCTACTTCAAGGGAGATGGAGGTGCAGCAACATAGAACTTGGGGGAAAGCTTGCACATGGCAGAATGAAGACTTTGCTGGTGGGTGATTTGGGGACATTTGGTGTAGGCTGTAGGGCTAGAGTGCTCTCTGCTGTTGCATTGCAGCTCAGAATAATAGCTGTAAAGGAAGAGCTATTTGAGTTTCAATCTTGCCTTAAGCATTACTCTGGACAGCACAAATAGCACAAAGGAGGTAGTGAAGCTTAAAAGGAGAATTATCTGGTGCAAAACCAAACAAAAACATTAGGGTGTCACACAGCTGCATTCCTTTCGCAATAGGCCATGAGTAAGGAAAAAGGAAAATGACCATATTGTTTGGAGCAGTAAAGCTCTTCACCCCTCTCATCTTTCACCATGGCTGTATTTCTTTAGCACTGGCATTGGGCTATTTATTGAACACATATAAATTATATATGTTCCTTTTCTGGGTAAAGTATAGGAGGCCCGTCCACCTCGGTCTGAACTCTCCTTTCCCTGACCCCTCTCCCTTTATGTTTAGGGGACCTTCTTGCTGCTTGTGGCATCTCTGCTGAGCAGAGTTAGTTACCTTGGAGCTTCCCCGAAACAAGGTGCTTGTTCTCAAGGAGTTGGAACTAATTCTTTTGGCTACCTCAAAATGCCTCTTCACTCATTATAGGAAAGAGAGAGGGTTCTGTCCTGGGAGTAAGTTGGGGGAAACGTTTGTGGGACCTTGAAGGTTGCTGGATGATTCTGTGGTACTGGAGAGTCCAGTATCAGCATTTCCTTCTCTGTTGTAACAGCGGAATTTCCAGTAGTCTCTACAGGAACTGTTTATCTAAAGGCTGTGTTGAGTGTTTTGAAATAAACATGTGTTTTGGCTATGACCTCTTTATTACTTTTTTTTTTTTAATGCAAGATCTTAAGGGAGGTGGGAGGAATAGCAATGATGAGATCAGCAGATACAGAGTTGAAGATCTGGAGCTCTCTCCTTGTTTCTGATCCCAGACCCCTGGCCAGATTGTAATTTGCGTAATCCCATATTTACTTCCCCTCTGTGTTTTCAGCTGGTTGGAGCACTCTTTGCTTTCTGGTAACAATCTGCCCTTTATTGCTTTAAAGGTAGAAGAGGAATTTCTGCATGGGGGAGGCTTGCAAAAGCACTCTAGAAAGAATGTCAGGGCATAGCTGCATACAAACTGTTATTGTAAACATAAAACTTTTCAACTGATCTGTGCAGTATAAACCTGACAGTTTTGTACAATGTCTGACCGAGTCATCCCCTGAACTAGTTTGGAGACCAAACTATTGTTGCCAATGTCTGATATCTCATTTGTTTCATGTATGTATTTTTATTAGGCCTGGAATTCTGGCTTTATCAGGACCTGTTCAGGACTCGATATTTTTTTCCCCAGTCTAATTTAGCACAATACAGTTAAAAATTAGTTCATTGTTCTTGGGGGTTTATACACTGTTAGTGTTCCCATGTGTCACTATTGGTATTAAAGTGAATCTGAATTACTGAACTTTACAAGGTGGACTTTAGACTGAAAGCAGATGGAGTAAATTCTCTTAATTCTGTCTGGGGTTTTTTAAAGGGAAAGAAGAATTAATTTCATCCTTTCTGCCGATTAAGCTTCAAACAGTGATGATTTGGAACATATGGGAAGTGTAAGACTATTCCCTTCTGCTGAACTGTTGTAGAGGGAATTTTATTAAGGTAAATAAGGGTGAATTATGCAAAGAATCAAAAAGTGAGGTTTTTTTTTTCCCTTTTAATTATTGTCTAGTAGAATGTTCGATCTTCAAAACTATGGGTATAAATGAAAATATTATTTCCAAGTCTATGTGATCTCAAAGCAGAAGCAGCCCAATTGTTATGCTGTTCAAGACTTCTCCTGTCAATTCTGGTCAGTAAAATCCACAGTGAGAAATTTGCTAGATTAAAAGTAAATTCATGCTAATACTGTAAGTATAGTTTACAATAATTATTGGAGTTTGAAGCATCAGAAAAGGGAAGGAAAGAAATGCTATTTGATATATTGGTCTGTCTCTTTTTTTTTTTTCCTTTTTTTTTTTTTTTTTTTTTTTTTTAATCTGCAGGCTGCTTTTTCCATAAAGGAACAACTTATTTTCTAAAAGCTATAGTTTCTAGGTACTGTGAGATCTTAAGATTATTTGTAACTTAGTGGCACAAAACTCAGCATTTATACAGTGACTGTTGCAAAATCAAAAACGTATTTCTTTTTATTTTCCTGTAGGTGAGAGAGCAGTAGTTAAAATTTTAAATGTTGTTTTAAGTCCTCCTTAAATACTGCTGGCTCTGACTATCAGAGCACTGATTAATGTGGAGGAACAGTAAGAAAAAAATTGAAATTAGTTTTTGGAATCCAGAGGTGCTTTCAATATTTCAAAATGTGTTTTCTAACACAAATTATTTTTTTTGGTGGAGATATTTTTTCCTCAAAGCAGGAAAAACGATAATAAAGTATTTCAACACTAAAATGCACTAAAAGGAAATATTTTCCCCACAAAAAGTGAAATGTTGCATCCTGTAGCTTAGTCTTTGAACCATTTGGGATTAAAGTGTACCAAGGGATTATACTGTGCTCTAAGGACAGTGAAATCAGACACTGAATTTTAAAGTGGAACCTGAAACTTCTTGGTAGTCACAAGACTGAGAGCTGATCACAAGCTTCAAGATGAAATAATGAAATTTGCAATGCTGTGAAACTTTTTTCCTTCTTAGGTAGTAGGAGTCAAGTGTCTGATCTGCACCCAGATGAGATCAAGGGCTTTCCAGAACGTGGCATAGCTCGATATGATTCATAGTCCATGGTAAAGATCCCAGTTCGTTGTAATCTCTGAAAGGGGAGAAATGATAAATAACTGAATGAGTCCTCCTCATGGTGACAGTCATCTAAAACCAAAAGGCAATATGTGAAACTCTTGGGTTGTGCCATCCTTATGCTCCATATATCCATCGTCACAAGGCAGTGGGTGATGATTAATCTTGGCATGATGCCAAAAAATCTTTCGTTAATATGCTGATGTATAATAAATGAAAAGACTTTAAAATCAAGATGCCTGAGAACTGGCTTAAGAATAATACAGCAACCCAAGAAGAGGTTTAAATGTTTCTGGTAATGATTTGCCTGCGAGAAATGGATGTGGATACAAGGTAGTGTTCTCTTGATGGGAGCTGATACTTCTCCTGGCACACAGAGATGAGTGTCCCTGCAGTCTCCTAATGCCATTCTACTTCCCCAGTAATGGTGCTGCCTGACAAATCAGCAGTTATGGGAAGAAACTGGACATAAAGAAGCTCTGAGCGGGGACAAGTGTATCACTCATCAAGCAGGTCATATTCGAGCCTCTCTTGTGTTCTCTGTATTGAAATTGTTAAATGTATGTCACTTGGTGGGAAGCTAGTTTTGTTTGTCTAAGCAGTATTTCTCAAGAGAAAATGCCACTATACAAAAGAAACTTGCCTTCTTTGTTTTAAATGGAAATAAGTGGGAAGCTGCATGTTGTAGAATTGCAAGAGTTTTCTTTTTCAATATAATTTCTCATTTTGTTCTGAATGTCTCATCCTCTGAGAAAAGTATTTCTAGAGAAATAAGATCTCTCTCCATCCAAAGTTATGATGTTATTGCTGCAGTGAGTTTTGAAATTTTTCCATTCAGGGAGGAAATTCTGTCTTCTGACAAAAAAAAATGAAAAATGATTGGTTTTGCATTGGATTCAGAAGCTTCCCTTAAAAAAAAAAAAAAAGGTAACTTTTAATGAGCAAGTCTTTCAAACAAAAGTTGATTTAGAGACCCTGTTTCTCACTGAAAACAATTGGGAGAAGAAAGATGCAGCTTACCTCAATTATGTGATGAACAAGGTTGTATCAAATTCCTTTGCTAAAAATAAACCAGAAAAAAACCCCAGAAAATTACAAATTGAACCAAGTGATAGAAATAGTTTAGGAAGAAAACTTTTGACATAGAGAAATTTTTTCACAATTCTTAGAGATGCAAAAAAGTGCATACTCTTCCTAGTTCACATTTTTGGACAGATGCCCTGTGGTATTAAGAGCAAACAGATACAGAAATCCATTCCTAGGGGACACCAGAATCAGTTCAGCAGACATAAGTGCCATTGTTAATATGTGGCTTGCTAAATATTCTGTAAGCCATAATGATAGTAATTGTTTAGTTTGCAGTTTCCTCATTCCCAGAGTATCAAGTTATGAAAAACTTTTTTCTAAATCTGATTTTTATGTTTAAACCCACTGATATGATTAACTGTAATAGACACTGTGAATATGTCATGTATGGAAACTCCATTCTGACAGTGAAATATGGCCTGTGAAGGTGCTGTTGTGGTTTAATCCCAGTTGTCAACTAAGTACCATGCAGCTCTAGTGGATAGGGAGGAGAATTGGAAAAAATGGGTAAAAGCTGTGGGTTGGGGTAAGAACAGTTCAATGATTGAAATAAAATATAAAAATAATGAAAATGGAGACCAAAAAGGGAGAGAAATAAAACTCAGGGAAAACAAGTGATGCACAATACAAATGTTCACCACCCACTGACTGATGCCCAGCCAGTTCCTGAGCACTGATTGGCCCCTCCTGGCCAACCCCTCTCCAATTTTTATACTCAGCCTGGTGTTCCAGGGCATGGAATATCCCTATGGCTGGTCCCAGGTCACCTGTCTCAGCTTCTTGTGCACCTGCTCTCTGGCAGAGCAGGGGACACTGAGAGGTCCTTGACTTAAAGGAAGCACTGTTGAGCAACAAGTAAAACATCAGTGTGTTCTCCAAAACACAGCACTGCACCAGCTGCTAGGAAGTAAATTAACTCTGACCAGGACAGGTGCAAAATAAATGCTGAGAAACAATGACTTTCTTTGACTGCAGCTTTCAAAAGTGAGGGAATCCTGAAGGCTTTTCCTTTCAAATACTTTTGTTTTGCTATGTCTGCCTAAGGTCAAGTGACTTGTTAATCAGTTTATAGAGGAGTTCATACATTGTGATTTCCTAGATACAGTACAGTGAATAGTTTCTGAATAAAATGTAACACCTCATACTTTCATCTTGATCTGTATATTGGTGTATTATTTATATATTGGCAGTGATTTTATTTTTTTAAAGTCTGAAAGACCTCCCACAGTAAATTAATAATCAGTTAAAAACCAAAATGGACAAGACCTACCTCTCTATTCCCACAAATTATTAGTAGTGATTCTCTTGGAAGGGTGGATGGAGCCTGACTTTGAGTCTCTTGGACTAGTTTCAGTGGCTTTAAATGAAAATTTCAAGGTATATTGAGAGGAGAGCATGCAAAAAATAGAGGGAGTGGAGAACAAGATACAGTCCAGAATGAATATCTACTGAAGGAGTCACTGCCCTGTGTAGAAATCCTAACTGAAAATTTTAGTCACATTAGAGTATAAAAAAAAAAAAGTTGGATCCATTCCAGGTTGGGGGGCGGGGGATAGTGGTGGTGCAAAGCTTATGAATCAAATGTGTTTGTGTTCAGTCTCCCATTTTCAATGGGCAGCAGTTTGAACCAGTTCTTTGTTTATTGGAAAATATTTGTGTGCTTTCAGAGGCCACTGAGTCAGAGAGCCATACGGAGCAATCGAAATTACAAGCAAATATTTTCCTCTTTCATGCCGTTAAGTGCTTAATAAATCCCTATAAACATGAGCTTTGCTAAATAAGACAGCATAAACAGGCTTTATTAAGCCCAGAATTAATTTACTTCACAGCCACTTTGAGAACATGTGGCAGAGAAGATCAGCCTTAAAGTGAATGTAGAAGTCTCTGGTGCTGACTTTGAGGCCACAGCTGTTTAAGTGCATCTCAATGTGGGCATGAACTGGGCTGGTGGTCCCAAGTGTGATAGTAGGACTGACTGCTGGCTTCAGCAATAAGAGGTTCAGGAGCTGCACTGAGCAGCAGAGCATTTCTGTGCCTAAACCAAAGGAAGAATTACAGCTGTGCACCTCCTCCTGCCTCTGCAACTGCTGATATTGGAGAACAGTAGATGGGTTGGTGCCTCTGCCACCTGTTTCCTCCACACCATGAAGGTGTTGGTGTGTATCTGAGTTCCATGGTACTCTGGCATTGATACAGTTCCCTTCCTGGGCAGACCTGGATGCCTCCTTTTTCCCATCAGTTTAACAAGTCCAGACTGGGAGCTGATGGTGGGAAGGGAGGTATGTAGAGATGCCTGGGAGAAGGTCCAGGGGAGCAGTCCACAGCTTTTATGTGGACAGACTGTGCACAGAGGAGAGGTATATGGGTGTCCCAGGAGTGCAGGCTCTGAGAGCGTGTGGATAAAAAGGTTGGGTCCTTGAGGTAATGGGAGAAACCAAAGGAATAGAGTTGAAAAGACAAACTGACCATAAATCCAATTGTTCTAAAGATTGCCCAGAATGCTTCCTCAGATGAAATTTCTGTAGGTACCAATAACCAACTTTAGAATTCACTGCACCACAATAGAAAAATAAAATAATTTGCATCTTTTTCTTCAAGAGGCAAATTGAATTATTCTCCTTCTACTGAGAAAACTGTATGCTGGCTGTGGGAGCTGGATTATGATTTTAGTTGTTGTCTGAATCCAAAATAACTGTCAGCTATAGCTCTGTCTAAGTGCCTGAAAGTGTAATCAAAATCTGATCATGACATAGTGCATGGGGATGTATGTGGTGATGCTAAGGGATGAAGATATCCCTTCCTTTTCACCCCTTTCACCACTGCTTTTTGCTCTCCATCTGGTGCCCTTGTTGTGTGAGTGTGGACCCTTCCCCTCGATTGATTCAGACTCAGAGCTGTGCCCAGGGTTTTCACAGCCCACATTCATGAGTATGGACCAAGACTGACTAGCAAAGAACTTGTTTATGTGGGGGCAGAACTTGGCAAGTTTTTGACTTTATCTTTTGAAAGAAGACCAAAGAGGCAGACAGATAATTAATTCATTCAGTGCTCCTATACTTTGTGGACTGGGACCTAGCAAGTGTTTAACCGATAACAGTAAAAGGTGGCAGGAAGAAAGATTTTTACACTAGACTCACATGGTCTGCCTAAAGTCTTCTGATCTCATTTCTGACTGATTTTAATTTGCTCATCTTGTTTAAATTTTCTTCATCTAGGCACTAAAGACAGCGTCCAAGTTGATAAAAATAACTGTCATTGCTGAGATCTTCGAAGCTTTCCATGTGGGAGAAGTTTCCTTTTACTTGCTTCTCAGAAAGGTGGTTCCTACAGCTTAGAGCCAAGGCACACTGAATTAGAAAATACATGTGTTTCTACACCCATTTCCAAGCAAAATATTATTAAATCCGTGGAGCTTCTTTACGTCAGTTGGCATTTCTGTCACAATTACAGAATGTACTTTTAGGCTGGCTGAAATGTGCACTTAAAAAACAAAAAGCCAAACAAAAAAACAAAACCAAAAAATCATGCTCTTTAATATGCAGACATGTAGGGAAAGAGTGTGGTAATGAATTTGGCTTAGTTTGTTGAGCCTGGGCCAAATTCTGATCTCAGTTACACTGGCCTCAGCTGAGTTGCTCCAGATTTTTACCAGTCGACTGCAGCCAAACTGTGTTCTTTTGTCCTTTAGCATTTATTAATATTTTAGGGGCAGGAAATGGGGATAAGCTTAAAGTATAAGGATTTAAGAGTCCTGTCCTAAATCTGTGGTTTGAGAATACTTTAAGATATACAATATATATTTTCAGTCACTGGTTACCTGGTCTCACAGGTGAGATGTTCCAAGACTTTCTACATATTCTACATGTGTATAGATATCACCCTTTGCACAGAAGTAAAAAAATATAGCTCCAACATCATTGTATCTATATCAGCCGAGTCTCATGTAATCTGTGAAAGCTCTTTCTGAACACTGTCAGTAACTGCCTTATTATAGACCATGGATTAACACACCACTGGGCAAGGTATGCCTCTGTATATTTAATAGCTTTAATCTTCCTAGCTATATACAGCTCTTAGGACTTTGCTTTTGAATAGTTTTGTCTTTGAAATAAAATGTTTAAACTTATCAAATGCAGCAAATTATAGCATTTATGACCTTTTAAGTTAGAGAATCTGTAGTTCTCTATGTGTATGTGTGTTTGTACACACACCCCTCCCTCACTGTTCATGAAAGCAGTGGCTAAGCTGTTAGTCCAGAGGGGATATGATCTGTTATTTTGCATGAGTACTTACACAGTGGTAGCAGGAGAAAATCACTTAAGTCCTTAAGCCTGTGTCTGTGCTAAAGCATGTTAGAAATGTTCTTGCAGATGAGAACTCAGTAATCTGTACCTTTATATTATTGGCATTGTCCCTGGCATGCTGTTGATCATTTGTCACTCTCCCAAACAATTCCTTGGCATGGCTCAGGGGTTAGTACTGTTTGGCACCAGTCTCCATAGGTTTGACCAGCCTATTCCAAAAAAGTAAATGAGTTAATAGTATGACTGTGGAGGGGAGGCCATGCCGGTGGTCCTTGTTGTAAAGAACAACCCCGTGTGAGAAGCAAATCAGGTCCTATACCTTTTTATATTATTTAGTTTTATTTATACTAGTAAATTAATCAAGAACAACTCTTGTCAGGTTGGTGATAATATATTTGTTAAATCAGTGCATGGTTAAAAAAACCCAAAACAAAATAAACAAAAAAACCCCCAAAATCAAGACCAAAGGAAAAAGTCATGGTACCTCCTGTGAGATATATTGAGTGTCCTTGAATTCCTTACTCTAGATTAAAATTACTAAGCAAAAAGAGACTGGATTCTTCAAGAGTAAATCTAGGATGTTAGAGATTACCCTGGTGAAACATTCTTTTCACAGAAAGGATAGTGATGGTGTTGTACTGCCATATCAGCCAAAGAGGTTGACCAAAATCAGCTTTTGTAAACCACAGCAAATGCAGAGGCATTTACCTCTTTCCTAAAGAGCTTAGAGCCTAAGATTACTAGGGAGCTTCTCTGGGAGGGAGGAAACATTACACATGCTATATGCAAAATCTAAACCCATTCCCTTTTTTAGTACCTATCATTTTAGAGAGGACAATGTGAGCATTGCTGGACAGAGCTGAAAGCTCTATTATTATTAAATAATCTCAGTTGTTGGGTTTTTTTGGTTGGATTTTTTTTTGTTTTAGTTTATTTGTTTGGGTTTCCTCCCCCCTGCCTTCTCCCTCCCTCAGGCTTCAGTTTCCTTATTGTCATCTATTCACTTCCATATGGTGTTTTTTCTAGTTGGCAAGCACTACAATTGGCTTTCTTGGAGAGATCAACTGTAAAAAAAATTAGAAAATGAGATACATTTGCAAGGCTTTTCGTCTTCCCAAGCAGTCTGAGTACTGAATGGAGGAGCTTCAGGGTTGAGAGTCTGAGTTCATAGAATCACAGGGTGGTTTGGGTTGGAAGGGACCTTTCAAAGGCCATGTAGTCCAATCCCCCCTGCAATAAGCAGGGACATCTTCAACTAGATCAGGCTGCTCAAAGCCCTGTCCAGCCTGACCTGGAATATTTCCAGGGATGCAACATCTACCACTTCTCTAGGCAACTTGTGCCAGTGTTTCACCACCCTCATTGTAAAACAATTTCTCCTAGTATCTAATCTAAATTGACTCTCTTTTAGTTTAAAAGCATTACCCCTTGTCCTATTATTCCTGTTGCCCAAGCAAAATCACTGTCTGGGCACTAAAAGACGTGAACACCAGGCAGAGAGTGTGCATCCTGTCCTATCAGTAGGTTGTATATGCCAAAGGTATGCCATCTGAAAATATGTCACCATAGTCCTGGTGGCTTGATCAGCCTGAAACATCTGTTAGGGAGTCCAGCTCAGGTAACTGAGATGCAGATTTGGCTCCCTGTTTTGGGAGGAGCCAGGAGATGCTCTTAAATTTGAGGGATTCTGATTTCTGATACGGAGCTGTATGAATTTGGATCCAATTTGGCAAGCTTCTCATTCAACTCTTTACCTTGTGTCTTTGTGGAACACCTTCAGGGTGCTCCACACAGTGAGGAGACAGTGTAGGGTCTATAGATGTTTAAACATAGCAGACCCTGTACTGCAGGACCATATGCTCATCTTTCTCCCTGATACTTGGCCAGAACTGACATGTTCAAGTCTCTCTTGCAACAGACATGGCTTGGAGAGTCCTGACATGATCTTTTAGAGGCAGGTGAGACTTGGCTGCAGTGAGGGTGCCCACTACAGATACTACTGGGGATAACAGAAAAATTGGAAGTACTCATAGGCATCAGTGTAGCATTGTATTTGGAATGTGATGTCATTTAGCCCGTTCTACTTTGTCATTAAGGCATTAGGACAAAGAGATATTTTGCGTTTATTTCATGTTAGTCCTGACTCCTTGTTCCTCTTGTGGACATCCTCATTCAGGTGTGCTCAGACTTCACCTGTGCTGTCAGAGGACAGTTACATGGCTTGCTTGTTTGCTGCAGACCTGCTGTTTACTCTGGCTATTTACATAACCTACAGGTCTGGTAACAAACTGTGATTGCAGTTACCCTGCAATAAACCTGGAGTGATTTTGGTGCAGCAGTTGTTACTTTTCTTCAGAAATTCAAGTTAGAAAGGGTCCCTTTATCTCCAAGCTGGTATCAAATTGAAGACAGAAGGCAGGGAACTCTTTTCTAGCTGAATTCCTGAGGACACATCAAAACCTCTTAGGGGCAGGTCAGCCAATGGAGAGGGAAATTTATGAGCAAAGACACAATTCTGTATCATAAAAATAGGGGATGGTATTTAATGTAAAAAAGTCTCCAAGTGAACCTCAGGGTAGAATGGCATCTTCTTATCTAGACTGGTCTAACTCGTACAATTTTGCAAAGGAATAATCTCATAGCTTGCATTCTGATCTCATGCTTGGATTGCTTTAGACACGAAGTTCGATTGTTACAGTAATCCCCTGGTGTAAATGAAACCAGAATCAAACCAGGTGCTTGAGAACCACACCTGCAAAAGAAAGAGAGTCTTTCAGCATCTCTTTCTGCCCTTCCATTCCTTTCACCCACATTAACAACTGTGACAGTGTTTACATTCCAGGCTCTTAGACTAAGAGTCTCTTTACTTTAGGATCATGGATACACATAGAAGTGAATGAACACTGTGGTGATCTTGCCTATCCAAAGAAAACAGTAGTTTATTTTTTCTTGATCTGACCATGCCTTCTTCCTGAGTGTATCATATGACAGATCCTAAGAAATAAGCCAAAAAAGGGGGAATACAGATAGATAGTGCAGTACGAAATTCAGATTGTTGGCTGTGTGTTTGCATGGAAAACTCCCTGGTTAAAAGTACTGCTGACTGGGCATGGAATAGTTAAAGGATGTTCATTAATAAACAGTGGAGACCTCCAACAAAACTAATGCCTCACAAAGACATGATGCTGAACTTCATTAAAACCAGACTAACAAACAAGATGTTACTCTGTTGTCTAATTGGTTTAGACTTATTGTGTGTGCCTGCATCTAATTATTTTTGTGTGCTTTTTACACCACAAGCTGGGACTGTACAAGTGTTTCATTGACCCTGTCTTAAAATATTTCTGCAGTGTCCATGTTCTCTGTTTTTCAGTGCATGCCCACTGCTGAGGACACAGCTCAGTTGTGTAACAACATGATAAAGAGACTTCTTTCTATCTGAGTGACATGCCAGGTATGTTTAAGACTTTTCTCACTCTTCTGGCTGAGTAGATGACAAAGTTGGATTTATTTTTTTTCCCCCTGTTGAGCTGCTGCTCTGCTGTGACTGAGGAACCTGCACTGAGACCATGCAGGATCAGAAGTCAGCCAGACAGCTGCATGTTGCAGAATATCACCAGATCAGGATCTTAATTACCTACACAAACCATAAAATGTGATAAAGTAGGGCACACTCTTGTTGGGAGAGTTACTTGGGAGATTCTGTAGCAAATGTCCCTGATTTACTAGTGGCAATGCTATCTCTGTACCTCTAAGAAGAAGGTGGTGTAATTTTTGTGCAAGTATTTAGTGCAGCCTTTGCAAATCATCTTGAGCTGTGGAAGACCTGATCTCTGTACTTCTGTGCAGTACCCAAGAAGTGCCAGCTCTCTGAACACCCCTTGGGGCATTTTGCCACAGACTGTGCATCCAAATGCTGTCTGCTTATAGCAGCTTAGTGCTGCCAGGGAGGAAAATCATACTAGGGGCAGGTTGCATTAGAATTTTTTACTAAAAACTCTCTCTGGCTGCTCTTCTCTGGGTATTTTCCACTATTGAACTTGCTTGCGCTTACAGTAAACAAACTGAAGTCCAAATTAGTTTAGGAAGTGTGCACTGGAGCTGGAACTGACCCAAGAGAGTATGGATTTGTTGTCTTGTTTGCCATACTATCTGAACGTTATCCACTGTGATTTCTCTGTCAATACCTCAGATGTTTTTGGTAGTAAGTGGGCTTTGTGAATATAGAGAAATCAAGACCAATGTAATCATAGAGGCTTATCTGACCTTTTCAGGCAGCTCTTCAGTGGTAGAATTTAACAATGCTAGTAAGGTTTGTGTAGTAGCTGCTCCCTGCATTACCCAAAGGACATCAAACTCCAGTCAGAGAGCTGGCAAGTTCCCACAGTGTTAATGTCCTCTATCCTTTAGTACCAACTTCACTAACTTACATGGGTTAATGCAATCTTATTCTTGGGTTGAGTACATTGTTCCTGCAATTTTTCTTGGATATTAACTACCAGCTTAAGAGCAGGAAAGGTTTTTCCACTGTGTTATCCATAGCTGACATTGTGTATCTTGGCATAATTTACTGCTGTATCTTTTTGGACTGCAGCACATGAAGCAATGTTTGGAGTTGTGGTTCTCTTCTCTCTTGTTGATGATTGGTCTGTAAATTTTGAATTTATCTCTATCTGCTCCTCTTTTTTTTGTTCTCTCCTTTGCTGGTCTTGCTTAGTTAGATAAAAACATCTTGGGGCAGAGATGGCCTTTTGCTGTGGTAGAAATCCTGCCTCTGCTGATATGAGCAACAAACCTGTACTTCATTTGATTTTGGAGCCGAGATTTCACCCTGTGTGTTTATATGATGCTTAGCAAAATGAGTCATTGATTTGTTTTTGAACCTTAAGGTTCTTCTGAATTATTAGTAACAGAGAGATAAAAGGATTGTACAGGAAAGTAATTGCCTTTTTTTTACATTGTGCAGGATGTCTGTCCATTTCTGTTGTGTTATGGATCTCCCTTACCCTTCTGCTCAGTATTTCCTCTTGAGCCCTTTCCAGAGGAACTGATTTCAGCTTTTGACTGTGTCAACATAAATGTGGAGATGAGTGAAATCATTCACAGGTTACACCTATCAAGCTGAGTCGGCATGTGGGAACTGTGTGTTATCCACAGGGTATCAGCTCAGGCTAAAGGCAGTAAAGCTGTTACCCTGTGACATCCAGTGCCTGGAGGAATCAGAGCTACTTATACCATGTAACACAACTGTTCCTATCAAATACTAGGTAGTGTACCATGGACATGCTATCAAGGCCCTTACTTTGTTGGAAACATGAATAAGATGACTTTATCTTTCTGCTGCTCCCCTTTCCATGCATTATCAAAAACTTACTGTTCTCATTATGAGAGGGATTCCTGATGCTACAGGTCTGTTTCTCAAGAGGACTTCAGTGTATCCTCAGTCTTAGCTGAGACCTCTTGGTTTTGATGAACTTAGCTCCTGTAAGAACCAAAGGTGTATTGATCAAACTCAGAGGTTGACTGGTGCTACAAAGAAAGCTGGCAGGTTTGGGCAGTGCTATATACATGGTAGGTCACAATGACATTAATAGCGATGCATTTTGCAACCACTAGTGTTAAATCACAGATGTTTTCCTCTCTCAATCTCTTCCTGGAAGTAGTGCCTTAGTTGAATTTGCAGCAATGAACATACTGGAAAAGGGAAGTGCTCTGAAAGCTGGCCTCAGGGTATCTCCAACTGGGTAGCTTTATAAATAACTAGTGCTATCTCTAGGATTCCTTGGAACAGAAATTGTGGTGCCCGGTGTATTTCTGCTCTGGCTGAGCTATGTTCCTCTAAATGCCCTCTTGCTGCAGTAGTTGATGCAAGATTCTTCTGCCAAATATGTCTGTTCTCCAGAGCATCTCACAGATTCATTTTTGTTGGCTTTAGTCTGAAGTTGTTCTCAAGCTCCCGTCATGCTGACTCGTACAGACAGTCATGGCACTTGTTTCCAAAAAGAAAATACGAAAAAGGAACTCTAGGAGAGAGTGAAAGGGCAGAACTAGCCTAGCTGGTGGAATCCTGGCTATTCCATTCCCCTTGTTTATTCATCAGTTCCCAGATTAGTAACAGGAGCTTTGGGGCTGTGACTTCAATCTCTGACGTGGCTTTTCAAAAAAAACATTCTTCTGACTACTTCCCTAGGCATTTCTAGTCGTTCCTTTTCATTCATTGGGTCTTCCACTAGAAATACCTGTTTGCAACATTTGTGTGCCTTTCAAATACTATTTTTAGCATATGTCTTTGTGCACTATCTTTCACCCATAAGCCCATTTAAATTTTTCATGTCACTTCGTTAGTTGGTTGATGGCATTTTGAAAATTTAGTTGAGTTGCTGTTTGGCTGGGATGCTGATTTGACATCAGACAGGTTTTCGTGGAGCTGTTCCAAACTTTTCCAATGTTAAAATGATCATGTTTGATAGAATACTGACAACAGGTGTCCTGTTTTTGCCAACAGTGGTCTTAGACTGGCTGCCAACATGTAGTGTTTGCCAGCATACCACATGTCTTATGCTGCGCTATTTTTAAAACTATACTCTGTGAAAGAGCTGAGAAGCTTTTAAAATACCTGTTAGCATCTAATGGAAACTGCACATGACTAGAATATGCAAAGCTGTAAAGCATGATTGGTATAATCTTTGCTATGAGTTGCACACTGTACCTTTGTAGGGCAAAATGTGAATATTTCCACCCTTTTGAACATTAGCTGGTCAAGCCAGGTATTCCATCTGTACTTTAACAGGTGCTTCAGGCCATAGTGTAAAATCCTATTAAATAATTATATGGCATCATTACTGAGAGACATTTTCCTCTGAATTCCTAGCAGTTGATGTTTGGCTGGCATTCTGGAGCATGAAGGTTGGTATCTTAAATCCTTACTTAGTATCACAGTGAATGTTTTCTCATTATCTGTATAACTATTGAATCCTTCTCTCAGTCCTCCAATGTGCTTCATTATATCTCATAGTGCTTGTTTTACTTTTATCCTGTGCTGCTTACTGGCGGAGTGTCTCACCAGTTGGGGGGTTATGTTTCGTGCAGGAAGAAATAATCTCTTCAATTTTAGATCTCCTGACTCATGATCCTGCTTTGTGTCACATCCTCCTGTAGCGATAGAAAGAAGTTAAAAGTAGCCAGATGGAAACTGGCTAATTCACACATTTGGAGAAAAGGCCGCCCCTGTGAACATTCATAGTGTAGAGCTGACTGTAAAAGCCTTCTTTAGATCTTTAATCAGCTTCAGATAATCACGTTATCTAAGGGGAAACTATCTATTTGTATAGGTTGTTGCAGGAAAAGCATAGAAAAAGCTGGAAAGCAGATATATCTTCTGGCAACGCCTTCTGTGTTCTAGCAGAGATATGAAGAGTTCAGTAACCTTTTTAGCAATAACATATTTTCACAGACAAGAAATAACTTGAAAATGTTGCAGATTTTTTTTCCCTACTAGGATATTTCAGCATAGTGAGTGGGTCAAAATCAAGGTATAAAAATATTATCAGTGAGAACAGGTGTATTTTACAGGTTTAATTTGTATTTCGTTTAATATTTGTTTCTAGAGCAGGTCTCATCAGTTGTCTTTGAACTGAGATTTTTCCCATGATACACAGTGTAACTTTCATCAAACTGTCACCTTTCCTGTCATCTCTAACTATTTCCTCTAACTCACACCACAGAGATAGATGAAGAGATGTGTCCTTGGTGGTAGAGGAAGAAAAAGAGCTTGAAAGACCAGAATCTAGTACAAATTCAGTGGGACAAAATGGACCATCTTTGTTATAGCCATAGATTTTTCTGTTGAGTTTGGAAGGTCTGAAGTATTGTACTTCTAGTTCTGAGCTTGTATCAGTAGAGCAAGAGAGAATCTGTGCATTTTAGGCCAGAGAACCTGAAAAATGCAGTGTTTCTGTGTTTTAAGGAACTTTTATAGGTCAGGCTTTCGTTAATGCTGTTAAGTTTTCTAATCTCATTTCAGCCACACATTTATGTTGCAAAGAGTAGTAATGCCAGAGGATTA
Organism: Pseudopipra pipra; assembly: GCF_036250125.1. Taxonomy (NCBI): domain Eukaryota; kingdom Metazoa; phylum Chordata; class Aves; order Passeriformes; family Pipridae; genus Pseudopipra; species Pseudopipra pipra. The sequence continues at coordinate 10,696,396 of NC_087559.1, forward strand.
GCCAAACTGGGGTTAGCATTGCAACCTACAGGTATTAACTTTTCCAGTGCCAATGGCATCAGCAGAAACAGGAGAAATGCCATTGTGTGCCTGCTGTGAGCTCATGAGATGCTGTAGTATGTGCAGAGCTCTGTGGTAGTTCATAAATGCCAATGTGTTGCTCCACAGAGAACATTAAAGTTAAATCTGGATAAAAAAATGCCTTTCTGCTTATTTCTGACTCCTAGCTAGTTGATTTATTTGTTACAGATCATTTTTTGCTATTCCCAGAATGGCTTCTCAGTATTTGAATAAATCTTGTAATATAACTTAGCTTCAGAAATGAAAAAAAAAAAATCTGTTTTTTCCTCTCTGCACAGCCCCATTGGTTGCCCACAGAGGAGTCTTTTAAAGAAACTGGGCACATGCTTTAAGTTTTCAAGTAGCTCAAATAGTAATTGCGCCGTGGGTTATTGTTAGAATTACTATGACAGAGGCTAATTAAAAAGAATGCTGTTGCCTTTTAGGAAGAAAAACAAGTTTAATTGGTAACATCCCAGACATGTTCTGCCAGAGTCTTCCTCTCATCTTTTCCTAACTGGTTTTGATTAATGCAATTTTAACCATAATTTCTCTGTGTAACTTGGCTTCTAAGATTCTTTCTGCCAAATTGCATTATTGTTCTCTACTTGATGGAACTGTTTACAAGTGTCATTTTCAGAATACTGTTGTGGGAAGGCACTGTACTCTTGCTGCTACTTAGTGTTCTTTCTCACTACCAAGCAGATAAACCAAAATTTAATAAATGTAAAGGGAAAAAAGCCTCTTTTCTGTGCATCCTGGGGTTTACACTGCACTAGAGGCAACCAGTTACAGTAACTCTACACAGTCTACGTTTGTTTTGACATAGCCCATAGATATCAGTTTAAAGCTAAACCTTGTAACCGAGTAGCAGGATGTTGACAGTTTAAGCCATATAGGGAGGAGGTTTTCAACTCACCTATTGGATGAGGTGCCTCTGTCTCCGTGTGTCCCGAGGTGACCAACTTTTTGTTTTGAAGCCTTCCCCGGCAGAGGGAAGGTCTGTGTTCCAGTAATGAAACCATCAGAGCTCCAAATGAGTCCCTTGTGTAACTGACAGATAGGTGCAGTGCAGAGTTTGATTCAGACTCTGAAAAGACATAATAGACCTAAAAAAAATATTTAAAAATCCTCAAAGCCCCAACCGTTTCAAACTCAAAATAAAGTACTGATTAGCTGCAAGCCTGCTCATACACATAAAACTCTGTATGACAGCTGCAGCAGAGCTTTTTTTCCTAGTAGAGTAATTCCTTTGCCTCAGCCTAATTCTCTTACCAATGGAGATTAACCTTCTGTGGACAGTGTACACCATTCTGTCTTACCCGTGAGATAACGTTAGCCCTTTCTTAACCCGAGTTCACAACTGAACCAAGCTCGTAGATCCAAACTCTTCTGAACCTGAGGGGTGGGGAGAAAAGGAATCACATACAGATTTTTCTGACTTACAGATGCTACTACAGATTACTGGGAACATAATCTTGCCTTCATTTATGGAATAATATTTATATTCAATTTGGGCCTGTTCGACTGTTGCATAACTACCCAGGTTTGAGTGGGGCTCCACCAGCTGGGTATTTGACTCGTTTTGTCTTACAGTGTGTTGGTTTTAATTTTCTTCTGTATAGCTCAGAGCAGTTTGAAAAGGGCATTACAAAATTTGGGGCATGTGAGCTCTATTCCCAGCAGCACAGTGTGTGTGGGGGTGCATATCTGAGCACAACTCAGCACTCACTTTTCTCTGTCTCTAAATTTTCTCTTTATTATTTAAGTCAGGATCTGGAGGGGAGCAAGGTAGAATAGTAGCAATACTTATTACCATGATACACTGAAACAGTTGCCTTGCTCTGTTGAAATCATTGTATGGGTGCACAAGTAGAAGGCTGCGTATGCACAGATGGCACAGGACATGCAGGAGAGTGATGTAGCTCGTTACTTGATAAATGTTTCTGTGAAGAAAGTGGCACTGCCACGTGGTTTGGTGCCTCTGCATCCAGCATTTTATCATTCTTGCTCCCCTACCATCCAGTATCGTCTGGGACCTTCTCTAAGAGATGTTTCATGTATTTCAGCACTACTTGGAACTGTAGAGATCAGGCTTTGAGAAAGACCTACAGTAAAAACTTTCCCAGTTCACTGGGGATGTTGTTAGCTTCTCCTCCCCACGTCTCTAAAAACAGAGAGCCAAAAACAACACTGAGTCACTCCAAGCTTGCTCTTCCCCAAAGCATAAGCAGCGTTCCCCACCCCACCCACATCCAGGGATGTATTGCTGCAAAGAGCTCTGAGAAGGGGTGAGGGCTGGTTGCTGAGCCCGTTCCTGATGATCCTGAGTACGTTTTTTTTTAGCTGCATTTTGCATGGTTTTTTCCAGCTGTGGCACAACGTCTATGCAGGTGCTCCATCATGCATTGCAGAAGGAAGGGACTGAAAGGGATGGGGTTGTAATGATTTGGTGTTCAAACTGATTTGGCTCATGTTTGCCTAGGCTGAGGAGTGCTCGTATGAGCAGCCTGGCTGGATGGATGTTATGAACAGCTGTGGTGCATTCAGGGCTATGTTATAGCTTCAGAAGGATGTTTCTGGAGTGCCTTGCTGAGCAGAGCTGGGTTGTTTGCTAACTGGTTGCCTTCCCATAAATATGCACTGAGAGAAAATTTGAAAGAAACCTTCGTGTTACTGAAAGCAAAAATTGTTACCCACGGAAGTCTGAATGTTTTATGGACCTCTTTTCCTTCGCTCAGAATATTTCCAAACTGTATTACAGGGACATGGTGCAAAAGCTGCACTGTCCAATTGGTGTACATGGCATAAGAATAGAGATGGGCTTGAAATGGGCCAAGGACAAGGAGCTGACTGGAAACAACTTGGCCAAGGCAACCTACCAGGGGACACTTACTGCTGAGGACAACTGGGCTTGTGCCTGTCCCTATGTATTCAGGGGATACTCTTGCTGCCCCCAACTCCTTAAAGTCCTGCAGCTCCTACCAAATGGGTATTTTAGTTTGATTCAGTATTCAGTGGCACATGATTTATGAGCTGTGCTCTCTGATTTATGGTCTGTATGGCTGGCAAAGAAATCAGGATCAGGCATCTGGCTATTGTGCAAACGGGGATGACACATAATATCCAAAAACGCAGGAAAGATAAAATTACACAGATTGTTGAAATACTCTCTTCAACTGTGTTGCTCATGTGAATGAGTAAAATAAGAATAAGGGTTGTTGGGTTTTGTGTGCAAGTTGGGTTTTTTTAACTCCATTTTCCCCTTTGTTGCCTAGTTCAGCCCAGCCAGCAATGCTGGACTCTTTAGTGTAATTTGCAATTCTGAATTTGGGTATTAACATAAAACCATTCTTTGGGTTTCTACCAACCGATGGAATTGTTTTATATTTTCCTTTCCCAAGCTCCAAATAAAATGTGCTTTTCTGACATGCTAAAAAGCTTGGGCTTCTGACTTGCTGGATATTTTATTACTTTCTTAACATTTTCCTGAATGTGTATTTGAAGAATTGCCTTTTTCATTCAGTACTTGTTAAACCTCAGCAGTGGAGATTCAGCCATGAAGTACGTGAGAGGAACTAAACTGGGGAGGGAAGAATTACAGATATAGGGTGTGTGCTGTCCTGTGACAACGGTATGAATTCAAAGTGATTTCACTGAAACTTGTGGTGTAATTGAGAGTAGAATCCAATCTCTTCAATTTCATCAAAGTGAATAGCAAGAGATTATAATCAATATCATCCTGGACTGAGTTCAATCATAGTTGATCAATGTCTTTCCTGCTGAGCAGTGTGGCAATCACTGTTCTTTGTTTAACCTTTCGTTTGAATAAGAAGTTCCTCTTTCTTTATTTCTAAAGAAAAATTTCTGCTGAAGCAAAGCACTTCTTATTTTTTTTAATGCAATTACTGAGCTGTAAAAGTGAAGACTTCTTTAAATGCCAGAATGTGCATCTGTGTGCGAGAAAGAAGGTCAGCACTAGAAAACAACTTACAGGGATGAAGGTAGGGAGACATAAACACATAAAAATGGTCAAGAATGATCTTGAGAAACTCACGAACTTGGAAGAGTGTTAGAAGAGCTAGTACGTCCAAAGGTCCAATTAAGGATCTGAGATATTCAGACCTAGATTTTTCCAAAGGATCCAGCTCACTTTAAATTTAAGGAAGGCTAAATACCTGGGTATCCTTGAGGTTGTGGGAAGACCTGGTACAATGCTCTCTAGGTTATAGGTGGAGTTGGAAACCATCATGGAAATGGAATCAGACTGTTTTTGCAATGAGAAAGGTAAGAGGAATACATGGAGTCGAGACAGAAGAAGAAAACCTGAGGCTGAGGGCACTAATGGCTATTCTTCAAGAAGCTCATCTCGTTTTATCTACTATCAGGACCTGCTGCTCTAGGTGCTTTATGCTCTCCCTCAGCAGACATCACTCTGGATTTCTAGGGCTGTGACAGAGGGAAAACAAATGCTTGGACCATGAGGCTTTTACCATACCTTGCCTGTTGTCCTTGCAATTATGCCTACATCTGACTTCCTATCCCAAGGTCACACAAACAGCTTTTGTGGGACTACCCTCAAATTTCCCTGAGTGCCAGGGGTCCTTGCTGCCTGAGGGACCCACCCTTCACTTTCCTTCGCACCGCACATATAAAACAAAGACAGTGGAATACAGTCTGCCCTGAACAGTAGAGTTAAAAACCCATATACTACTTAGCCTCTGTGCTAGTATTGGAAGAAACAGTCTTTTTGATGTGAACAACTCTATGTGAAGGATGCTTTGCAATTGCCTGCGAAGAAATGGTAGAGAGTGCAATTCAGTGACCCCTTATCACAGAGACTCTGTTAAAGATGGCAGTGGGCAGATGTTGAAGGGCCGGGGCAGGCATGAGACTTGAAGTGAGTCCCAGGCCCCTGTGAGATCCCAAAATAGCAGGAACTGGCAGCTGCTACTTTGCAGGGAGGTGAGTGGCTGATAGTAATGTATTGCCTCCATGAAAGGCTGAAACTTCCAACTATCAAATGCTGTCTGCCAGCTTGCCTGCACTGTCTATCACCATCCCCACCCTTTAATTTTGGAAAGAAGACTGAATTTTTTTGTGGCGCCCATGAAAGGTCACTGACCTGAGGTTTTAGTCTCTGCTGTGTCATTGACTGGCATTTGGCTGGTAACATTCATTCTATTAAGGGCATAGTTAAGAAAAGCGTAGTGAAAGTGGATCGAATACTTCAAGACAACAGCTTAAAATTTTCCATTTGCTCTTCTCTTCAGCAGAAGATGAAGTATTGAGTAAAAAAAAAAAAAGGTGTGAAAATATCCACGTTGCTTAAGAGTCCTTTTTTTCCCTTGCTGAGGAAAGACCACTCCCTTTACCCCCACTCACTATTTCTCACTTGGTAGACAAAAACTGAACATTTTACCCCAGGTTTAAAAAGTCATAAACCCTAAACTTGGAGTGACTGTTCTAAACCATATGATTTCTGGCACTTTAAAGATAATTAACTATTCAGAAACTAGCACTTCTCTCCCACAGGCTTCCAGCCCGTTGGGTGTACTGAGAACAGCATATACTACAGCTATGGTTTGTGGTGATAGTGTTTTACACTTGTGCAATTATCTTGCCAGAGGCAAAGGATATTCTGGGAAATCAGCCAGGAGAAACTTAAAGTAAGCAGGGCAAGTGGTATAAATGTAAGAATAGGGTGGGATGCTTGGATGTGGAAACAGTTGGCCTGGAATTGTTCAAACTTTTGAAAGTGTTCAAACTTTGTGGCAACCTCAGAAAAGGAAGCTTAAGTGAAGCATTTATAAATGCTCGGGCTTTTTTATCAACCTATCCTATTAATATTAAGAAGCTTGAGGAGACAAAAAAAAAGATAAACACATTGCTCTTGGGCCATAAAGGCAGTTGGATCAATGCGTGGGTACGTAGATCATCAGCTTCCAAGTAAAAAGGATCTGGCTCTCTTCGGCACTGCTCACATGACAGAGAAGAGCAAGCCAAAGCTCTATAAAGTGAAGGGGCCAAGTGTCCTATCTTCACTGAACTTAAGCCTTATTGCTTCTTTTTTCACACACGCACAGGAGATCCAGATCCAGCACGGATGAGCTGAATTCCAAGCGTGTAAGTGCATCAACTGTCAAGCGAATGCACAAGAAAAGGTTGGAAGAGAAACAGATTTAGTTGTTTTAATGTGTATAAGTGTGGATATTGGAGAGAGAATTCACCTCTGCTAAACAGAATGCCAGAAGATACATTTACTCACAGAGAAAACAAGGCATATGAAAAGAAAGTTGGTCTACAAAGTCCTCTGGTGGAGAAAGCAGTTGAAGAGGAAAATTCAAGGGAATAGGAAGGAGAACAAACTAGTGGAATCAGTACATTCCAGACATAACATTCTCAAATGGAAAAAAAAATGCTATTAAAAAAAAAAGAAAAAGTAGAAAAAAGGTATTTGGTGAAATAAAGCCTTCTGTGTTTCTCCAAAACCACCAAACACCTTCAACTCCAGTTCCTACTCATGCCAAGTATGTTGAGGTAACCACATTGTGCAGCTTTCTCATTGAAGGTCTGTGTGCTGCTGAGACTTCATGTCTGCTCATGCCCAGCATTTGCTGCTTGAGTTGAGGCCCTTCTGCACACAGCTCAGAATGGGGCTGGAAACATTCTGTATCCCAGAGAATAGTCCCTAGATCAGGCAAGGCATTTGTCCACAGGTTGAGTTTGTACACTTAGCACTCCACCCAGTGTGGCCTCTTGGCTCTGCATCTAACTAGTGAAATTTCTCTAAAGTGAAAATGTCAAGTCCACCTTCCCACATAATGTAAAAGGAATTCTGTTCCTGCCTTCACCACTTTCCCTTCCATCAAGACATGCACTGGAGCAGTATCCATTTACTGGTCTCAACTCCACCCTCACCAAAACCACAAAGAAATGTCAGTGCTAACTCCTGCTTAAGCAGCTCTCTGGGGTGTTGTTGGGAATATGCTGGATCTGGCCATGCCTGTATCTGCATAACTTCAGAGTTATTATATGCTGGTATTCATCTGCTTTTTACTTGCTGCTACTGGTGCCAGACCCTAAATGGATGGTGGGTGCCCAGGGCTGGATTGTCAGGGGGTGCAACCACCTCTGTGGTTGCTGCAGCTCAGATGCAGTGCTGGTGAAAAGTGTTGGGTTTTTTTCATGTGTACTAGGCTAATGAAGTGAGCACACTGATGGGGCAGGGATTTGAGAGGTGAAGGAACTCAGGTGTTGTTTGCTTTCTCTGCCCCAGTTGCTCTGCGTGGGTAGTGGGATGTATGAAAAGTGCAAAACCTTTCCACCACGAGGCTGCATCCCTGTGACTTATTAGAACAAGCAAGGTGCAAATGAAAAACAAAGAAAGAGAAAAGAAACCACAGCTGTGTTACTACCCATGTCCTCTTATCCTTCTTAGGAGTTGTGTTTCTCCTGCTCCTCAGTCCGGGTTGATTGTAAAGTCAAATCTCCATATGCTGTGGAGGAGCTTTCATTACATTTTTCTCCTTAAAAGGAAGAGATGATTTCAAGGACAGTTTTATGAAGAACCTGTTCTAAAAGTAACATAGGAGAATGAAACCAACTTCCTTGCCCTTGAAGCCTCATCAGAAGTGAATGTATGAAATCTGTGAACCTCAAATGCTGTACTATGACCATCCTTTAAAAGTGTTCCTTTTTATTGCTTTATCCTAAGTGGTTCTTAAAGTAGAAGGAGGGCTGTGTCTGCTCATCCATGCCATACAACTTATCCAATTATTTATAAATTGGAAATACTGTAGCCTGAAACATCTGTTTCAGCTGCTGAGTAGATTCTTTCCCAGTCTACGTCCTTCCAGCCTTGCTGTGCAGCTGACATCTAATGTGGGTTAACAGTCTCTTCTTTTGGTAGTGCAAACTGATGCAAGATACGTCTAACATTTCTGCTAGTTCTACTTGTTAATTTTCAGAGGACAGATTGCTCCATTCAACAGTTGTCTATTATATTCAATGCATACCAATGTAAGAAGAATGTTTAAGCATTCAAGATGTTCTGTAGATGTTCACACTAATTTTGTTTGTATGCCTCTGACAAGGTGGATTAATTTTCCCCCACTTGTTCTTTTTTTTTTTTTTTGCATTTACTTGGTGATTGTGTATGTGCAAGCATCTGGGGAGGGAGGAAGGGAAACATGATCTCTTTTTTCTTGTATGTGAAGGAGAAAAAGCCACGAGACTTAATCTGGATTAAGAAAAAAGGAAAACACTAGAACTATATCCTCTGCTTTTGACACATAGCAAGTTCCTCTTTATTTTGATCCACATTATATCTTTGCTTGGTAATAGGAAGCAGGTCATCAAAATAATAGCAGATGCAACCGGGACACTGGAATTTTCTAAATCTTTTTCAGCTGGGCAAAGCAGATATGTCAATGATGACACCAGATCATCTGATTTCTCCTGGGAATACATAAAGATAATGCTTCTGCTCCTTTTATTTTATCTGTTAGTCAGCTTTGATATGTGCTCCAGGACACCACGATAGAAAAGAATGAAGTTGTGTTTGGGAGTTCATTGTTCTTAGTGACTTCTTAAACATAACGTGTCTGCCTAACCCACTGATTCCTTAAAGGCTCTGACGGACAGTTTGAGTCTCTTAGCATAGTTACAAGTCTGGCAGGAAAGTACATAAATGCCTTGGACCCTACTATGCAAACACAACAGGAGCAGTGAAAGAACAACTCTGTACCTTTCCAGTACCTAATTCATGGTAAACTGGCTTGTGCTTCATTTAGATCAGGTTGACACAATCTGGTGGATTTGGGAGGGGAAAGCAGAACATCAAGCAGCATGACCTTATGGCTCCAGACAAAGGAAGTGCACTAGATTTCAGTTGCTTTCAGGAGGCCTCAACAGCTGGATAGCAGCATCTGGCTTAGATTTTTCTCTCTGGTGGGGATCTCCTCCTCTTGTCCATGTCTCTGTTTTCATTAAAATTTGAATGGGAAGTAATGGAAAGCATGTACAAGCAACAAAACCTCAAAAGCTGTTCTGACTTCAGGACCTTTCAGGAGTATTTCCCATCTGAACTTAGAATTACGTTAGTATCTTTCTCTCCTTATTGCACATTTAGTTTAAGTGCAATTGTCCATGCTGAGAAACCTTGCATACAACCTCTCATATACTGTTTTTAAACTGAGTTTTCTGTGGCAATATGACTTAGGAACTTTGTGTCAGATCTCATCCTCCTGATAGGACCTCTTGGTAGACTCCAGCTATGGCTATCTTTTGTCTTTTGACTTCCTCCAGAGAAAAGCAGGCAACTATGAGAAACAGAGAAGGGAAAGTCTGTAGTATCTCTGAAAAGATGTCAGCAAATCCATAAGATCTTAAGAAAGATAGCAGTGAAGTTATGTGTTATAAATGATTAAGTGACACCAAGTGATCCATCATCAGGATTCAGGGCCATTGAAAGGTGTGCATAACTTGTTCCACAGTTGTTTTTTTTTCCAAGTCTGCTTACCAGACTTGAAAATGTTTGATTTCTTGGATAGCCTGAGCTTACATTTGGTTGTCTTCTGAAAAGATTCCCCTTCTTCACAGATGCTTCATAAGGCTGAATTTTGGGTAATGCAATGGAAGGCAGAAGACTGAAAGACAATTTAAGCTGATTAGTCAAATAGATTTTGTTGTTTTATTGCGGCTTGGATGGATTTCTGTATAATATGAATACTTCTTAGGATATTTTTGTTTTGCCTTTTTTAACCTCTAGTTGCTAGTTCATAGATCCTTGGAGAGGTACTTAACAAGCTGGAAAAAAACATCAGAATGAAACAAAAAAAAAGTGGAAAAGTTGCACACATCCTTGATGTATAATGGAGTAATATTTTAGTTGCAATACGATGGAGTCATTCTGTACTGATAATAAAAGCACATTTCCTCTTGGAACAACTCGTTACTGTTTTCAGATCAAGTCCATTCATTCATGGAGTTTTTTTTCTTGCCCCTGTGTCTCATGTGTGAGCATCACTAGGTGCGAAATGCAATCAACATGAATTCTGCTTGTGATCACACTGGTATCAGCCTCGCCCAGAGGAGAACTTGGCTTTTAGACCTTGTGTCACATTTTAAGAAAAATAATATTGACTCATGTTATTTCAAAATCATTGTTTGTTGCCAGCAGATTTTAAATCAAAACAGTCAGGCACGTTTTCCTTTTACGCTCATTGTTAAATAAGCTGTGAAAAAGGTTTCTCTTTGCAGAACTGCCTTTCTCCCCTGCCTCCCCAAGATTATTACATTTCACGTGTTCTAGTTCATCCCAAGATTGTGCTATTGTTCTCTTCAAAGTTTCCTGGGCCATTAATCTCTCTCTATTGTTTCCATTTGGCCTCAGGATAGGTCAGCTGGAAACTGCATTGCTGGAGAATATTCTGGTCTTGAGAACACAAAAAAAGGAGCAAGGAGAGCCTCCAAATACTGTTAGTTCTTCATTCAGAGTGTACAACTAAGTAAACCCATAAAGGCTGTGTTATTAAATCCTTTATCTCCTCAAAGCCAGCAGAATATACTGGGCATCAGGCACCATGTTCAACAACAGCTTCTATTCTCTTGTTTAAAAAGTGAGACTTTTCACATCGTATTTCCATGCTTCTCTATTTTCCTCTGTTGTCTTTAACTATCCACCAGGGTCCACTATATTGGATATGACAGTTCAAAATGTGTATTTAAGGCTCGGTGACACACAGCTACGCTGCAGCCACAAAGGAACAGTTATGGCAATTGAACCGTGTGAGCCGCTCTGGTGTTGAAGATCCATCAGTCTTTCCATTGTGACTCCTCCTCGCTCCCGGAGGATTTATAGGCGCATTTTTGAGAGGACTCCAGTAACTAAAATAAAGATGTATTTTTCTCCGCAGAAATGTTGCAGCCACATACGTGGCTATTTGGAGAAAAACAAAAGAAAAAATTTGAAGCCCCATCACGCTCGTGCTGTAGTGGTTCTACTGATGGATTTTCAAAGTGTTGTCTTAAAGCACGTGATTTTTACCTATTTTTATGGCTGTGTTTACTGTTGCTGACTGACATGTGGAACAAATTACGCTGTTTCAAGGAAGGGCCTGTACTCCTTAGGACAGGAAAGGTTAATTTGGCTGCTTTCTGAATAAGTATGTCATACAGTCTTCCATTGTTCAGTTTTCTTTCTTGACATCTCCTAAGATCTCTGCTTTGGGACACAAGGTGGTTATACTCTGAGGTAGAATTTGTGTTGGGCAGAGAGGCAGGAGCATGTTGTGAGCTGAAACAAGGCTGAGGGGTACAGATGATACAAGAGGGTGCCTTTACAAAGGAGCTGAATAACATCTTTCTGGGCTGGAGCCTATGCCAACCTTTGCCCCAGAAAGTACTGCTTGTCATTAGGGAAGTTATTTGAGCCCAGTACCTTATGGATGGCCACTGATGGTGTGTTCCTCACTTTATGGGTTGGTCAGTTCAAGGCTCTGGCACTGGTGTGCCAGTTACAGTCCCAAACAAGGAGCTGTAACTTTTACATAGCAATTTGGACGCTCCATCCAGGAGAACTTTGGCTGGAAGTTGGGTGAGCTGTGCCCACATCCTGGGCTGGTGGGATGATGTATTGCTGTGTTACA